>NC_064629.1:195835249-196201499 GCF_023864275.1 Schistocerca cancellata | reverse complement strand
CGTCCTTGACCCCACAGGTAGCGATCACTTCCCTGTCATTCTCACCATAACGTCTGCTCACTGCCCCCCTCCGGCTCCACACCCTGCACCCCCTCCCAAGGTCGTCCATGACTATCGCCGTGCCAACTGGGATGCCTACCGGGACTCCATCTCCACCCAGGTCGAAAGCCACCCTCTTACCTATCGCCATCCTGACGACATCATCCACGCCTCGTCCTTCCTTCAGAAGGTAATTACTGACGCCATGGAGGCCCATGTTCCTACTAAAACCATCCACCCACACTGTCCCACTCTCCCTCCATGGGCTGTCCTCCTCCTCCATGAATCCCTCCACCTCTATCGCTCCTTCCTGCGCACTCGTGACAGGGATACACTCCAACGCCACCGGCAAATACAGTGACATGTACGGAACCTTACTACAGCAACGAAACGCCGAGACAGGCGCCAGACCTGCACACGACTCAACGCCACCCTCCCTATCAACTCCTCCAAGTACTGGTCCACCTTCCATCGCCTTACTGGTTTCCTTTCCACTCCCCACTACCCCCTTCTCCATAACGATCGCCCCTTTCCTGACAACCTCAGTAAGGCCAACCACTCCGCTTCCCACCTTTCCGAGGTCTTCTCCATCCCTGATGATCCCCACTTTGATTATTCTCTTTTCCCCACCATCATGGAACGTGCCGATACGTCGGTCGCTCCACTTGCTCCTAGTCTCCAGTACTTGGGGCAGTTGCCCCCCTCCAACATAAACACTCCCATCACAACACAAGACATTAAACTTATTCTCTGGTCCAAACGCAACACGGCCCCTGGTTACGACTGTCACCTACCGTCACCTTCGAGAAAGCCCCTATTCCTTCCTGACTGTCCTCGCCCATCTCTATAATGTCATCCTCTCTACTGGCTTCTACCCTGACCTGTGGAAGAACTCCCGCATCCACTTATTCCTCAAACCCAACAAACCCCCTTCTGCCACCTCTTCCTATCGTCCCATCTGCCTCACCTCCGTCTTCAGTAAGGTCCTTGAATCCATCGTCTCCCACCATATCCATCAGCACCTTGCTCAACACCACCTCCTCCCCCTTACCCAGTGTGGCTTCTGACCCCCCTTCTCTGCTGAAGACCAACTCCTCAACCTTGTTCACCTTCTGTCCCTCCAGTTCAACTCCTGTCGCTCCGCCATTTTTGTTTCCCTTGACCTCCAAAATTGCCTATGACCGTGTATGGCATCCCGGTCTCCTCTTTAAACTTCAAACCTACGCCCTGCCTATCAATGTTGTCCGTCTGGTCGCTTCCTTCCTCTCGCACTGTCATTCCTATGTCACCCTCCACAACACCAACTCCCGTATATTTTATCCCACGGCTGGCGTCCCCCAGGGTTCTGTCCTCTCCCCTCTCCTTTATCTCTTGTATACAGCTGATATGCCCAAGCCACCCCTACCAGTTCACCTTCTCCAGTATGCTGATGACACCGCCTTCCTGGTTCTCTAACCTACCCTTCAACGGTCTCAACATACCCTCCAAACCCACCTTAACCAGTTCACCACTTGGTGTAACCAGTGGTTCCTCCGTCTCGATTCCTCCAAAACCCAGGCAATCATCATAGGCTGCACCACTCGCTCCTTTCACTTCCATGATTTCTACCTCACCCTTTATGGTCATCCCATCCAGCTCACCCTCACCCTGAAATACCTTGGCCCCACCCTTGACCGACACCTCACCTGGACCCCTCATCTCCAGGCTGTCCAGCAGAAAGCCCATCCCCGCCTCCGCCTTCTGAAACTCATATCTGGCTGGACATGGGGATTGCATCCTTCTACCATCCTCACACCTATAAATCCCTCGTCTGTCCTGTCCTCTGTTAGGCCAGCGTTGCCTGGATTTCCGCCCCCACACGCTTTTACAAGGCCCTCCAAATCCTTGAACGCCATGCGCTCCGCCTTGCCTTCCGTATCCGCCTTCCTTCCCCCACTCGGCTCCTGTATGAACTGATCCCCTTCCCCCACCTCCTCCTGTTCCTCCAACATCTCCGCATACTTTACATTGTCCGCAGGATTGATCCCCCCCACCCTCTGGTATCCTCCTTCCTCTCCACCCCCCGCCCGTTGCCGCGCCTCTATCGCTGTATCCCTCCCTCTCTCCACCTCCACACCCTCCAACTCCTTCATCAGGGCAATTTACAACGCCTCCCCCTCCCGGATGACGAACTCTGTCGTGACATCTACCCTTCCTTCCAACTATAACCTGGCCTTGTTCCCCCCCCCCCTCCCAGGGCCCCCTTTTCTCCTCTTCCCTCCTTCTCCCAAAGCGGATTTTCCTCCTCCCCCCCTCCCCTGAGACCCTGCACCCCATGCTTGCCTCTTTCCTTCCCACATCCCTCCCTACCTGGCCCTCTTCAGCGCGCCCCCACTCATCTCCCCCATCTCTTCCCCTCCCTCCTTTCTTCCAGATCCTCTGTTTTGATAATTGTCGGTGTGCCACATCAGTGTTGTGTTTAGTGCTGTTTCTCCTGTGCGTCAAAAGGTGTGATTTTAATTGTGTACTGCCTTGAGGTACGCCATCAGTGTTTATGTGCTACGCCATCCATCGATACCTTTTATGCTCCAGTCATACTGTGCCTTGTGTTCTTTTAATTGTCGCAGTGTGTGGCTTTTTGTGTGTGCTACTTTTAAACAGTTTTCAGTTTTTTTTCTCCATTTTACGGTCACCCCATTTTTTGTCTATTGCCTTCCATGATGTTCCCCCTTTTTTATATCTATGTTCACCATATTCTCTCCTTGTTATTGTTAAATGTCTTCTATTGTTTGTTCTATGTCTTTCGGCTGAAGAGCAGCGCATATGCTGCTGCCAGCCCGCCCCGATGGGGAATTGAAATACAATAAATAAAAAAAAGAGACAATCACTGTCTGCGGCAGTCGCAACAGTGTTCCTCGATAGAAAATCACTTCAAAGCCTTTATCTCCTGCAAAAATAACATAAAAAATATTTCACATAGAGTGTAGATTTATATACTTTCTCCCTATGCCTCTCTTTCGAGTTCTTTCATCGCACATTGCAGGGCACGCAAAACTGAAGGTTAGACGAATCTCCTGCCGCAATGGTTCGTTGAAAACTCAATGCTTTGCTCAGCGGCAGCACAGTGGTAGACGGCAATGCTAGACCCCCACTGGTGTACTCGTGGTGAGAAGAGCCCTGCCCCATAGCCACCAAACGCCAACTAGTTTAAATCGGCGGCCACCAGCAGCGCTTCACCCAATAGCAGACGGTAGTGCCAGAGAGGTATTGACAACAAGCCAATAGTCATTGGTAAGGCATTTATCCACTTGGAAGTAACTTCTGAAAGTATGTGCCGAAGTGATTCCGCCCGAATCGCGGCGTGAAATAGGCTAGTGGTACACTGTGAGATCAAAAGATTATGGACACCATCAAAAACATTCGTTTTTCATGTTAGGTACATTGTGCTGCCACCTACTGCCAGGCACTCCATATCAGCGACCTCAATAGTCATTAGACATCGTGAGAGAGCAGAATGGGGCGCTCCGCGGAACTCACGGTCTTCGAACGTGGTCAGGTGGTTGGGTGTCACTTGTGTCATAGTGATAGTGGAGTGGAAACGTGAAGGGACACGTACATCAGATAAGAGTACAGACCGACTTCGTCCGTTGACTAACACAGACCGGTCGTAGTTCAAGAAGGTCATAGTGTGTAATAGGCAGACATCTATCCAGATCATCACACAGGTATTCCAAACTGTATCAGAATCTACTGCAAGCACTATGACAGTTAGGCGGGAGGTGAGAAAATATGGATTTCATGGTCAAGCGGCTGCTCATAAGCTGCACATCACGCACGTAAATACCAAACGACGCCTCGCATTGTGTAAGGAGCGTAAACATTGGACGATTGAACAGTGGAAAAACGTTGTGTGGAGTGACGAATCACGGTACACGATGTGGCGATCTGATGGCAGTTTGTGCGTATGGCGAATGCCTGGTGAAGGTCATCTGCCATCGTATGTAGTGCCAAGAGTAAAATTCGGAGGCGGTGGTGTTATGATGTGGTCGTGTTTTTACGGAGGGGGCATGCACCCCTCGTTGTTTTGCGTGGCACTATCACAGTACAGATCTACATTGATGTTTTAAGCAACTTCTTCCCTCCCACTGTTGAAGAGCAATTCAGGGATGGTGATCACATCTTTCAACACGATTGAGCACCTCTTCATAATGCACGGCCTGTGGCGGAGTGGTTACACTACAATAACATCCCTGTGATGGACTGGCCTATGCAGAGTCCTGACCTGAATTCTATAGAACACCTTTGGGATGTTTTGGAACGCCGACTTCGTGCCAGGCCTCACCGACCGGCATCAGTACCTCATCTCAGTGCAGCACTCTGTGAAGTCTGGGCTGCCATTCCCCAAGAAACCTTCCAGTACCTGATTGAACGTAATCCTGCGAGAGTGGAAGCTGTCATCAAGGCTAAGGGTAAGCGAACACCATATTTTGCAATCGCAACTCTGAACGCTACAGCTTTCAAACAACCCCACTGCCAGAAGAGAAAAGAATTGTCAGCCGATCGGGACGCCCAGGCTGTAGGGAAATGGCGGCTGATAATTCTAGCATCTGCGAATGGCGCTTCAGCAGCTTAACTGGATTTGCAATGTGCAGAGGTGAGCCATCTTGCCCAAAAATGATCCCATCCACACATCCACGCTGTTGGAGGGTTGGAATGACGTGGCTGCGCAAAAGACACTCATAGCGCTTATCAGTGACGGTACAGGTAACAGGACCGGAAGCACCAGTCTCTTCGAAAAAATATGGCCCTATGATAAATGGTGCCGTAAACCACGCACCACACAGTGACGTTTTCAGGATGAAGTGGGACTGGTTGAGTTGCGTGTGGATTTTCCGTTGTCCATATTCGACAATTCTGTGTACTGGCGTATCGTGTCAGATGGAAGTGGGCTTCGTCTGTCCACAAAATCTTCCACGGCCAATCATTATCCACTTCCATAGGAGCAATAAATTCTAAAGCAAGGGTCTCTCTTGCTGGCAGGTCAACAGGAAGTAACTCGTGCACATGGATAATTTTGAATGGATTGCAAAAGAGGATGTTTCGTATCATTTTACGGAACGTGCTCACGGGTACATCCAATGTTCGGGCAATTCTCCGTGCACTACACGTTTGAACACCACCACTCGTCTCCTCCGGCATTGCTGTGGCCACTGATTCCACTGATGTCAAATAAATTCGTTTCCTCCTTCTATCAGGTTGCACACCAAAAGAACCCGTCGTTTCGAATTTCCGAATCATTTTCTCCAGACCTACGGCAGTCATCGGACCAACGCCTTTTTCAAACTCTTCAATGTCCGAAACTTCTGCAGAGCGACGTGTGCACAGTCGTCATTCTTGTAACACAGCTTTACAAGCAGAGCGCGATCCTGCATTGAGACTGTCTTGGCGAACGTCGCAGACGTGAAAGAAGGAAAAACCGTGTACCCGGCGTGTTTTTACAAACTGCAGTGGGTCGTTCGCATGACAGATATTTTCATTTACGTATTCTGACACGTACAGCGCCATCTATTGATCAATTTTCACAGTATTTTTTTCTTCTGCCATACGTTTTCTCCATTCTCCGATAATATTCCGTTGCAATTTGACGTCATTCAGACCAGTGGTGCTATAGCGTTTTGAAAGTTTAACTTTAATTGTAGTCACTCTGTACACCCCAAGAGAAAAAAAAAATTGGAACCTCGAAGGAGTTATCCGAATGGGCCGGAAATCGCTAGACGTATTTTACATGTAAACAAAAACAAATAATTACAATTTCAGAAAAATTGATGATTTATACATGAGAATGAGCTCCACAGATTGAGGAAGTCAATGTGTTGGTCCAGCTATGATCCTTATGTAATTACACTCCTGGAAATTGAAATAAGAACACCGTGAATTCATTGTCCCAGGAAGGGGAAACTTTATTGACACATTCCTGGGGTCAGATACATCACATGATCACACTGACAGAACCATAGGCACATAGACACAGGCAACAGAGCATGCACAATGTCGGCACTAGTACAGTGTATATCCACCTTTCGCAGCAATGCACGCTGCTATTCTCCCATGGAGACGATCGTAGAGATGCTGGATGTAGTCCTGTGGAACGGCTTGCCATGCCATTTCCACCTGGCGCCTCAGTTGGACCAGCGTTCGTGCTGGTCGTGCAGACCGCGTGAGACGACGCTTCATCCAGTCCCAAACATGCTCAATGGGGGACAGATCCGGAGATCTTGCTGGCCAGGGTAGTTGACTTACACCTTCTAGAGCACGTTGGGTGGCACGGGATACATGCGGACGTGCATTGTCCTGTTGGAACAGCAAGTTCCCTTGCCGGTCTAGGAATGGTAGAACGATGGGTTCGATGACGGTTTGGATGTACCGTGCACTATTCAGTGTCCCCTCGACGATCACCAGTGGTGTACGGCCAGTGTAGGAGATCGCTCCCCACACCATGATGCCGGGTGTTGGCCCTGTGTGTCTCGGTCGTATGCAGTCCTGATTGTGGCGCTCACCTGCACGGCGCCAAACACGCATACGACCATCATTGGCACCAAGGCAGAAGCGACTCTCATCGCTGAAGACGACACGTCTCCATTCACGCCTGTCGCGACACCACTGGAGGCGGGCTGCACGATGTTGGGGCGTGAGCAGAAGACGGCCTAACGGTGTGCGGGACCGTAGCCCAGCTTCATGTAGACGGTTGCGAATGGTCCTCGCCGATACCCCAGGAGCAACAGTGTCCCTAATTTGCTGGGAAGTGGCGGTGCGGTCCCCTACGGCACTGCGTAGGATCCTACGGTCTTGGCGTGCATCCGTGCGTCGCTGCGGTCCGGTCCCAGGTCGACGGGCACGTGCACCTTCCGCCGACACTGGCGACAACATCGATGTACTGTGGAGACCTCACGCCCCACGTGTTGAGCAATTCGGCGGTACGTCCACCCGGCCTCCCGCATGCCCACTATACGCCCTCGCTCAAAGTCCGTCAACTGCACATACGGTTCACGTCCACGCTGTCGCGGCATGCTACCAGTGTTAAAGACTGTGATGGAGCTCCGTATGCCACGGCAAACTGGCTGACACTGACGGCGGCGGTGCACAAATGCTGCGCAGCTAGCGCCATTCGACGGCCAACACCGCGGTTCCTGGTGTGTCCGCTGTGCCGTGCGTGTGATCATTGCTTGTACAGCTCTCTCGCAGTGTCCGGAGCAAGTATGGTGGGTCTGACACACCGGTGTCAATGTGTTCTTTTTTCCATTTCCAGGAGTGTAGTTATTCCACTTGGCACTGACTGATAAAATTTTTGGATTGCCTACTCAGGGATATGGAGCCAAATTCTATCCAAATGGCGCGTTACATCGTTAAAATTCCGAGCTGGTTGGAGGGCTCCAGTGGAGGGGGTGGGTGCCTATAATGTTCCAAACTTTCTAAATTTGGGAGAGATACAGCAAACTTGCTGGTGAAGGTACGGTCTAGCAAACACGAAGACAAGCATTAGAAACTCTCGCCGTATGCGGGCGGTCATTATGTACCTGACATGTAAGCCCAAGATAGTTTTCCAAAAACAGCAACAAAACTGAGCATAGAATATCGTCGACGTAGCACTGTGCTTTGAGGATGCAGCAGATAAAAACCAAAGGGGTCCAGCTGCGAAAAAGAAATGGGGTCCCAGAACATCACACCTTGTTATCGGGCCATGGTGCGGGCGGCAAACAGACTGGTTTCCCACCGCTGTCTCCAGACACATATTCGGCCTGTAATCTCATTGAATGGAGTATAAATGTCTTCACTGTGAATCCCGCTTCGGACTGACAAGTTAAGACGTGTCTACAGTCAGGAGTGATGGTCTGGGGTGCCATTTCTTTCCGTAGCAGGATCCTTTTGGTTGTCATCGGCGGCATCCTTACAGCACAGCAGTACGTCGACGAAATTCTACGCCCCGTTTTGTTGTCCTTCATGGCAAGCAATCCTTGGCTTACATTTCAGCAAGATAACGTCCACCCGCACACGGCGAAAGTTTCTACTGCTTGTCTTCGTGCTTAACAAAGCCTACCTCGGCCATCAAGATCCCAGGATTGGTCCTTAACTGAGAACGCTTGGAGATATTATGGGCAGGGCCCTCCATACAGTTTGGGGTTTTGAAGATCTAAGACGCCGTTGGTCACAATTTGGAACGATGTCCGGCAGGTCATCCAACAACTTTACCAATGCCAAGCCGAATAATTGTTTGCATAAGGGCCATAGGTGGACCAACGCGTTGTTGTCTTGCTCAGTTTGTGAAGCTCTTTCTCGTCAATATATCATCCACTTTCTCTGAAGTGGTAATCATTAGTTTGTCTGTACATGTACATCACATCTACCGATTTCCGTCTCATTCGTATAATTGTTTCGTGATAGGTAACTTTTGTTTTTGTCTTATAGTGTATTACCTGGTTTCTGTTTGTCTTTCGTCTCGGGAACATATTGATACTGTCTATTAAAATTTTAGCATTAATTAATTAATAACTTTCTCTTTACACAAAATATCAGACTTCCATTTAACTCCGTGTACCTGCACCTTGGCAGCGCAATAGCATTAAAATACACGGGACAGGGAAAATAATGTGAACACCTGTACTTACTTCAAATGGTTCAAATGGCTCTAAGCACTATGGGACTTAACATCTGAGGTTATCAGTCCCCTAGAACTTAGAACTACTTAAACCTAACTAACCTAAACACATCACACACATCACACACATTCATGCCTGAGGCAGGATTCGAACCTGCGACCATAGCGGTCATGGGGTTCCAGACTGTAGCGCCTAGATCCGCTCGGCTACCCAGGCCGGCGGTTACGACGAGGTTTAGAGGAATTTGGTGAATTAACAGAGCAGGCTGCGGAAATCAGATCGTTGTTAATGCAAGGTACAGCACAACAGTCTGATTACCATAAGTTTTGTAAGCAAGTAAAAATTATACAACAGCAAGATCGCAACTGGAGTAATGTCATGCAAAATCTTAAGCAAGATGAAGGTGGAAAGGTAAGTAAATGACATCAGGAGTACAAAGGCGTTTGTCCGCAGCTCATAGTGGCGCGGTAGCGTTCTCGCTTCCCGCGCCCGGGTTCCCGGGTTCGCTTCCCGGCGGGGTCAGGGATTTTCTCTGCTTCGTGATGACTGGGTGTTGTGTGATGTCCTTAGGTAAGTTAGGTTTAAGTAGTTCTAAGTTCTAGGGGACTGATGACCTAAGAAGTTAAGTCTCATAGTGCTCAGAGCCTCAGAGCCAAAGACGTTTTGTTTCATAGGAAACACGAAAAATCTGATCAGTGGAGTGGAGTGTGTATTCCTGAAGATGATTTAAAAGACGCACACATGAAGTGTGGGGACATTATGGAGTAGGCAAATGTACTGAAAAAATTGCAACACTTTGTTATTTTCCTAATTTGAGAACGCAAGCCCTTCAGGTATTAAGAAAGAGTGCGATATATCAAAATCCAAAGCAGTCCAGTGTGTCAAAATCAACTGAGTTACACTTAATACTCACAAAAAGAACCTATAGATATAGAATCCCTGGACGTAGCTGGTCAATATCTAAGAAGTAAAGGAGTAAGACACGTAGTAGCACTATATGCAATTTTCTCGAAACATATCAAAATGTATGACATCAAAAATCCAACAGCCACAAATATCAGGAAAAGAATTGAGAGAGGCTATTTGAGAAGAGTATGTAAACCAAAGGTACTACTAACTGACAATGCTTCATATTTCGTTTGGCAAAAGTGGAAACAATTTATGATCTCACAGGGCGTAAAGCACGCGTTAGTAAGCCTTTTTCACTCAGAAGCAAGCCCAGTAGAACGAGTCTTTAAAGAATTTAACCGGTTTATTAAGACGTGCACACCTCACAAACACACCCGACGGGTAGAATACGTAACTCCCTTCATGCAAGTGGTCAATAACCTTCCGCATTCTTAAACAGGTTTCACAACTAATGAATTGACGTTCCGGTCAAAACATACGAATCAGTGGGAGTCACCCATACCAAAGGTACCCACTACAGAAATCACACAAGACAAAATCAAACGAGCCATAGTTACACGTAGGCATAAAAATTAACAGCAATGAGAAGTAACACACCACTTGATGCGAAGCGAAAGTATAAATGAAATTAGCTTACGTCTCAGCGGTCGCGCGCTAAACAATACGCGCTGACGTCAGTAGCAGGAGAGGAGACAATGACCCGTGCGCATGCGCGACAGACTGACAGAAGGCGCAACCAAAATAGGAATTCAATATATACCTGACTTAAGTACAAAGTAAACGGAAATACTACGCAAATACATCTACTATCTAAGGACTAAGGAACCTATTGATATATTGTACACTGAGATTTAATTAAATATTAAGTTATATACAACATATTTACAACTAAAAGGAAGCAGTATGAAAAACTATACGACACGTGTAAGCTAAGGGCTAACGACAAAATACCGTGAGAGATGAAAAATAATTTTCTTTGCAGAGTAAATGAGCATAATGGGTAACAGAATAAACAAATGTCTAAGAATTTAAACAAAATATGGAAATATCTTCGGACGTAGGCAATGGCCAAATGTATCAGTGGTCACCGAGCTAAGTAGGCCAATTAGTTTTAGGTTTTTTCTTTCAGCAACCAGTGCATCGTCACATTGCAGAAGAAGAGAATTACGTCAAGAGTAGCAGGTACCAAATGAAGAAGTAAACAATTTAGTTATAATGCTATTTATACAAAGGTCATAAGGCAAATGGGATATGCATCGTCGCAGTGTGTCTTCGTGACAATTATCAGTACCTATTCGCTGCAGGGTACACATAAACATTTAAGGATGAGATTTTACAAAAACCAGTTTTTATCGTGTCATTTGAAAGCTTGAAAAATGAAATTTCCAGGTATTTGAGAAAGGTAAGTCTACGATGGTGAAAACGTCGTGTTTCACCCTAAGCTACTCGTGAATTGAAGTAAACAGCACTAACACATGAAGAAACAGCATGATACTACTTGGGTGGCTCTGAGCACTATGCGACTTAACTTCTGAGACCATCAGTAGCCTAGAACTTAGAACTAATTAAACCTAACTAACCTTAAGGACATCACACAACACCCAGTCATCACGAGACAGAGGAAATTCCTGACCCAGTGAAAAATTTATGATGTTTTAAAACTTAAGAAATTTATGTTCGTAATATATGCGATGGATGGAATGTCAGCCATAGGTATAAGCTATCTTGTTATGTATATTGTTGTAACTCAATACTTCCATGAATTTTCATTGGTAACTAAACTCCATATGAAGAAATGAACTTCAAAGGCCAGCAATTTATACAATGTTTTGGATGGGTATATGTGCCTTTCAAGAAGTGGACGGTCAAGTGTAGTGCCATGAACATGCGTGTGCAACGAAATAACTTCTGAGCATCGTGGCTCATAACGCTTGACACACTGACAAGTGAACTATAGTTGTTCGAGCTGGTACTTATCTCATCGATGGATGCTGTTGGTCATGGTTTCTCTCCGCTGAAAATGCGAGTGCGACGGCTAATAATGACGCCCGAGCCGTAAAAATCGAGATCTTCTGCCACCGCGTCGGATTTTGAACAATAAGCACACACCCGCTGCACCCTGAATGAAGACAACCGCACACAGCGATTCTTCGATATGTGACACTCAGATGAAACTCTGGTACTCAATGTGAAATCAACACTAAGAAAGCGAGTGTACGCACGTGCGACGGTAGCTTCTAGCATGTTGACCGTTAGTGTCTAGCTCTTAGCCGCCTAATCGGCCAGTGCGCCAGTGCGAAACCCAACAGCGAGAATACATACATACACATACATTAATCCTTGTTCCATAGATCGTGAATACGACATTTCGTAATGAAGGGGAAACGTGTCACTTTAACATAAGTTTTCTTTCCACAAAATAATTAATTTTTTTTTTACAGTTACTGCTTCATATCTAAGAATTCATCTATTGAGTAGGAGTAGTTGTCATTCAGGAGTTTTTTTGATTTGCTTTTAAATGTTCTATGGCTATCTGTCAGACTTTTAATACTATTTGGCAAAAGACCAAAGACTTTTGTGGCAGTGTAATTCACTCCTTTCTGTGCCAAAGCGAGATTTAATCCAGAATAGTGGAGATCACCCTTTCTTCTAGTGTTGTAGGTATGCACTTCGCTCTTATTTTTGATTTGGGATGGGTTATTAATGACAAATTTCATAAGTGAATACATGTATTATGAAGGTACTGTGAATACCCTGAGTTGCTTCAATAAATGTCTGCAAGGTGATCTTGGGTGGGCTCCAGCTATTATTCTGATTACACGCTTTTGAGCAATGAGTACGTTCTCTGTTAATGACGAATTGCCCCAAAATAGGATGCCATATGAAAGCAGTGAAAAAAATAGGCATAGTAGGCTAATTTACTGATATGTTTTTCACAAACATTTGCAATAACCCTAACAGCATAAGCAGCTGAACATAACCATTTCAGCAGATCATCGATGTGTTTCTTCCAATTCAATTTCTCGTCAATGGTCACACCCAGATATTTTGAGTATCCTGCTTAAGCAACAGACTTTTGTTTATAGTCTATATTTATCAGTGATGTTATGCGATTTACTGTACAGAATTGTATAAACTGTGTTTTCTCAAAAGTTAGTGAGTCCATTTGCAGAGAACCACTTAATAATTTTCTGAAAGACGTTATTTGCAATTTCCTTAGCTGATTCTTGCTTGTTGGCTGTGATTACTATACTTGTATCATCAGCGAAAAGAACTAGCTTTGCATCTTCATGAATATAAGTGGCAAGTTGTTAATATATATTAAGAACAATAAGGGACCCAAGACTGAACCCATTGGGGCATCATTCTTGATATCTCCACAGTTAGAGGACTCCGCTGGTTTTTGCAGACTATCTGTACCGTTAATTTCAATCTTCTGCATTCTTCAAGTTACGTATGAATTAAACAATTTGTGTACTGTCCCACTCATATCACAATACTTAAACTTATCTAGAAGAATTTCATGATTCACACAATCAAAAGCTTTTGAGAGATCACTGTGGTGTCACCGCCAGACACCACACTTGCTAGGTGCTAGCTTTAAATCGGCCGCGGTCCATTAGTACATGTCGGACCCGCGTGTCGCCACTGTCAGTAATTGCAGACAGAGCGCCACCACACGGCAGGTCTAGAGAGACGTACTAGCACTCGCCCCAGTTGTACGACGACTTTGCTAGCGACTACACTGACGAAGCCTTTCTCTCATTTGCCGAGAGACAGTTAGAATAGCCTTCAGCTAAGTCCATGACTACGACCTAGCAAGGCGCCATTAACCACATTTAAAGTGTCTCATTTGTATCGTCAGGAGCGATGTACCACAATGATGGAATAAAGTTAAGTATTCGAGGAGCTACGTACTTTTCTTTATAGCATTCATAAAGTATCCTGTTTCAGACCTCACGCCAGCCGGCGTGTGTGTACGCGTGCATTTCGGTTACCCGTCACTGTGGACTGGCTGTCTTGTCAGTCCACAACAATCACAAAATATCCCAATGGGCGATGGTCGGTTATTCAATCCATTTAATGTTTGATCAGTGAAAGCATATATGGCATTTTCTGTTGAAAAGCCGTTCTGAAAACCAAATTGATATTCTGTTAGTACTTCATTGTTACAAATATGTGATGCAACTTTTGAAAATATTACTCTTTCAAGAATTTTGGATAAAGCTGTTACAAGTGAGATTGGGCTATAGTTGTTAGCATCCGATCTATGAAGCAAACTGAACATTATGGTTATCGTGCTAAATTCAAATATGTAATGGGCTGTCTTATTACGTATATAATCTTTTAATATCTTGTAGAATTCTAACATACATATGATAAGCTGACATATCCATTCATTAAATAACAAAGGAATTTGACAATAAAGGGCACCGACCCCTATCGGCAAATGTAAATACAAACAAAAAAAATAAACACTACATCTATATCTACATCTACATACATACTCCGCAATCCACCATACAGTGCGTGGCTGAGGGTACATCGTACCACAACTTGCATCTTCTCTCCCTGTTCCACTCCCAAACAGAACGAGGGAAAAGTGACTGCCTATATGCCTCTGTACGAGCCCTAATCTCTCTTATCTTATCTTTGTGGTCTTTCCGCGGAATATACATCTCCATATCATGTCAACATACAGCGTGGGGGCAATTTTGTAGGTACATGACGAAAGACCGCAGGAAGCTGTAAAATTAAGATTTATTAAAAAGAAACAAACAAAAAATGAGACACCGAACGACCAGAGAGTTGACCAAGACGTTAATTATGAATGTGCGGTAAGGCGCAGACAAATGAAAGGAAAAACATTCAATTTTTTACAGTTTTCTTCTCTTTTACTCTTACACTCTCTCGTGGGTTGAAGGACGATGAAGATGTGCGATTTTAGATGTGAAGTATTGCGAGCTCTGTGTATCATATGTGTGCGTGAATAATATTATATTGAACAACAGTATCAAAAAAAATTTTCTATTTATTGAAGTGAAGAGAAAAACATATAAGGCGGATTTTCTTGATTACGACAAGCGCTGGTGTTTTCGGAGACCGCCGCCTGCAGCTACAATTAAAACGTAAGCGAAGTCCGATGGCCAGAAGATATAAATAAGCTCAGAACATTTTAATAACACAATCTTGTTATATTCTACAAGAATGTGTCTTCATACGCACAGTCAATAATATTTTATTGTCAGCGTGAGAACTATTCAACGAAACATCATCGATATGATGACTCACTCATGAAATGCTGCAGAGAGCTTTGGAGTTTAATCGAGGACTGGTGACCAGGAACTTTACAGTACCACCCCTCCTCCCTTGTGAAATACTGCAGCAAAAATTTCATCCACCACCAGGATTCGAACCAGCTTATTTCCGAGTCGAAAGACAGTGCAGAGGAGTTCACCAGCGACCATGGCTAAGGAGGTGGGTAACTGCCATGTTCAACTCTGAGAGTCTACTGGCCCTCGATAGTCTGCCTTTCTTCCCCTCCTGGTAACACATGGGTGACCAAATAAAATCTTTTGTAACGCGTTAAATATCGTGAATATTTACGACCGATCATACGTTTGTAGCAGACGTGTACCACTCTCAGTAAATTCTCTGCTCTCTTCAGTATGAGCCATCTTAGCATGCCTAGAATCTGCCCGGAATCAAACACGCCTTCAATTTGCCGCAGATATTTACAGGGAACATTTAGGGCGATTTGTGGGGAGAACTGGGAGGGTTCGTGTCTCGGTAGAAAAAGTCGAGTAAAGCTGTCATTAATGTTTAATATGCATTAGTTTTAGAGAAACCGACATGCAAGACCAATGTAGCTGTGTACGTTCGGAAAAACGGAGAGAGAGAGAGAGAGAGAGAGAGAGAGAGAGCAGGGGAAAGGGCGAGGTGTCGGAGGGACGACGAGAACGATCAATACCTGCCATATGGCTGCTACGAATCACAGCGCCTGGCCTCGACCGGCAGGGTGAGCGTGGGTGGAACAGGTGGCTGTCTCCATGGTTACGGCCGGTGCGGACGGCTACTGAGGGCTGCAGCGCCTGCGCAGGGGTGGAGTCCGCAGCCAGCAGCAGCCGCGACCAGACGCCTTGCTCGCGCCGCTCCTCAGGTAAGCCACTCCCGCAGCCCAGAAGTCTGCCCTACAGATCGCACTTCTGAAATTCAGTTCTAATTCATCTTTGCGTCGCCTCAAGTCGTTTCTTTCGTGGAAATATACTTGCTAAAGATCTTAGGTAGACTTTCTATTTGGTGGATAAAATTAGGCTGACTTCTAACTTGCAGCAGCAAAACCGTGTTACGGTCTTAGTGTACCGTAAAAGCTAGAAGCAAATTCGACTGAACTTGACAGACACTTTAAAAATGTATTGCAACTCTTTAAAGCTAAAAGAAAATAGTCAGCAAGGAGATCATATTGAAGGGATGATGTCTTCACTTTCGATATGCAAAAAGTATCTCATAAATAATTTTTGCGTTGTTTTTCACTTCGAAGTCTTAATCGAACCGTCACAGCGGTAAAGTGACCAATTTGTTGATTTATTAATATCACGGAAGAGCTATTTATCTACACAGCTATATGAATTTTTGTAAATAACTCGCTATTTGCTTGACTGACCGTTTCCTAGTTGAGGAAAATGCTGTCTTCCTTATAATAAATAACATGTATTTACAAACTGCGCTGTCTTGTGACGTGAATGTCGTAGGTTGGAGACTCTCCTTGCCCTAAGTGTGAGTTTTGTGGGTTTTAAAATTACCACTACTGCTTGAGTCATTCGGACTGACACAAAGTAATCACGGAAATGATTTCAGATACATTTAAATAACGAATATGGGAGTATGCAAGTAAATAATCAAGATTATAAGATAACGAATACTGTTTATCGTAAGTGAATCGGAATGTGTGCTGTCTGCATGGCCAAGTTGCGAAAAGTCAGTTTAAGTTTAGAAGCTACTATGTGCAAATAAAAAGAAAGTAGCCAAGGGCATTTGACTCGTCGTGTCTCAAAATGCGTCATTTTAGAAAAATTTTTGAGTTCATGACTTGAAAACTTTTAGATTAAAATTATGTTGAACATACCTCTTGTTTGTGCTGTGAAGTAATTCATGCAAAATGAGCTGTAAATTTCCAAAATTAATCATTTTCATTCGTAATGTAATGCACTTCATACCAGATTCAGTGTCAGGAGCTTTCTTGTCGCATAGGAAAATGACTAGCATGATATATAGAAAAATAAGGTCGCTGTTAGAGATTTTTTCATTTCTTGTAAACGTAACTCTCTTCCCGAAGAAATGCAAACAGTAAACACTTCATATAGTAAATCCTTGTTTAAAGCAAAAAAAAGAAAACAATATATCTGTTATCACTCCGTTTCATAACAAATGCAAGCAGCGAACTCTTCATATATTAATTACTGGCCGCGTGGTTTGAGGCGGCATGTCGGGGATTGCGTGGCCCCTCCCGCCGTAGGTTCGAGTCCTCCCTTGCGCATGGGTGTGTGTTCTTCTTAGCATAACTTAGTTTAAGTAGTGTCTAAGTATAGGGGCCGATGGCCTCAGCAGTTTGGTCCCTTAGGAATTCACACATATTTGAACATCAATTACTGATTCGAGTACAAAAAAATGATTTGTTACTTATGGGAGTCACTGCTGAAGCCGGCGATAGTGAGAACGATTTCATAAATTAAAAATTTTAATTATTGTCAGTACTGAGTACAAGAAACAATTATTGTTGTTCGTACTCGTTCGCATGCTGTTAGCTCAGTTTATATTCCATGGCTGCGCAACACATGATGCGTTAAAATTTTTCCTAGTTACTATTAGATTCTCACTAAAAACAAAATGGATTTTAGAATGCATAACATATAGATATTGATTCACGTAACAGATTACAGTTGATATGGTGTAAAATGAACTTCGAAATAAAGAAACAGGACACAACATAGATCGGAAGTTAGGGAGAACAATATGTGAAATACCAGACGCTGTAAGCTATCGTCTAGTCAACAGTCTGAAGCTTCTTGTGTAGAATCAGCAAAGAACTTAGGTTTACTTAGGTTTTATTCTATCCAATTTCTGGTTATCGAAGTTTTTCAGCGAAAGTCTTGCAGATAAATATTGGTGATATAATCTATCTGATGTAAAATATTATTAGTGGACATGATTGGATGTGTCTGCCCATCGTCCTTGTAACAGCGTCAACTCTGCTGGGGACACTTTTCAGTGAAATGACTCAACGTCTGTAGGGAATGGCAGCCTTTTATTCCGCAAAGTCCAAAATTAGTGAAGGTAGTGATGCTGGGCACTGGGGCCTGGAGCAAAGTCAACGTTTTAACTCATTCCATTGGTGTTCCATTGACTTCAAGTCGGAACTCTGGGCACCACAGTCTATTTCAGGAAGGTTGTTGTCCACAAACCATTGCCTCACAGAAGCTGCTTTATGACAGGGTGGATTGTCATGCTGATACCAATAATCATCGCCTCGGAACGGTTCCAATACTATGCGCAGTACGCAATGCTGTTAAATGTGTTCATATCGTTCCGCATTTACTGTTTTCTTAACCCCAATAATGAGACCAATCCCACAACCAGGAAAAATAGCCCCACATCGTAACATCACATCCTCCGTACTTCACTGCTCGCACTACACATGCTGGCAGGTAACTTTCTCTAGATATTCGCGAACCCAAACCCTCAAACCGTTCCATCGGATTGTCACATGCAGCGTGATTCATGACATCAGTTACCGATTTCCCGCCATCCATTGTCCAGTGGCAGCACTCTTAACACTCAAACACCCGTTGGCATTGACTGCAAGAATGAGTGGTTCATGAGAAGCAGCCTGACTATTGTACCCCATTCTTTTTAACTTACGACACGCAGTCATTGAGCCAGTTGGACTGGTGGTAGCATTTGGCAAATGACGAGTGGTTCCTCCCGCTGACTGCCTGCGTTTTTTTACAACTACCTTCCATAATGCATAACGATCACTTTCACCAGTGCATTATGTCTGTCTGGTATTGGTTTAGTTGTGGTTGTTCCTTCACGTTTATACTTCAGTCAGTCGAATTGGACAGCTTCAACAGGGATCAAATGTCCCTGATTTGTTACTCAGGTGGCATTCAATGAGTAGTCGATGTTCGAAGTCACTGAGCTCTCCAGACAAATCAATTCCGCTGTCAGTGCTTTCCTACTGACAATACAATACTCCCTGCCCCCTTTAACACTCTAAGCCAAAAAAAGCGACGGCCCCGAAGGAATTATTCGAGTGTCGCCCACCATGCTGTCCGACAACCATGACTGTCGCTCTGGTGCGCCATTCATTTCACAACATGACATCTTCGGTCTTAGTTGCGACACTCTTACAACACAGCGGTCCGTCGACGATATAGTATGCCCCATTTTGCTCATCTTCATGGCAAGCGATCCTGGGCTTACGTTTCAGCAAGCTAATGCCTGCACACACAGGGTAA
The DNA here is from genome assembly GCF_023864275.1 of Schistocerca cancellata. Lineage (NCBI taxonomy): Eukaryota > Metazoa > Arthropoda > Insecta > Orthoptera > Acrididae > Schistocerca > Schistocerca cancellata. Next base: position 196,182,400 of record NC_064629.1, on the reverse strand, counting down.
GAGGTTTACTGACTGTCTTCATGCTGCCAAACCTTACCTTTGTCAACAAGGTCGCCAGATATGTCCACAATTAAGGAAGTTCGGAGCATTACGGGCAAGACCCTCAAACGAGCTCGGGATTTTGGCGCTCTAACGCACCAATTGGATATAATATTTGACGATATCCTTCAGGACCTCCAACAATTCTATCACTCAATGTCAAGACGAATAACTGTTGGCATAAGCCCCAGATTTGGACCACCATTTTACTGATTTGCTCTGTTTCTGAAGATCTTTCTACTGAATAAATCGTCAAACTTTTTAGAAATAGTACTCATTTGTTTTTCAGTACATGAACTATCTTACTTCCAGCGATTTCCGTTCCATTTTCTTAGAGTTTATGTTAGTTAGTCCTCCTCTAGTGGTATCTAGTGGTCAGTACCACATAACATAGGCACCTCCGGATACTTTTGATGTGAAACGTGTAATAAGGTGTACTGTCGTGTTCAGCAATGCATCCATACCGGCAGTTAGAGGAATGCCATTAATACGATGAACTGACGTTCAAGACGTAAACCTGTTGGTTCAAATGGCTCTGAGCACTACCAGATTTAACATCTGAGGCCATTAGTCCCCTTGAACTTAGAACTACTTAAACCTAACTAACCTAAGGACATCACACACATCCATGCCCGAGGCAGGATTCGAACCTGCGACCGTAGCAGTCCCGCGGTTCCGAACTGAAGCGCCTAGAACCGCTCGGCTACAACGGCCAGCGTAAGCCTGTTGAAAAAATATATTAAGACCTTTCTGCTTCTATTTTGTGAATGAGTTTTCTACTTTGAGTTCGTGTCACTAGTGGTGATTTCTGTGGTGTTATCTACTTTCTACACGTATAAGGATAAAAACGGACAAGAATCAGCAATGCACATGAACACCAGCGCCGCTACAGACTATACAGGCCACGCGTGGTAGATTATGTCACATCACCATTTCCTGTCCCTTGGCAGCTCAAGAAGATAGTTCCAATAAACCACACAATGACAGTTGTGCATCAACATAAGTTTTCATAGTTTGTATTTTTTTCACAGAGGAAACTCTTTCTCAATGCTGTCTTAACGCTAGGAAATCACAATGTACAGCCACCTGTGTTACTGAGGTAGAGGTAAGGTAGCTTTCTCAGTAGCTGGCCTCCACTGGTGAGTGGGACAATGCGGCTTGTCAAAACTGTTCGGTTTGTCAACGTGCCTCGAAGGATTACACCACGCTTAAGTTTATGCATTCATTGCCACTTCATGGAAGGCAGATGGTCATAAAATGGTGTTCATCGCATCTATGTCACTCTATAGTTACACCACTGTCCTGAGACTCAAAATATTAAAATTCTGCCTCTTAGTGATCATTGACGACCACAACATACAAATTACGATTCAAACAACACAAAATCGTCTCCACACAATATGTTTCACCCGAAACATGCTTAACGAGAAGTAGTACAATCACCCCAACACCGTGATACGCGAAGTAGTTGAGAAAGAGAACATCTCGAATGAAAATTGGAATAGTGTCGTCGAGTTCTCTTGACTGACGAGTACGGTATTTGTCTGGCACCTGATGACCGTCAGTGAAGACTGTGGTGGTGGACAGGTATCAATACCTGTCCCTCAGGTTCAGCATGGAGGTGGCTCACTCGTGTTCTGGGCGGTAAGATGTACGGATGTCGGAAGCCACTCATTGCTATCGAGGGTAATTTGAAGGACACCATTTGAAACTCGCAGCGTGTCTTCGCAAGAAGCCTCCTCTCACACTGAATACCGTCATAAGAGTGTCGAAGAATGGGACGTGGTGCACATTGTAGACAGTATTTCAAGTAGGAAATACTCATGTCGCAATGATTGCGACGGATCAAAACGATACTGAAGTTTCATCCAGTTACAGACTGATTTCACAGAAGCGCACATTAGAACGAACTTTTCGTAGTTTCAAAATGATTGTGTTTTCATTCCCTAATATACAAATAAACCAGCTACAGGTCGCCTACAACCATATGTTATGTCTGGTTTCGCTCTTGAAATGCGAGCATCTGTGGGAAACGATTGTCTGATGATGCACCAGTCTGGCGGCGGAAATCTGTTATAAAACCAAATTTTAGGTGACTTGTAACATTTTTATCTGTATGTCATTTATAACAGATGATGTGCCCCCGACAATCCATACCTGCATTTACTACATTTTGAATCTCTGTTTCCCTAGAATCTAAGCACACAGGCGCTTTCAGATATGCAACCAGTGCACACCACCCTTGGAGCAGTACATCCGCCTGCAGAAAACAGTTTTCAAATGAGCAGTACAAGCATTCATCAGTTATCCTCATGACATATGCTGATAGAAATGGAAACTGTTACAGCCTCAGGCATCAGTCAGATATTTCTCAGAGTAGCACTTGCAACCTACATCCCCAGTTATTTGCTGCATGTATTACAATCTCTGTCTTCCTCTTCAGTTCTTGGCTTCTACAGCTCTCTCTACTACCATGGAAGTCACTCCCTGATGTCTTAACAGATCTCCTATTATTCTGTCCCATCTCCTTGTCAGTGTTTTCCACATATTCCTTTCCGCTCTGATTCTGCGCAGAACCACCTCATTCCTTACCTCATCAGTCCACCTGATTTTCAACATTCGTTTGTAGTACCATATCTCAAATGCTTCGATTCCCCTATTGCTCCAGCTTTCCCACAGTCCAGTTATCACTACCATACAACGCTGTGCTTCCTCAAATTAAGGCCTAAGTTTGATGCTAGTAGAATTCTATTGGCCAGAAATGCCTTTTTGCCAGTGCTAGTGTGTTTTGAGGTCCTCCTTGCTCCGTTCGCCATTGGTTATTTTGCGGCCTAGGCTGTAGAATACCTTAATTTCACCTACTTGGTGACAATAAATCCTGATAAGTTTCTCTCTGTTCTCATTTCTACTACTTTTCATTACTTTCGTCTTTCTTCAGTTTATTCTCAGTCCATATTCTGTACTCATTAGACTGTTCATTCTTTCAGCCGATCATGTAATTCTTCACTTTCACTCAGTATAGTAATATCATCAACGAATCGTATCATTGATATCCTTTCATATTTAATTTTAATCCCACTCCTGAACCTTTTTTTTATTTCCATCACTGCTTCTTCGATGTACAGATTGAGCAGTAGGGACAAAAGACTAGTTCCTGTCTTGATCCGAGCACTTCGTTCTTGGTCCCGTCCTCTTGGCTGTTGTACATATTTTATATTACCCGTGTCTATCTGTAGCCTACCCCTATTTTTCTCAGAATTTCTAACATCTTGCACCATTTTACACGCCGAACGCTGTTTCCAGGTCAAAAACCTTTGAACGTTCCTTGATTTTTCTTTAGTTTTGCTTCCATCATCAACCGCAACGTCAGAATTGCCTCTCTGGTGCCTTTACCTTTCCTAAAGCCAAACTGATCGTCATCTAACACATCTTCTGTTTTCTTTTCCTTTTTTTTCCTCCTTTAAGAGACTGTAATTATATCAACATCAGTATGAGGTGTGACCTCTACAGACACGAATACACTCTTGTATTCGTTAAGTCATGGAAGCAAACATCTTCCGATTGTCATCGTTGAGCAATTTCTTGCCATGCAAGACACATGCTGCGTCGATAACTGAAGGTTGCTGTCTAGGGGCTAGTATGAGAGTATATTTCTTCCCATTGCATCCCAGATACTCTGCAAGAGCGACTAATCAGAAGATCACGCGGACCATTTGGGGTTCCATACGTTTTTCAAGACATTTATCGAGCTAACTGCAGGTTGGGGTATTGCATTATACTGCTGGAATATGCAGTTTGGTACCCTGGTCATAAAAGGTATTTCAACTGAGTATACATTCTTGCCACATGCTGGCCAACATGTAACCTGCCTTCAATTATTACAAAATCAGTCGTGTTGTCATCCAATAGATATCCACACCCTGATTTTCGGAGACTGCGGAGTATGGGTCTCGAGAATCGCCTTCTCCTGTGATCTCTCACCAGATCGTCTAAGGACACACTGGTGTCTTACTGACAGCCCACAGAAGTAAGATGCATTGCTGAACACCACAGAATGTCACTTTGTGTCTCATTTGACTCTCGCTCTAAATTATATAAGTCTCGATTGTCTCTGATCTGGTTGTCGAGGGTTAGAGAAACAAAAGAGCTAGAGATCTCATCCCAGGTTTTAGTAATCTGTTCCAGGCGGCTCGTGATAATATTCTGCTTGTATTTAATTCTCTGATTTCAACTGTTGTCATCCGTCTGTTCATCAGAGCCGGTTATACACTACTACGATCTTCTCGTTATGTAGTCCGAAAGTAAGCTGAGCGTGTCGTCCTATACGCATTCTGTATTGTCATCGCTACCTGCAATGTTTCAGTAACGTTAGACACACCAAATACACTTGTTATACTCATAACATATTTCATCCGTAAAAAAGCTTTTTTTTCTACACTGAAATTAATGAAATTATGCTCTCATGACGACGAAATTGTAGTCATTGTGTCCCAAAAACGTGTAAATACTGACAAACCAGTATGGTAACGTTAGGTCAAAATGTTCATGGTAACACTTCCAATTTTCCCTTTTCCTCAGTGTAAATACATAGAACTCTGAGGAAAGAAAGTGGAACAAATTTCGGCATGGGGTATATTTAACAAAAAAGTACAGACATAAAGTCGCTTTTTTATCGGTTATGGTGAATAAACATGAACTGACTTCACTCCTTTATTTGTCGACTGACAGCATTGCTGGTGAAACAAGGGAGGACCGCTTCTGCTAGCTGTGTGAAGTGGGCTAAGAACCCAGTGGCCGAGCGTCAACACTCAGTTCGTGTGTCCGGGACTCTGACGCCGCTTTAGGCATTGTGTGGCGACAACGGGTAGTACACCGCCCGACCTTCCAGCGGTTCCGATTTTAGTCCAGCAAAGTGCAGGGTGGTGTGGGTGGGCAGCGGACGACGGATGACGGCGCTATAGTGGCACAAGGAAACGGACGTGGTGTTAACGGTGAGCTGCAGTAGCTTTGGGCTTTGTAGCGACGATACAGAAACTTGGATATCCGATGAACTGGCCGACCGCAAGATCTGCAACGCCTGATACTCTCGCCACCTCGGTGGAGGCGTTGGCCCTAATAGTCGGGGGTAAATCGTCGTCTGGAATTCAGAATCGGTATAATTGTTTGGTGTACTTACACTCTTATTACCATGTGAAAGTAAGTAGTAGCTTATCTGCGCGAAATAGGATGGACAGTTGGTCGTTGTGAGTATGAAGAGATTAACTGTGTAAGGAACTCAGTATCAAAGCGCGTCGACTCATCTTGAATGCAGCGTTATCCTCGCACCGCAATGTCCACTAAACCGATCTCTGAGGCTGAAGTCAGACCCAGATCTCCACAATATGCAGACAATATTTCATATCACGATTTGTCCACTCTTTCCCTAGGAACTTAATACCAGCTTAAATCTGGTGCAACCTTCTCAATTATAGTTTTTAACTAAACAATGTTTTCTGTGATGTTTCTTGTCTAACGGCACTGAGAGGGGACATCGTCACCCCCACCATCATCATTATCAGCATCATCATCACCACCATCACGAGAGAATCACACAATTTAGATGAAGCTTCCGCGGTCTTTCACTTCCTTTCTTTCCTAAAACCTTTCTTTTGCTCAAGAATTCTTTTCAATGGTAGCAATCAATTCTCCTGTCGAGTTTACTTCCTTGAGGGCCCACTCGTTCGATTTTTTTCTCTCTCCAGTTTATTTTCAGCTTCCATCTGCACATCAATATTTCCATTCCGACCAAGTGTTGTATATTAAGTTTCATTAAGACCCATTTTTCCCAGTCATATAACAAAACACTCCAGACAACCTTCTTGACGAATTCTTTCTTAATTTTAATACATATTATGTGCCTGCTATTCAGAAGCTGTTTCTTGTTACTGAAGGCAGATTTAGCAAGGGCAGTTCTCCTGCTGATTTCCGTGGTGTACCTATCGCCTTGAGTGACAACACATTCTATCTAGCATAAATGCCTCCATTGTTGTATGGTTTCGTGACCTGTTTTGATATTTGTTCTTCTCTTCATTGGATTTTCTAACGGTCATTACTTTTGTTTTTCAAGTATTCCTTTTTTGTTTTGGCACATTTAGTGCTAATGATATACATCACAGCACTTTACTTAGATCCACATGAAATGTATTCTCAGTTGCGAATACGGACTACCATCAGCTAAATAATGGAACGACGACTATGAAAGTTGTGCCGGACCGGCACTCGAACCCGGATTTCCCGCTTATCCCGAGCGGTCGCCTAAACATTAGGCTATACCAGCACAACTCACGGCCAGACTCCATCTTCCGTATGTCGTCAGCCATGCGTCCTCAACCTGTACTCGTACATCCATTATGTATATTCCCGTTCAGGGGAGACATTTTACCGTAAAGTCACTTGCCCGTTATCGGCGGATAGACAGGATACTGCAATGCCTGTATTATTCCGAATTACGATGCAAAGTTCCTTCCGACATGCATGCTTGTATGAAGGAACTTTGCATCGTCATTCTGAATAATACAATCACTGCAATATCGTCTATATCTATTGCTTAGTTCCTTCTCCCAGCAATGTCGTCTGCAAATCCTATAAAATGGATTTCCTGTCCGTTGAGTTTGCTGCCTTTCGGCTTTTGCTTGAATTTGGTTATGACCTCCACAACGAACATGTTGAATGAGTACGGGGATAGTGCGCAGCCTAGTCTCACCCCATTTTAATGGAACCTGTTTTACATTTCCATTCACGTTTGTGAATGGAAATGGGTTTTTTGGTTTTTGTACAGCAGTAGAATGAGTCTTTTGTCCCTCCTGTGTTTGTCATGGCCTTAAGGGGGAAAATCACATTAGGAGGTTCAAAAAATCCGATTTTTTATTGCATAAATCGTTAGCTTAACATCCAACAATACGCTGTCAGAATTTCAAAGCGAAATTCGCATTAGTTTAGATTTTACGAGCATAGAACAAAGTGCACCTCGGGTATTATGGCGACATACTATCATCTGATTTCCACGTATGAAAATCGCTCGACACGAGTATTGCCCGGAGGGAGAAGACAGCTGGTGTGAGTGGCAGAAACGAACAGCCCTTGGAATGGAACATGAACCGCACCCTGCTCCATTGCACCCCGACGTATAGAAGGAAATTCTTCCAATATATGAAAATTTATCAAGGGATGAATTACTGGAGAGATGTTTCGGTGGCCACACCCAAAATGCGAATGAAAGTTTTAATTCCACTATATGGCGCTTAGCTCCTTAACACTTGTACTCCAGACTAAGAGTCATTGAATTGGCGTCGTATTTAGCAGAGGGCTTATTCAATGAAGGAAATTCATCCCTTGAGATGGTCATGAACGATTCATGAATTGTAGTAGGGACGCAAAGCGTCAATTATGCAGAACAAATGGATAACCAGCGCGTGAGGCGGCAGAATCGACTTAGTTTATTGGAAACGAAGGAAGGTCGGAAAGCTCGGAAAGCACTGCTGCAAGTGTAAAACGAAGCCTATGAGGAAGAAGGATTACCCACGAATGCAATGTATGTCTTCCTGTTAACGCTCAGTCTTCTTTCGAGATTAGTTTACGGCGGAAGAGAAAGTTGAGGAACGGCAATACATCGTCCTTTTCTACCTCCATGTTGAACTGGATGTTACTGTTAATGCCGTTGAGGTATTCCAAGAACTCGTCAAGTTTCTCACGTCCGTGGGGCCAAATGACAAACTTGTCGTCAACGTATCGAAAGAAACAGTTAGGCTTTAATGACGCCGTGTCTAAGGCAATCTCGTCAAAATTCTCCATGAAGAGGTTTACATCAACTGGAGCTAACGGGCTACCCATTGCAACACCGTCCATCTGATCGTAATACTGTCCGTTGTTCAGAAAATCAGAAGACGTAAGAGTGTGCCTTAATACAGGGTGGGGAAAATAAAACTGGCCAGGACAAGTGAATACGTATGGACACCACTTGTGGCAGCATTAACGGAGGGGGAAAATACTTGCAGTTACTTTCAAACCGATGGAGCAACTGCCCATAGTGCCGACCGAACCTTGGAGCACATTTACACAATCTTCACTCTTGCAGAGTCGTTGGCAATTGTCAGTTTGGTCGTGGCCCTAGCTGGTCACCCACGTCACCTGATCTATCAGTGTACGATTACTTTGTTTCGGGAGCCCTCAAGTCTAAAGCGTATCTCGACAACCATCGCGGCCTTCAAGAACTGCAACAGAAACTTTCGCACGAGATTTCAGCAATTTCAGGGTTCCAGCTTCGATCTGTCTTCAGTAACTTTCTGACCAGGGCTCAAAACTGCCAAAAGACGAATGATTTTCACTTTCAGCATCCTACTACATTCAGGTTAATACTGTCTTTCCTTTCCTCTGCCGTTATCCTTTGTATCCAGGAACTCTGTTCTCCGGGCCACTTTTATTTGCCCCACCCTGTAGCTCGACCACTTCACTTACAACGAACTTCGGTATTACATGAAATGTATTCGCATATGCGAGTATGGATAACCATCAGCTGTATAATGGAATGATGACTATGAAAATTTGTGCCGGACCGTGATTCGAATATGGATATCCCGCTTATCGCGAACAGTCGCCTTACCATTAGGCTATACGAGCATGACTCACACCCAGACCCAAATTTCCGTATCTCGTCAGCTATGTGTCTACAACCTGTACCCGTACATTTATTATGTGTGTTCCTGTACAGGGGAGACAGTTTACCTGAAAGTCGCTTGCCCGATGTCCGCGGATAAATACGATATGTCAATTGCGAAATACGATGCAATATTCCTTCGGACGGACGCCGAGTCAACATATGCCCGTATATGGCGATTCCGCGGACACCAACGACGTCACTTGTCTATAAGGACGTACCAGCATCCCACTGGCAGTCATACCACATGGCAATGTCCAAGAAGTGCTTGGGGGAAAGACCGTGTCATTTTAATTACTTGATGCGGCTGGAAACCCAAGAAATTTTAATTCAGTTTTCTTTTTAATCCAGTTCTTAATTACATTGAGCAATATTTTCGATGCATGCGACAACAGTATTAGTGTTCTATAGTCAGAACACTCACTGACATTTCCTTCCTTCGGTAAGGTGACTGTCCTGTTTTCAGCAAAAGTCTTCCAGGATTTATCCACTGTAATAGCTTCTTACAATGACTTTGTACAGTTTTTGATTCACTTTTTCTAATATCCTCTTCAGAAGTGCTGTTGGGGTGTCGTCTGTTCCTGTTGCCTTCTTGTTCCTCAACTGCTGAAGTGCTGGATCAAATTCTTCCCCTATGATTATCGGTATTTAATTATCTTCGTACATCATATGTTCAGGTTAGAGATGGTTGTAATTTCCAACACTTCTTCATCGTAGTACAAGTCTTCAAGACCTACCTTCCTGCGGTACGTCATATCTTCTCTGTCAATAAATAAATGTCCATTCGTATCTTTTATCGTATTACCTCTTGTTTAAGAATGTACCGCAGTGGCTTTATCTCGCTATATGCTTTATCTGTTCTTCCTACACTACATCATTCTCTGTACTTCGCCTAACTTCCTTCATCCATTCTTCTTTGGCCCCTTTAAATACTGTCAATGACATTCAGTATTCTTCTGTATTGCATTTGGCTTTCTTTGTATTATCTTCCTATAATGATTTCTGTAATATAATAAATCTAGTATTTTTTCAGTAATCCCAGGTTTCTTGCACCCCCTGTCAGCTTGAAACTATATGTACATCAACCACTGGCAAAAATTGTACATCTATCCGCATATTTTAAAGCATTAATCAATGTATTACCCCAACGTTTAGGCAGTTATTACATGTACACATATAATCTTAAGACCCCCTGCTTTGTAAAGTTTGCTCTCAATACAATCACACCTTTTACCCTCTCCGTCCACCTCACTTTTTCTTTCTTCCTCTCCTTCTGCCTCCATCCTAAATGCGAATCCCAACCAAAAGTGTCATTTGTGTACAATTTTACGACTGTAGCCAACATAATTATTGCACTTAAAGTTTGTAACATGCCACCTGATTGTATAAACAAGTATGAAGTTTAACTTGTCAAATTAGGATTTATATGCCACCAGAAATATTTATCCCAAAGCATGCATTCGACACCTCAAAACAAACATCTCTAAAATCCTTTAAAAATTTATTGTGTAATAATGTTGCTAGGATGTATACACATAAAAAAGTCTTGATTCACCTCGGTTCCGAGGGTTCCGAAAAATGAAAAAAAACTGGAACAGAGATCAACATAAACATCATTTCCGCCCTTTTATTGCTCATGAAAAACACGCACTGCATGTTGTACCACCATACTGCGAGACATTCAGAGGTGGTGGTCCAGATTGCTGTACACATGAGTATATATAATACGCAGTAGCATGTCCTCTTGCATTGATGCATGCCTGTATTCGTCGTGGCGTACTATCCACAAGTTAATCAAGGGACTGTTGGTCCAGATTGTCCTACTCCTCAACGGCGATTCGGCGTAGATTCCTGAGAGTGGTTGGTGGCTCACGTCGTCCATAAGCAGCCATTTTCAGTCTATCACAGGCATGTTCGATAGGGTTCATGTATTGAGAACATGCTGGCCACTCTAGTCGAGCGATGTCGTTATCCTGAAGGAAGTCATTCACAATACATGTACAATGGGGGCGCGGATTGTCGTCCATGAAGACGAATGCCTTGCCAATACACTGCCGATATGGTTGCGCTATCGATTGGAGGATGGCATTCACGTGTCGTACAGCTGTTAACGGCGCCTTCCATGACCACCAGCGGCGTACGTCGGCTCCACATAATGTCACCCCAAAAGAGCAGGGAACCTCCACCTTGCTGCACTCGCTGGGCAGTGTGTATAAGGCGTTCAGCTTGACCGGGTTGCCTCGAAACACGTCTCCGACGATTGTCTGGTTGAAGGCATATGCGACATTCATCGGTGAAGAGAATGTGATGCCAGTCCTTAGCGGTCCATTCGGCATGTTGTTGGGCCCATCTGTACTGCGTTGCATGATGTAGTCGTTGCAAAGATGGACCTCGCCATGGACGTCGGGAGTGAAGTTGTGCAACATGCAGCCTACTGCGCACAGTTTGAGTCGTAACACGACGTCCTGTGGCTGCACGAAAAGCATTATTCAACATTGTGGCGTTGCTGGCAGGGTTCCTCCGAGCCATAATGCGTAGGCAGCGGTCATCCACTGCAGTAGAAGTCCTTGGGCGGCCTGAGCGAGGCATGTCATCGACAGTTCCTGTCTCTCCGTAACTCCTCCATGTCCGAACAAAATCGCCGTGGTTCACTCCGAGACGCCTGGGCACTTCCCTTGTTGAGAGCCCTTCCTATCACAAAGAAACACTGCGGACGCGACCGAACCGCGGTATTGACCGTCTTGTCATGGTTCAACTACAAACAACACGAGGCGTGTCCTGGTGGAATGACTGGAATTGATCATCTGTCTGACCCCCTCCGTCTAATAGGCGCTGCTCATGCATGATTGTTTACATCTTTGGGCGGGTTTAGTGACATCTCTGAACGGTCAAAGGGACTGCGTCTGTGATACAATATCCACAGTCAACGCCTATCTTCAGGAGTTCTGGGAACTGGTGTGATGCAAAACTTTTTTTGCAGTCAGGACTGATTAAATAGCCCTGGGTCAAATCTGTATTTATGTTCCACTCCTATGATGTTTACAGACGATGTCTCGTAAATAGTAGCTCGGACAGTCATCATGGAAATCTTGAGTCATTTGACCAAGGTGTTCAGGGCAGACAAAACGTTTTAAGACCTTCCACAAAGCTCCTCTGCTCATTGTATCAAAGGCTTTTTCTAGGTTATAGAACACAAGTAGTAAGGGCTTATGTTGTGTCCCGCACTTCTCCTGCAGCTGTCGTGGACAGAAGATGATATCAGTTGCTCCTGTGGAGAGGCGATATCCGTACTGAGATTCAGGAAGTACTGTCTCGGAAAGAGTATGGAGGCGATGCAAAAAATTCTAGCAAATATTTTACCACTCACAGAGAGCAAGGATATGTCAGGGTAATTGTCACATATGGTTCCGTCGCCTTTTCTTAAAGATGATGGCAATTGTGAAGTTTTCCATGTCAGCTAGTATCTCACGGGTTTCTAACATTAGAAGAAACAGGGAGATGTTTTGAATGGTTTCCAGGGGGATGTTGTCAGGTCTAGATGTCTTTCTCTCGGTTTCATACTATCTAGAGCCTTGCTGAGTTCATGAAATGTCGGTGGAACTGCCATACAAGGCTGTATTGGATGTTGTGGGACATGTTCGAGAAAGTCGGCAGCAGCAGTAGAGCTATGGTTTGAAAGTTAGTTGTAAAGCTCTTTCTAGCCGTTTAAGATGTCTGTGATTGTAAGTGATGATGGCCATGCTGTCGGCGGCTTTCAGGATTCCTGATGAGGAACGAGCAGCCCCATACATATTTTTTTATTCCATGATTAAAACTCGGCAAGTCCCTAGATTCTGCCAGACTTTGACGTTTTTGGCTTTTTGTTGTCACCAGTTGTTCTTGATTGTCCTTCTTTCACTTTGACATTTCTGCTTGATCTCTTGAAAGAGTGTTTTTTTTTTCAGGTAGGATGGACCTTGAGCAATACATAGGAGTACATCCCGCTCTTTACTTATGAGGCTCCTAATCACTTCATTGATGTCATAAAATCAGTCATTTGTCTACTTTGCATCAAAACCAATTACCTCTGCAGCCTTCTTGATTTTTTTTTAAGTGGACCATTCCTTTTCAACATCTGATGTGTTAACAGGGGTATTGCTAAATCGTTCCAAAAGTATGTCTTGCAAGGGAAAACGAACCGTTTCATTCTGGAGGACTTGCTTCTGAATTTTCTCCTTGAAGGAATTAAGAAGAAGGCTCGTGGTTTACGATAGACGAGAATCCTCAGATAGCTAACCAGCAGTTTGTGATCGGTCTAGCAATCATCGATGTTTGGAGTTGTTTTTTGTGATTAGGACGACTTTCTTGTCATACTGGCGAGTGTTGACATAGTCACTTCGATGCCGGTGTTTGGAGCGGGGGTGAAACCATGTTGCCTTGTAACGATTAGGTAAGCAGAAACGTATGTTTGTGATACAAAACTCATGCTCACCACAGAGATCTCGAAGTAGCAGCCCATTTGCAGTGCAGTTTCCGACACCTTGGTTACCCGTTGTTACCCCAAAAACGATTTTCTCTTCCCACTCTAGAACTGAAGTCGCCTAGTAACAAGACTTTATTTGCGGTTGGTATCTTGACGAGAACATTACTCAACTGATTGGAGAACTGATTCTTTGTATCCTTCTCACTGCCTAATGTGGGAGCGTAGGCAGAGACGAAGGTGACGAAGCTATCTCCAGAAATAGGAATTCGAAGAGTGACAGCTATCATTGATACGAATAGCGGTTAATCGACGTTGTTTCACTAATTTTGTTTTTACTGCAAATCCCACACCACGGGTACGTGGTTCTCCTGCATCCTATCCTTTCCAAAATATGGTGTACCCTGAGCTAGCCTCACTAAGGTGTCCTTCGCCTGATAGTTTGATTTCATTTGAGGCAGCAACATCTACATCTAATCTAGCTAGCTCGTGGATGATAAGAGCTGTTTTTCTTTCTGGTTCAAAATTGGTTCAAATGGCTCTGAGCACTATGGGACTTAACTTCTACGGTCATCAGTCCACTAGAACTTAGAACTACTTAAACCTAACTAACCTAAGGACATCACACACATCCATGCCCGAGGCAGGATTTGAACCTGCGACCGTGGCGGTCACTCGGTCCCAGACTGTAGCGCCTAGAACCGCACGGCCACCCCGGCCTGCTTCTTTCTGGTCTGTTACCATTTAAATCCAGAAGAGTCGTGACATTCCATGTTCCAGTAGTCACTATCATATTGTTCTTTCTTGGTTTTCGTCTGCAAATTAGGAGTGACGTTCCGGGTGCGGATTCCCAGCAAGGTACAAGTGAAACTACTGTTGATTAATCTGCCTTTTCTAGGGCCTTGCCCATTCAGGGCGGGCAGCGGTTATCCTAAATAGGCCTGTCCAGTCGCAGACGAATGACCAGATCCCTGAGTAGCCATATGAGTTCTCAGGAAGGCGACCATCACAGACCTGCCGCTAGTATGCAGGTCCAGACTAGTAGCTTGCAGCCTTATACGAGGCTGCTACAACCGTCTTTATTCCATCGCCACTGGCCTTCAAGGAGGATGGGAGGAGAAACTGCCAATCGCGTGTCTTTGTTTAAGGTGGATCTCAACTTACGAGGAAGTAACTCGCTCACTATGATTCTGGAACAATTCATCGCGGCACGTGGGTGTGAGACATGTGATTTCAGACACCAGAACAACAGCGAAGTGGCGCGAGCTCTAGGACAGTAGAGCAGCGCGTTTACAGCCAGTTCTTGTGGCATGACCTCTTCCGCCTACGCGACCGTTGGGAAACTCGGTTGTGAGATGTTCCTCTTCCATCCGCTTCGCTGTTGGGTACTAGTATGTTAGGGAGAAGCACTATTGAAAGGGATGCGAAAAGGGATGGGGCGTTGTGGGACACACTTTGTCTGGTTCATCCGCTGAGACCTGTCCAGCTTGGGAGACCCGGCCAGTAGCTACGCTACCGCTAGCATAGCCCTCAGCTTGACATTAACACGCAAACCTCTCTGCCCACAAGGGCGGTGCTATGATAATGCATTGTCCTCTGGAAAAGGAACGCGTATAGTGTTGATGACAATCCCGCATCTTATCCAAAATACAAGAGGTTCACCACTTACTTCGTTACAGGTACGCGATATACGGTAATTCCTCACCCGTTTCCTGAGTATCATTTTTTTATACCCACAATTAATAAAAATCATTTTCCAACGCAGGAGAGTTGCTCTAATTCCAAATGGGACAACAACACTCCAGTATCAAAGTAAAAAAAACTCTTGCAGGAAGTGAGTGATGAGTGGGATTAGGAAAAAGCATGCAGCATGACTGTGTTTGACATGAAAACAGGCGGTCACGTAATAATCTTCCAGTCTGCCTCCCTACATGTTTTGAAATTATTAACTGAAATGAAATATAAGAAAAGCGTTACATGTGGCAATTGCATTTGGAAGATCGTAGTACTTTAACTGCAAAATTGTGATAGAAACTCTAAATTAGAGCACCAAACAATTTTCGAGAAAAGAACGTGACACCGTTGAGTACATATCACTTAAAGAAGAACAGAACAGTCCGTTTACTGGTAATATCCTGTTTCCGTACTTCATCGATGTAAAAAGAAGTAGCAAGTTTAGTAGGTTTAGTGTCGCTTTATTATATCAGAACACGAAATACGGTATAATTTCCGCCAGAAAATGCACATAACTGATACTGGTGAGCTATTTAAGCCTATTTAGAACGGCAAGACAATATGGAAGAAGCTAAAATTTGAGACTGGGAGCACATTGGCAAATCAATAGCCTCACAAGGATGAAGATCAACCACCGTATTTCCCGTAATGCAAGTTATTCTATGGCAAATATGTACGGGATGTACATTTATAAGCCAAAACATTATCACTTCTGCCCACTGTGAGGTTAAATGAATCCTGGTGGTGTTGCGGTCAAGTGACGCAGTAAGGAAAAAATCTAAGTGGAAGAGACGAATGGGCAGTCGTTATAGAGAAGATGCGGGCCACAAATGCGGAAATCAACTGATATAAGCGGATTTGACTAAGGGCAAATTGTTGAGGCGCTGCGGGTGGAAACGAGAACCTCTGAAACGCCGAAGCTGGTCGCCTGTTCGCGTACTGCTGACGTGAGCAACTGGGAAAGTAGTTGAAGGATGGCGGAACAGCGCGTGGGCCGTATGGTACTGGACGTCCACGTCTCAGTACGAAACGTAGAGGTCGGAGGATCCCCCACTGTGCAATCCACGATCTGTGGCGGATATGACGTCACAGTACAATGCTGGTGCAAGCACAAGTGTTTCGGAGCACACCGTTCAACGGCCATTGTTGAACACCGAGCTCCACATCACATATCTCCTACGTCAGTTACGACTGCAGTGGGCACAGCATCACTGGGTTTTCACATTGGATCAGTAGATATGTTTCGCCTGTCGAATGAGTTGCATTTCTTGTTACACCATATCGATAGCTGGGTTCTTACACGCCGTCAAAAAGGTGAATGGCTGCTTGAAACTTGCATTGCGCCACAGATGCAGGCCGGTTAGAGCAGAATTATGCCATAGGGTATATTGAGCTGGGATTTTATGAGACATACGGTAGTACTCGAAGACACTATGACAGCAGTGAACTACTTGAACATTACTGCGGACCACCAGCATCGCTTCATTCTTGAAATTTCCCCCTACGCCCATGACATATTCCAGCAGGATAACTCTCCATGATACAAGGTCTAAATCGTGCTGCAGTGGTTTGACGAGCATGATACTGAACTCACATTGATGTCTTAGCTAGCAAATTCCCCTCACCTGTACCTGTTGGAACACACATCGGGCGCCAGCTGCGTGCCCACAAACCGTGGTTCCGTAATGTGCGAAAATTTAGAGACCTGCGAGTAGCCATCTGCTGCCACATGCTTCTGGAAACCTAGCAAGGACTTGTAGAATAGAGCGCTGCTGTACTCTTGCATGTGTTTGAAAAATGCACCAACACGCTATTAAACAGGTAGTCATAAAGTTTTGGTTCATAAGTGTAAATTTCATCTATTAAAGTATAACTCAGCCTAACAACTCAGATTAACCAGTTGTTGTGATCTGCAGTCCAGAGTCTGGTTTGATGCAGCTCTCCATACTACTCTATCCTGTGCAAGCCTCTTCATCTCGAAGTACCTACTGAAACGTACATCCTTTGGAATTTTCTTAGTGTATTCATCCCTTGGTCTCCCTCTACAATTTTTACCCTCCACACTGCCCTCCAGTACTAAATCCCTTGATGCCTCAGAACACGTCCTACCAACCGATCCCTTCTTCTAGTCAAATTCCTCTTCTCCCCAATTCTATTCAGTACCTCCTCATTAGCTACGTGATATACCCATCTAATCTTCATCATTCTTCTGTAGCACCACATTTCGAAAGCTTCTATTCTCTTCTTGTCCAAACTACTTATTGTCCACATATCACTTACATACTTCCATACGAACACTTTCAGAAGAGACTTCCTGACACCTACATCACTACTCCATGTTAACAATTTCTTCTTCTTCAGAATTGCTTTCCTTGACATTGTCGGTCTACGTTTTATATCCTCTCTACTTCGACCATCATTGGTTATTTTGCTCCCCAAACAGCAAACCTCGTGACTTACTAGCAGTTTTTTCCATTCGTCTGTAAAGAATTCGTGTTAGTATTTTGCAGCCGTGATTTATTAAACTGATAGTTCGGTAATTTCCACGCTTGTCAACACCTGCTTTCTATGGGATTGAAATTATTATATTCTTCTTGAAGTCTGAGGGTATTTCGCCTATCTCATACATCTTGCTCACCAGATGGTAGAGTTTTGTCAGGGCTGGCTCTCCCAAGGCTATCACTAGTTCTAATGGGATATTGTCTACTCTTTTTTCCGACTTAGGACTTTCAGTGCTCCGCCAAACCTTCACACAGTATCATATCTCCCATTTCATCTTCGTCTACGTCCTCTTCCGTCTCGATAATATTGCCCTCAAGTACATCGCCCTTGTATAAACACTTTATATATTTCTTCCATCTGTCTGCTTTTCCTTCTTTGCTTAGTATTGGTTTTCCATCTGAGCTCTTGATATTCATACAAGTGGTTCTCTTTTCTCCAAAATTCTCCTTAATTTTCCTGCAGGCAATATCTATCTTGCCCCTAGTTATATATGCCTATACATCCTTACATTTATCCTCTATCCATCCCTGCTTAGACATTTTGCACTTCCTCTCGATCTCATTTTTTAGACGTTTGTATTCCTTTTTGGCTGCTTCATTTTCTGCAATTTAATATTTTCTCCTTTCATTAATTAAATTCAATATCTCTTCTGTTACCCAAGGTACTGCTCGAGCGTTTGGGATCCCTATCAGGTCTAATTGAGGGAGGAAATAGAAGCAATTCAGAGGCGGGCTGCTAGATTTCTTACTGGTAGGTTTCATCATCACGCGAGTGTTACGGAAATGCTTCAGGAACTCGGGTGGGAGTCTCTGAAGGAAAGGAGGCGTTCTTTTCGTGAATTTCTACTGAGGAAATTTAGAGAACCAGCATTTGAGGCTGACTGCAGTACAATTTTGCTGCCGCCAACTTATATTTCGCGGAAAGACCACAAAGATAAGATAAGAGAGATTAGGGCTCGTACAGAGGCATATAGGCAGTCATTTTTCCCTCGTTCTGTTTGGAGCCGGCCGGTGTGGCCGTGCGGTTCTAGACGCTTCAGTCTGGAACCGCGTGACCGCGACGGTCGCAGGTTCGAATCCTGCTTCGGGCATGGATTTGTGTGATGTCCTTAAGTTAGTTAGGTTTAAGTAGTTCTAAGTTCTAGGGGACTGATGACCACAGATGTTAAGTCCCATAGTACTCAGATCCATTTGAACCATTTTCTGTTCTGTTTGGAACTGGAACAGGGAGAGAAGATGCTAGTTGTGGTTCGAGGTACCCTCCGCCACGCACCGTATGGTGGAGTGCGGAGTGTGTATGTAGATGTAGATAGATATAGATGATTCCTTCTAGCTCTCGTCTTTTTACCTACTTAATCCTCTGCTGCCTTCAGTACTTCATCTCTCAAAGAAACACATTCTTCTACTGTATTTATTCCCCCGTCTTGTCAATCGTTCCCTAATGCTCTCTCTGAAACGCTCTACAACCTCTGTTTCATTCAGTTTATCCAGGTCCCATCTCCTTAAATTGCCGCCTTTTTGCAGTTTCTTCAGTTTGAATCTACAGATGATAGCCAATAGATTGAGGTCAGAGCCCACATCTGCCTCTGAAAATGTCTTACAATTTAAACCTGGTTCCTAAATCTCTGTCTTACCATTATATAATCTGTCTTAAACCTTCCAGTGTCTCCAGGCCTCTTCGATTTATACAACCTTCTTTCACGATTCGTAAACGAAGTGTTAGATATGATTAAGTTATGCTCTGTGCAAAATTCTACCAGGCGGCTTCTTCTTCCATTCCTTACCCCCATTCCATATTCACCCACTATTTTTCCTTCTCTTCCTTTTCCTACTATCGAATTCCAGTCCCTCATGACAGATTTTCGTCTCCCTTAACTACCTGAATAATTTCCTTTATCTCATCATACATTCTTCAATCTCCTCGTCATCTGTGGACCTAGTTGACATATATACTTGTACTACTGTGGTAGGCGTGGGCTTCGTATCTATCTTGGCTACAATAATGCGTTCACTATGCTCTTCGTAGTAGCATACCGGCGCTCCTATTTTTTATTCATTATTAAACCTACTCATGCATTACACCTACTTGATTTTGTATTTATAGCCGGGGGTTTTGTGTCCCCTGCCACCGAATTTCACTAATTCCCACTATATCTAGCTTTAATCTATCTATTTCCCTTTTTTAAATTATCTATCTTACATACCAGATTAAGGGATCTGACATTCCACGCTCCGATCCACAGACCGCCAGGTTTGTTTCTCCTGACAACGACGTCCTCCTGAGTAGTCCCCGCCCGGAGGTCCGAATGGGGGAGTATTTTACATCCGGAATATTTTACCCAAGAGGACATCATCATCATTTAACCATACAGTAAAGCTGCATGCCCACGGGAAAAATTACGGCTGTAGTTTCCCCTTGCTTTCAGCTGTTCGCATTACAAGCACAGCAAGACCGTTTTTGGTAATATTACAAGACCATATCAGTCAACCATCCAGACTGTTGCCCCTGTAATTACTGAAAAGGCTGTTGCACATCTTACGAATCTAAACGTTTGTCTGGCCTCTCAACAGATATCCATCAGTTGTGGTTACACCTAATGCACGCAAGCCTCCCCACCAACGGCGAGCTCCATGGTTCATGGAGGGAGGGGGGGGGGGATTAAACAGTAAGGAGCATAAATTTATAGCGAATAATTCTCATAACTATCTCGTTGTCTTAA
This sequence comes from Schistocerca cancellata, assembly GCF_023864275.1. Lineage (NCBI taxonomy): Eukaryota > Metazoa > Arthropoda > Insecta > Orthoptera > Acrididae > Schistocerca > Schistocerca cancellata. Next base: position 196,162,255 of record NC_064629.1, on the reverse strand, counting down.
AAACTGAACCACCGACTTCCAGAAAAAAGAAGCACATTGACAAAGGCTTCTATTTAACAACAAAATTTCAGAATGAATGCGATGCAGCTGAATTGTACTGAATCTTGAAACGATTTACCATTTATTATCTTTGAGAAGGCACAGTAATATTTGTCAGAGTGATTACAATACAATTCACGCATTTTCCCTCGAGCGGGTCCATGCTTTCATTAAGGCAGATGACATTTAAGTACGCGAGCTGAAGAAGATGGAAATCTGATACAAGACGATGAAACATCAGTATCTGTGAAAATGGGAGGCACAGACACTCATCCACGGAAAGTTGAATTAACTGAAGATTGCAAAATCATATGTGAAAAGAATTTACTCGCATGGACAATGGAAGAAGAGGATAACATGAGAATTACAACAATAGAAACTTCATTTTAACTGAATTTTCCGTCGGTTCTTGGTAGAACAACATTATAATAAATGAAAAGCACTAGATAGACACTTCATATGCGATAGAGGCATAATTGTACATAGTTAAGGTACTTGAGCCAAAGACACGTATTTTGAGAGGATCTATCGTGTGATCCAAAGCGACAATGGACGCTTTCCATTCAGCTACCACATCTCTGTTTCATAGAAACCACATTCTTTGAAAGTAGTTAATAAAAACAATTACATATTAACAGAAAAAAGTTCAAACATTTTAATATTGAGCTTAATGATCAAAAATATTTTAATGATGTTGCAAAGGTACATCTGTCTGCAAATAGAAATTGATATTACAGAGGTGACTGAACTCAGACGTGAGCATGAGCTTTCGGACGAAACAGAACCTTCAAAATGCTAACGTAGTCACTCGTATTATTGAATAACGGTGCAAAAATGTCGACTATGGGAAATAGATATCAAATACTATGAAATTCCGCACGATATTGGAAGCCTGCAGCAAAACAAGATTAATAAAATGCGAGCATGAGGTACTTTGACAGGGAAAAAAAATGGTAGTATGACAGAGTCAGAAAAGAGGTTTTTCATTTAAGTCAATTTACTGTCGTAGAACATATTCCAGCTAACTGTGATAAATGGTATACGTAGATAACATGAAACACTTTTTTTCAGCAGTAGCAACCGGAACTACCAAATGACTGCTTTAAGCATAATCTGAGACTCCAGCGAAAGAGTAGCCAATGAAAAGGAACATCAGCGAAAAGAGTAGCCAATGAAGAGAGAAACTTCAAGCTAAGAGATAACAATGTACCGGGTGATCAAAAAGTCAGTATAAATTTGGAAACTTAATAAACCACGAAATAATGTAGATAGAGAGGTAAAAATTGACACACATGCTTGGAATAAGATGGGGTTTAATTAGAACTACCCCATAGATATTGCTAGACGCGTGAAAGATCTCTTGCGCGCGTCACTTGGTGATGTTTGTGATGTCCTTAGGTTAGTTAGGTTTAAGTAGTTCTGAGTTCTAGGGGACTGATGACCTTAGAAATTCAGTCCCACAGTTCTCAGAGCCATTTGAACCATTTGAACGTGGTGATGATCCTGTGCTCAGCCACCACTTTCGTCATACTTGGCCTCCCAGGTCCCCAGACCTCAGTCCGTGCGATTATTGGCTTTAGGGTTACCTGAAGTCGCAAGTGTATCGTGATCGACCGACATCTCCAGCGATGCTGAAAGACAACATCCGACGCCAATGCCTCACCATACCATGCTTTACAGTGCTGTTCACAACATTATTTCTCGACTACAGCTATTGTTGAGGAATGATGGTGGACATATTGAGCATTTCCTGTAAAGAACATCGTCTTTGCTTTGTCTTACTTTTTTATGCTAATTATTGCTATTCTGATCAGATGAAGCGCCAACTGTCGGACATTTTTTTAACTTTTGTATATTTTTGGTTCTACTAAAACCCCATGTCATTCCAAGAATGTGTGTCAATTTGTACCTCTCTATTTACATTATTCCGTGATTTATTCAGTTTTGAAATTTATACTGACTTTTTGATCACCTGGTACATGGCTTCATCTAGACAGATATCAAAGTGCACAGTATACCATACTTCCGAAAGGCTGCAAACAAGCAATAATGACACGAATTTCATTTACTGACGAAGTGAATAAAGAGGTGACGATGTACACGCATTATTATTCAATTAATTTTTCGCGTGACTGACGGTGCAAAGCTTCTATCATCAAAAGATATGTAACTGATGATACTCTTCAGTGGAAAAAGAACTATAATTTCACTAACGAAAATCGGAATTAACCACAGAGCATCAAAGCGTTAAAGAAAACGATGGCAATATTTGTTTGCCAAGCTTAGAATACGACAGAAATGACATATGTTTTAGCAAAGCAAAATCATCTTGGATCCTACGCTTACCAACTTGAGTCATCATTTTAAACCATCGGGAGGTATTAAGATAGCATCTATAATTTTTAGAGGAGCTGCAAAACAATGGAAACGTATGAAGAAGATGGACAACTGAGAAGACAATGATAATTTTTTATTTCTTGCAGCTTCTATTCATCTCGAAATTGATCAAAAATATTCGAAAACAACTTCTAATAATCTCCACGTTTCACAGGCCATACTAGAGCAAATTTATTTCTTGTTGCTATTTCTCGTTACAGTTCCTACATGCTTCGCAAAACATCCGCGAATAACTTTTGCCAGAGTGCCTTCCGTATTTAAGAAATAAAGATTTCGTCTATCTTCTCTATCTTGAGACCACAAAAATAGTGGAAGCGGGTCGTAGGCGGCCTCTAGCATGACTAAGGTCTTCAGAAACAAGTTCTAATACCGAAGGTACATCGTAATGCCATGAAGTAAAAGAGCTTCTTGCGATGTTGTTTCATCTTCTAGAAAGAAAAAAAATGTTCGAGTTTCTTGCAACGATAGGTATACAATTCCTTAAGAAACAGTTGGTGATCAGTATCCCTCAACGTAAGAAGGAAGCAATGGGTTCGATACATGTAAGATATCGTATGCCACATTATCTGTAGTCTGTCAGCTAACGGAGAGAGCTGGTGCATCGATGAAGATACCTGCCTGCGCGCTTATAAGCAGCTGATGGATGAACTACGCACGCACCAGAAGCGGTATGAAGGTTTGTTGCCCTTCTTGTTGTCCTGCCATTCCCCGCGTCGCAACGGCGCATCACTGGTGGAGTTGCTTCATGGACGGCGCCACCGCACCTTGCTCCAGTTGCTGCGCCCACCGCGGTGGCCGGTGCCTACTCCTCTCCCTCATGCTAATCACATTTTTGGTAGAGGGTCCAGGCAGATTGCAGCGACGGCACCTGAATCAAATTCGCACCTGTAAATTGCGTTATCCTGCTACTGACTCTTTGTTCACAGGTTCATTACCTGAGCGGGTGATGCAGCCTGTATCTTCTCTGGCTACATGGGGTCCTGCGTCGCCAGCAACTGGCCACGAACCTATGGTCCTGGATCCTACAGCTCATCCGGCGTCTAGGAGACAGCAGACGTCCACAGGCGTTGGTCCTCTTCACTTCAAGACCGGCCAGGGCGCCGACGCATCAATTCAAGACACCTTATCGGTTCGACCACCAGAAGACCTCATACTATTGCTGGATGCAGAGAAGCACATTGCGTCTCGTTTCTCGGCTGGCGTTCCAGGACGGCGTCAAAGCGAATGCCGGGGCGCGGACAGCTTCGGCTCCTGCCTCCTCGTCTCTTCCTGCATCCACGCCTCCCGCCCCGCTGTTGTTGCAGTTGTCGTCACTACACGACAATGGAGAGGATGTTAGAGGGGAGGAGTGTAGTGTCGCAACTTATCGATACTGCCAGAGCTGGCGTCTCGATGAAAATCCCTTCAGGCACTGCGAGCAGCGCTTTGAATATTGTCACCAATACGATGACCTGACCAATGAAGAACATCCAGGCCGGCGACTAATGAACATTACCTGGACGATGTTACAAGCGGCGGACAGCTTGGCATCAGTCATCTAGTTCGAGATTAGTTCCGTGTTACTAGATGGTGCCGAACATTAGATCGAGCTGTTGAATGCTAGCTCTACGGGCAAACGTTCGGTGTACATAGACGCACGCATCACTTTGCTTCTCTCGACGCCTATTTTTCTTAGCGCTTTCTGGATATTTTTTATTGAACTTTTACTATTTGTGCTTCTCGATAAATCTGCTTCAGATCCGTGCATGCCATTTGCTCTTATTTTACTTGTTTATGCTGCCACATCTTGATTTAACTTTAGCATTTTTTGCTTTGCCATGGCTACCTCAACGCCTCAAGCCCCAAGCTAGCCTGTCTCGTAGTTAGCGGCGCCACAATTGCAAGCGCCTTTGGCACAAACGCTCGATCTAACACAGTTTCTTCAGATAGAGAGACCACAAATGACGCAGCTTACTGAGCTTCTGAAGGGCTTCATTCAGATGCAGCCGGCAGCCAATGAGAATCACCGTCAGGCGCCACCAATTACGGCAGCGCCACAGCTTACACAGCCTTCCTTAGCGCTTCCGTTTCGCCCATTTCAAGAGGATAAAGAGGAGTGTGTTGAGTAACTGGCCCAGTTTCAAGGTCATCTATCTGCACACCAATGCCAAGTACTGTTAAACAGTCTCTTTTTTAACAACGGCTTTTGTGTCAGTTAATAGGATGTATCGCACATTGTTCCCCATTTCGGGGCCAGAACTTGTGATCTATGAAGAATTAATCCACGCTTGGAATAGATATTGTGACAAGAAATTCCTTTTGGTGGCTGTCAGGTTTAAATATGTCAGACTAAAGAAGCAGCCAGGGTAGTGTGTGACAGACTTACAAGCGTTTACGTAATATTAAATGTGGCTGTGGCAAGTATTATAGTGACCTCATGATACATGGCGCTGTTACTCAGAACGTGGCTGATAATAGAAGAAGGAAACTTGCTGTCAAGAGTCCCTACTTTTCCTAGCCACGGCTGCCACAAACTGTTAACAGTATAGCAGTTCTTCAAAAGCCACTTGAGTAAAATATGTTTATTTATAGTGCGCTTGTGTCAACTAATCTTTAGCTAGCCTGTCCAGATTTCTACGGCGACATATCTCTTTGGCCACCATCTTCACAAAATTTCTATTCTTTTGTCCAAAATCTGATCATTTTCAGTAACAATTCTTTTTTAAGGATGGTTTTGACGAAAGAGATAAGACGCATGTTTTTATCAAGAGCCAGAATTGGAAACACAGAAAAATAACTTAAAACACATCAAAAGATAATGGATTTCAATTAGTTAAGTTAACTGTGCTGAACAGAAAAAAAATTTCTGCACTATCGTCTCAAAATGTGCAGGTTATGTAAGCTGAATGTGATGTGACTCTCATGTTTCTAAAAGCGATGTATGGATCCTGACGGATGTGTTTGATTTCATAAAAGTCATGTATTTTTATTGTATCACAACGAATGGCATAACAGACTGCTTCTTAATAACAACTGAAGAAACCCAGACTACTGAACAGGTAGAAGAATGAAAGTATGAAGAAAAGTAGTCGATAAGAAGAACATGGGAGACACAGCACGAAGTAATTAAGCTTTTCTATTCGTTTAGCTTACAAATATCAAAGAATACTTCCACAGGAATTTAATAATGCAACAGAAAGAGTTTTCTGAATAAACTCCAAATCGGAATACAAGAAAGTTTTGATTCATCGTAATATGCTGGATGGACTTTTTACCTGACCACCAAATCCCGAGAGACAGTGACAGAAAGGATGAAATGTTTGTAAGAAATGCGTGTCACGTTACACTCTTCCAGCTGATCTGTGTGTGTTGGAAGTTCCCAAGGATTTTCTGTGATAATCTCAGCTGATCTACGTGTGTTGCAGAGTCCAAGAGTACTATGTGAAAATATGTCAAGTGGTAACATACATTTACATTTCTTACTTTAAATGATCTAAAAAAGAAATATTAGTTCTCGGATAAAAATGAAGATTGAAACTTCCTGGCAGATTAAAACTGTGTGCCCGACCGGGACCTTTGCCTTTCGCGGGCAAGTGCTCTACCAACTAAGCTACCGAAGCACGACTCACGTCCGGTACTCACAGCTTTACTTCTGCCAGTATCTCGTCTCTGGAAGATTGATAAAGAGGGCAGCAGACGAATCAGTGTGGATCTGCCGTCCTCTACTGTCTTAAATCGACGATGAAAAATTTTATGGATGTGCATTCGTTGTGTTAACTGGAAAATAAAAGAGAACTATTCCCAGCAAATTAGAGCACTTAAATTTAGTAGAAGATTACTTTCAAAAGAAAAAAAACGGATAACTGACTTTACTTTTTAAGAAGAAGAAGATCGCGCACCTGTCTTGCCTCTGCACATCCACCTCAGAGATACAGCACGGATAGTGCTGTACAATGATATAGTCGGCTGCTGCAAGGACGATGTGAGTGTCGAGTTTGCTGACTCTGACACTACTGCCGAGCTGCGATCAGCAAGCATAGCCCACCACAGGGCACTCAGAGAGCCTGTGGTCGCCTAAATGTCGAGGCACCAGCAAAGAAGACAAAGCCGCCGACAAATGAATGTGGGAAGACGACCAAGTCTTCCCTATCAAGGTGGAACCTTTCCCTCCGGTCGTGGACCCTAAACCACATTGCTTCAGCTGCCGGGGAGAGGGCCGAGTGGCAAAGTACCGAGATGCGTCAGAGGCTCAGGCGACCATGACAGCCCCGCCAGCAGGCGACACATGGAGGACGCGGGTGCTCGCTGTGCCATGCACCGTGCCGCCAACTATCGTCGCTGCCCGGCCATCTCTGGCGGCAGCCTAGCCGATGGCGAAATGCGGCCCCAGACTCAGCGCGCACGCAGATGCAGGAGAAGACGACGGCGCCGGTCGTCAGCAACCGCTGCAACCCCCCCCCCCCCTTTCCCCTGAGTGGCTGTGATATCCCACCAATTGTGAGGACGATCGGCCGCCAGTAGGGAGGCGGGAACAGCAGCCGCGATCTGGAAAGACACAGCAGCAGCAGAAGACAGTCCACATGCTCGCCACAATCCGTTTTAACGTCTGAGGAACGACTATGGCCATCCAAGCCGTCATGGTACAGAGAGGACTGCGTTCTTAGCCACACAGACAGACTGCGTCCAGAGTTTGCTAGAGACTTTCTAGCAGGCAGAGGGGTACGTGCCCCTGCCACTGCCCCAACATAGTCGTAGGAGAAGGTAGCCGCCAGGCAGACATCCACCCCTCAGGCAATGCTCCAAGCCACTGGGACTGTCCCTGCCTAACAGTCTACAGTATTCAAACTATGAGATAAAATGGAAATGAGTGTATGATATCGTTGGCCGGGAGGCCACATTCAGGGAAATACGGCCACCAAGTGCAAGTCTTATTTCATTTGACACCACACTGGGCAACTGTCGCGGCAGTGATGAGGATGAAATGATGAGGACAACACAACACCCAGTCCACGAGCAGAGAAAATTTCCATTTCGGCCAGGAATCGAACACGGACCCACTTACATCGGAGGCAGGAGAAGACGGCGGTGGCAGCGGTCAGCAACCGCTGCTTGCCCTCCCTTCCCCTGAGGGGCTAGAATGTCCCACGAGTTGTGGGGAGGACCGGCCGCCAGTGGGAGGGCGGGAACTGCAGCCAGGCTCTGGAAATTCACAGCAGCTGCGGAAGACCGTACACATGCTCGTCACAATGCGCATTAACGTCTGAGGAACGACTATGGCCATTGAAGCCATCATGGCACAGAGAGGACTGTGCTCTTAGCCACCCTGGCTACACACAAGGACTGCATGCAGAGTTTGCTAGCGAATTTCGAGCATGCAGAAGGGTACGTGCCCCTGCCACTGCCCCAGCATAGTCGTAGGAGAAGGTAGCCGCCAGGCAGACATCCACTGCTCAGGCAATGCCCCAAGCTACTGGGACTGCCCCTGCCAAACAGTCAGCTGTATTCAAAGTATGAGATGAAATGGAAATGAGTGTGTGATATTGTTGGCCAGAAGGCCCCATTTAGGGAAATTCGGACACCAAGTGCAAGTCTTATTTCATTCGACACCACACTGGGCAACTGGCGCGTCGGTGATGAGGATGAAATGATGAGGACAACACAACACCCAGTCCACGAGCGGAGAAAATCTCCATTTCGGCCAGGAATCGAACACGGACCCACTTACATGGGAGGCAGGAGAAGATAACGACGCCAGCTGTCAGCAACCGCTGCCTGCCCCCCTTACCCCTGAGCGGCTGGAATGTCCCACCACTTGTGGGGAGGACCAGCCGCCAGTGGGAGGGTTGGAACAGCAGCCGGGATCTTTAAACACATAGCAGCAGCAGAAGATTGGTTGGTTGGTTGTTTTGGGGAAGGAGACCAGACAGCGTGGTCATCGGTCTCATCGAATTAGGGAAGGATTGGGAAGGAAGTCGGCCGTGCCCTTTCAGAGGAACCATCCCGGCATTTGCCTGGAGTGATTTAGGGAAATCACGGAAAACCTAAATCAGGATGGCCGGACGCGGGATTGAACCGTCGTCCTCCCGAATGCGAGTCCAGTGTCTAAACCACTGCGCAGCAGCAGAAGACCCAGCTAAGCAGGCAGACTATGAGATGAAGAACTAACTCGGCGGAAAGTGTTTATCAGAAACAAGGGTATCGTCAGGAGTGGCCTAGGGATTTGTGATAGGACTGCTGCTGTTCTCTATGTACATAAATGATTTGGCAGACATTGTGGGCAGCAGTCTTCGATTGTTTGCTGTAATGTACGGTAAGGTTTCGAAGTTGAGTGACTGTAGGAAGATACAAGATGACTTAGACAAAATTTCTCGTTCCTGTGATTAATGGCAGCTAGCTCTAAATGTGGGAATATGTAAGTTAATGCAGATGAGTAGGAAGATGAAGCCTGTAGTTTTCAGATACAGTATTAATATTGTCCCGCTTGACACAGTCAAGTTGTTTAAATATCTGGGCGTAATGCTGCAAAGCGATATGAAATGCAACGAGCATATGAGAACTGTTGTAGGAAAGGCGAACGGTCGACTTCAGTTTACTGGAAAAATTTTAGGAAGGTGTGGTTCACATGTAAAGGAGACCGCATATAGGACACTGGTGCCACCTGTTCCTGAGTACTACTCGAGTGCTTGGGATCCGTACCAGGTCGCATTGAAGGAAGACATCGAAACAATTCGGAGGCGGGTTGCTAGATTTGTTAGCGGTACGTTCGAACAACACGTAAGTGTTAACCGGCATTTGAAGCTGAATGCCGAACGATCCTACTGCCCCAAAATACATTGCATACGACCACGAAGATAAGAGACGAGAAATTACTAGTAATGGTGCACTGTATCCTCTACCGCAGTTGTGCCCCACAACAGCGTACTGTGCCTGCCGCACAGATTGGAACAGATCTCATTATGACGAACAAATGGCTATGACACAGTATCGGCTGCATGATACCCACTACTAACACAACCTACCTTTTCATGACACATCGCAGACAGCAAGAAATCCGCTGGTGCTCTTACTAGTCATACATACTCTCGTGCATTCTTCTTTTTCTTGACGCTTGCCTTGGTACTTTTTTCCCTCCGCCCTTAAAACCACTCTTCTTTCAAACGAATTTCTACCACTTTCTATCACGCGATGGGCCCGTGTTGATGGGTAATCTTACCTAGATGGACGGACATCACAGACCCTGTTTCTGTGAACTCCTCGATGTAATTACTAACAAATGCAGAGGCGGCAGTAGATCTTTTGAGATGCTCGTCATGCTAGAGCGGGCTTGGGGGGCCTCCACTCAGTGTTTCCCACTGTGTCCCTTGCGGCGTGGATGACATTCGTCCCGCTCTCCCTTTCCCACCAAAAGCTACTTGTGTTGACAAAATTATACCAGTGTACTTCAAAAACTATGTTACACATTATTATTACAGACCAAGTAACTTTTCTTGAATGCTGCACTACACTACAAAATGACGTAGATACTGTCGTTCAACATAGTCACCAAGTCTCTGTAAATACAGGGCACGACGTTTTTCCAACTGTTTAGTTGGTCGACAATAGAAATCCACTCCTTGGTGACGAAACCATTCGAGAACTGCTGTCTGAACGTCTTGATCGTTGAAAATCTATTTCCCGCTGATGTTCTCCCTCGATACCTGGACATTGTCGTCTATGGTAGATGTCGATGGCCTTCCTTCCCGACGAGAATGACACACATCAGAGGGACCTGGGTCACATTGTTGACACCATTTCTCATTTGGTCCAAATACTGTCATAACATCACAGTGAATCTGTGCAATTGAGACATTTTGCTCACAAGAATAGTACAGTCCAGCGTATTTCAACTTGGGAGTGTGTTTCCAGTTGCCGCACCATTACACTCCCCCCACCACCCATGTTATCCGTACTGTAGGAGGGCTCTGTGCACAGTCCTTTGATTCGCTCCCTTAATGCTTCAACCAAGTGAGCCATTTGTTCTTCAAATAGTTCGACCTTAACTTCGTCTTTCTTTTCACCCTTCTGTATCCTACTTGTGGACTTCTGTTCATGTGCCCATAAGAACAACTTTCTTTGGGGACGAAATTTAAAATAAGAATGGCCACGAGACCAATGGAAAATTAATCCTTCCTTAGCAATCCAATCGGCTTCGAGGATATAATTGGCAGCTAAACATTCTATCTCCTTCATACCCATCTTCCAGACAAATTCCCAACACTGATTTTAATTTAACACAACCATTCACTCTTAAATTTGTTTTATTTGCCGTTCAGTACTCTCCTGACTCTCGCCTTAACCTTCCCATGTGCATATATGTTTATATTTCACAAAACAGTCTTAATTTCCATTAAATGACAATGCGTAAGTGCAACAGTCCACACACAGGTTCCCCATTCAGTTAAGGGCAGCACATATAAACAGTAACCGCGAACCCGTCTTTTCGCGAATCGCACTCATAATCTTTCCCTGACTTAATTTTCAAAGTACTTGCTGCGCCCTTTGCGTCTCTGCGCACTCATTCTTTGTGTGTCCCTGCTGACCACAACTCCAGCAGACCCCATTATGCACTCCTTAACACAATTCTTGAGCGTGGTCAGAGTTTCCGTGCGCTACCATAGAGCTTCGTTCCACACGCCTGTTCTGATTCACACTCTTTGTTCCGTGTCTACCCTGTGAGCCTGTGCCTCCCTTTCGGTGTCGAGAAATTAGATGGACTGTACTTGTCTTAACATCTCTTCTAATTAAGTCAACCTTTTCGGAATTACACAAAATACAGCTCGTTACATGGTTTCGGGGTTTAGTCCCCCTAACATCTGTGTTCCCATCTGCTCCTCCATATACTGGAGAGCAAAGGCTACCACACTCTTTCTAACGCGTTACACATGTTCTGCTAATGATTCATCAAGGTCTTGTTCACAATCGGCGGCGAGACTTACCTTCTTGGGGTCCGAAATCTTACTTGCGGTTGGTATGTGGTATTTTGACGTAATGCTTCCATGAGTTCCCGAACAGTATCTTCCGCTTGAATATTCCTTATTTGCAACTCACAGATCAGCTCACCCCACTGCAAACAAGTCCCATCCCCGGACATACTGAAATCCCAACGGTCGATCTTCTTTCTACAAGCAACAGTACGAGGAATAAATATATTACCGTAACTACAATAATTACACCTCAGTCAGTCAACCACACTCTGCTACTAAAGTGTTTTGGAAGCATGGAGTTGTGGCTCTAAATAATTACTCGTGGAGTCGACTGATTGAGTATACAATACGAGGTCAAATTTTTTCATCAGATTACACAAAAGTGATCTCAAGTATAAATAACATACTTAATACAGCGTAAGGAATGCGAGCTAATATAAGAACGACCAACAGGACGAAGCTACTAAAAATTGAATTGCTGCAGCAAAATCTTGTCAAACAACTGTTTCGAGCCTTTATCTTCCGTAATACTTTGTATAGTTTCTGATAATCAATGACAAGATGTTAAGATCAGAGTTTTTAAAAACAGTAAACACAAAATCCAAAATTAATATTTTTATGAAACCACCGAACAACCATCTACATTTTTCCCTGAACAAATCATAATCATGGAATTCACGAGTTTTTCGATCCAGGTTAGAACTCAGTAGGTGAACACGCTTTTCAGAAGTACAGAAATCTATAGTGAATACAAACTGAGGCTTCCCTTCTGTTGCAGCACGCCAGTAGAGCTGCCACTATCCTGTCCAGTAATTCAGCAGCATAGGACGTGTATATAGCGTTTTTTCCTTTTACGGAAGCAACATCACATGGAGTTCATCGGCACAGACCGTGCCCTCATATACGTAGTACTTAAACACGGATTTCATTAACCTTAATTCAAACGTCAGCTTCGTACGTTCTTACATCAGCACAAAATTTCAGCTGTCACGTTTTCCGATCAAGCACTGATACTTGTGCAATACCACTGTCTGAGCATGGCTCCAGGTACAACACTGTCCCCGGTCAGTTCCCCCGAATTACCAGCCACGCTTCCGGCTTGCCCCACTCCAGATGACAACCACCTCTCTCTCTGCCGACCATTGTACCAGAGAGCCTCCCACAGCCTCCCAGCCCGAAGATAAGTCATTGCTCTGTGATGCGACAATCGATAAGTGCCGACATAGTACAGCGAAGAGAGAATTTAAAATAAGTTGAAGAGGTCATAAAGACCAAATGCCTTGTTAATAACTTCGTCGTTTCAAATGCTGTCGTTCCATTTTGCATTTCACATCTCGATAGTGTCGCTTATTTGCGATTCATCGGCCTTAGAGAGACATTCCGACCTAGTACAAATACTGTATTGTAGATATCTCCATGCTTCACGGTTCTTTTATTATCAGACTGGGAGGCACAAAAGGTATTAAACACTTCTCTTTCATCAAGTTTTTGTTTGTAGATTCAGTCGTTTGATAGCCAGTAATTGCTGGTGTCCTCAACATGTATTTGCACACTTTAGTTAGAGTTTGGCATTTGGTCGCCAGTAAACTGCGAACGGTCCAAAGAGCATACGTCTTTACACATGCTTTGTGCATAAGGTAGGGACGTAGGCTCTTGGATTTTGGGCGGCTTACTGGTCCCCCCCTATGGACCCCAGACCTTGCCGAGGTGGGGGGGCTTAACTGTTCCGTCCTCAATAAACCTGACAGTCTATTAAGGACTGTACAGGCCTGGGGACGGACCAGGACCAACGAGGGGTTCATAAAAACTCTGTATAGGGAAAGTGTGGCCACCTTTCCAGCTGCTGCTGTTTTGGGACCATCGTGCTGCTGGTCATGCATTAACCACTACAATATATTTAGAGGTTTCTATTGAAGAAGCGTGCTCCACTAGCGCACATGTAGCTAAGGTAGAGCAACAGCTTCAAACTGAACGTTTTGAATCTTCAGCAATAGAAATGTGAGCAAAATGTTTCGAAAAATACACTCCTGGAAATTGAAATAAGAACACCGTGAATTCATTGTCCCAGGAAGGGGAAACTTTATTGACACATTCCTGGGGTCAGATACATCACATGATCACACTGACAGAACCACAGGCACATAGACACAGGCAACAGACCATGCACAATGTCGGCACTAGTACAGTGTATATCCACCCTTCGCAGCAATGCAGGCTGCTATTCTCCCATGGAGACGATCGTAGAGATGCTGGATGTAGTCCTGTGGAACGGCTTGCCATGCCATTTCCACCTGGCGCCTCAGTTGGACCAGCGTTCGTGCTGGACGTGCAGACCGCGTGAGACGACGCTTCATCCAGTCCCAAACATGCTCAATGGCGGACAGATCCGGAGATCTTGCTGGCCAGGGTAGTTGACTTACACCTTCTAGAGCACGTTGGGTGGCACGGGATACATGCGGACGTGCATTGTCCTGTTGGAACAGCAAGTTCCCTTGCCGGTCTAGGAATGGTAGAACGGTGGGTTCGATGACGGTTTGGATGTACCGTGCACTATTCAGTGTCCCCTCGACGATCACCAGTGGTGTAAGGCCAGTGTAGGAGATCGCTCCCCACACCATGATGCCGGGTGTTGGCCCTGTGTGCCTCAGTCGTATGCAGTCCTGATTGTGGCGCTCACCTGCGCGGCGCCAAACACGCATACGACCATCATTGGCACCAAGGCAGAAGCGACTCTCATCGCTGAAGACGACACGTCTCCATTCGTCCCTCCATTCACGCCTGTCGCGATACCACTGGAGGCGGGCTGCACGATGTTGGGGCGTGAGCGGAAGACGGCCTAAAGGTGTGCGGGACCGTAGCCCAGCTTCATGGAGACGGTTGCGAATGGTCCTCGCCGATACCCCAGGAGCAACAGTGTCCCTAATTTGCTGGGAAGTGGCGGTGCGGTCCCCTACGGCACTGCGTAGGATCCTACGATCTTGGCGTGCATCCGTGCGTCGCTGCGGTCCGGTCCCAGGTCGACGGGCACGTGCACCTTCCGCCGACCACTGGCGACAACATCGATGTACTGTGGAGACCTCACGCCCCACGTGTTGAGCAATTCGGCGGTACGTCCACCCGGCCTCCCGCATGCCCACTATACGCCCTCGCTCAAAGTCTGTCAACTGCACATACGGTTCACGTCCACGCTGTCGCGGCATGCTACCAGTGTTAAAGACTGCGATGGAGCTCCGTATGCTACGGCAAACTGGCTGACACTGACGGCGGCGGTGCACAAATGCTGCACAGCTAGCGCCATTCGACGGCCAACACCCCGGTTCCTGGTGTGTCCGCTGTGCCGTGCGTGTGATCATTGCTTGTACAGCCCTCTCGCAGTGTCCGGAGCAAGTATGGTGGGTCTGACACACCGGTGTCAATGTGTTCTTTTTTCCATTTCCAGGAGTGTATCTTCTGTGACGATGATAATCCCTAATTTTCACGCAGGTAGTATTTGGAGAGTGGAAATTGAAGACGTTCTATGTGCCACATTGTATCCAAAAATTTGAGAATGTGTTCTGATTGTACTTAATTATACTGTTCAACGCATCATCGCAAAAAGGAGACAATCATAAGTGCCAACAAGTTGATTCTTTCAAAGCAGAAAACAGCAAACACTATTTACACAAGTAGCGTTGTTACCGGTTTGGAACCGACGGGTTCATCTTCCCACGGCTGTTCACGATTATATTAAATTTAGTGTTGTTTGCTCTAGTTTTTTTTCAACAGCTAATGTAAACAACAACAAATGCAATATAAAAGTGGGCAGCCGTCGGAAGGTGAACCTGTCGATTCGAAAACGATACGGCGCTATTTGCGTACATAAACAGCATTATGGAAAGTGGATTGTTACTATTCTGTTCACTGTATGAATCAGCATGTATTCTGTTCAAAGCCACACTCTCAGTAATGTCATTTTTCGACAAAATAGGCGGAAAGAAGTATCAGTTCAAGTGCCGTTAATACTAAAGCACTACGTTTTATTTCTGATAATACAAATGCAGATACGCAGCATTCAGTATTTTAACTCGTACAACCGTAGTCAATAAAAACCATTTCTCATATCTTTTACATTTTGAAAATCCAGAGACAAGGCCAGCTTGTCAGAAAGACCTTGCGCCATCTACAAATGCATATTTGAAAAACTGTCCCCTTGGTTTGGCACCTGGATCAAGTCTAGAGGCACGCAGAGTACCGCGAACACAGTAGTACAGAAAAAGGGTTTTGTGACATAATGGCACGTAGAATGTTTTCTGTTTCCACTTCCCTTTTATTAACGTCGGCATGGATTGATTTCACAGTTCCTGTTATGACAGCTAGCTCAAATAATTACTGTTAAGTGAGTAGTTTGAAATTGATCATCTTCATTAACAGCAGTAGGAAAAGGTAAGTAACGGCTATTACGTTCAGAATGTCGTTTCTACAAGGAAAAATCAAAGCTGCGGGACAAACTCCAGAGTTATGAAACAATTTTCGTTACATAAATTAAAATACCTAAAACTAACCATTTACTGCCCGCCAGAGTAGCTGTTAGGTCTAACATGCTGCTTCCCGAGCGGGAAGGCGTGCCGATCCCCGGCACGAATACGCATGGCATATTAATGTCGAGGTCCGGTGTGCCGTCCAGCCTAAGCAAGGTTTTTAAGGCGGTTTTCCATCTACCTCGGCGAATGCGGGCTGGTTCCCCATATCCTGCCTCAGTTACACCGTGTCGGCGATTGCTGCGCAAACACCGTTTCCACGTACGCGTATGCCATGATTACTCTACCACGCAAACATTTGGGGTTACACTTGTCTGCTATGAGAGGTTCCCGGAGGGGGGTGGGGGGGCAGGAGTGTCCATTGGGGGCCGAACCGCACAATAACCCTGGGTTCGGTGTGGGGCGGCAGTGGTGTGGCGGTGGGGTGGGTGGACTGCTATGGGGTTGTGAACCACTGAGGGCTACAGCGGGACGAAGCCTCTCCGTCATCTCTAGGTCATCTGTTTAATATAATACAATACAACCATTTACTAGTCAAGAAACTATACTTCCCGACGACTAGGTTTATTTAAGACATCAGATTAAAAGTTTTTCTTCTGCAAGGTTCTATATTACACTATTTTGGTAAGGTCTCATTAGCAACCAGACTGAATCAGAGTATATTACATACTGTGCCTGTTGTAATATTATTGTATCTTAGACGAGGAATTTTGAATCAAACGAAACCTAAACGCCGTAGGGATAACACAAAAAAAATTAAAATAAAGAAAACCGGATCCACCATATAGATTTACCACCCAAACATGAAGCAATCCGGATATACGAGCTTTGAAGTTCACAGACGACACAGGTATATCTCGACTACAATGCGATTTATACATGTCATGCACAGATAACTTTATTCTCTCAACTTACTGTAGAAATTAATGTAGCCTACACATTAAATACGAGGGTAGGATTTAAAGTAATGACAAAAGTGTACATATTGCTTACTAATACGGGATGACGTTACTGTTCCTTGCCCTGCGGCACAATACGTAACTATGCTCTTCCACAGAAACTGATAAATGAAGAATAACATGAATTCGGTAATTACGCTTAAAAGGTCAACTCTATTTACCGGAAATAACCTTTACACTTTACGTTTTTTGTAAACATATACTCTTAAGTACAGGTGCACTTACCCGAAAAGTGTATCATTTAACGTTCGTTATGTTTCGTGGGTAACAACGAACACTGTTGGCACACACACACTGAGGAGCCAAATCGTGATGACCTCCACAGCGGGTAAGTCCACCTTTATAATGCAGTGCATCAGCTTTTCTGCGTGACGCGGCTTCTACAAGTCTTTGGTAGGTTTTCAGAAGTACGTGGCACCAGATGTCTACCCCCAGATCACGAAGTTCCCGTAAATTCTGACCCGGTGGTTTGTAGGCGTTGAGCTGGCACCCGATAGCGTCTCACACGTGTTTCATCTGGCTCATATCAGGCGAATTTGTGGCCAAGATATTGAAACTGCTTCACCATCCTACTCCTCTGCTGGAAGATGTCATAGTCGTGTGAGAAGACATGTAGCGTTAAAGGATGCAGGTAGTCCACAGTAATGTTCACTTAGCCCACAGCTGTCATGGAACCTTCCATTGCAAACACCAGTCCCACACAAGTCCAGGTAATGTCGCTCATAGCATAATACCCCCACCGCCCTGTTTCCAAGACGCGATGCGTATTTCGAGTAGACGTTCGCCTGGATGACGATGTATCTGGACACGAACATCAAGATGGTGTTACAAGAAACGTGAATCATCCGACTCCGGTGGTCTCCGGTCAAATACCGACGATCCCGTATCCACTGTATTCGCAGTTGACGATGTCGCTGACATAGAAAGGAAGATTAGAGTGTAACGTCCTGTCGACAGTGAAGTCATTAAAGACAAGGCATAAGCTCGCTTAAGGATGGACAAGAACATCAGCAGCACCCATTTCAAAAGAACCACTCAGACATTTTCCTTAAGCGATTTAGGGAAATCACGGAAACCTGAATCTGGATGGCCGTACTGGGATTACGAACGGCGTCCTCCCGAATACGATTCTAGCGTGTTGATCACTGTGTCACATCGCTTGCTCGTCCGCCGCTCGTGGTCTCGCGGTAGCGTTCTCGCTTCCCGAGCACGGGGTCCCGGGTTCGATTCCCGGCGGGGTCAGGGATTTTCACCTGCCTCGAGATGACTGGGTGTTTGTGTTGTCCTCATCATTTCATCATCATCCAGGAAAGTGGCGAAATTGGACTGAGCAAAGATTGGGTAATTGTACGGGCGCTGATAACCACGCAGTTAAGCGGCCCACAATCCAAACATCAACAAACCAAACATCATCACATCGCTTGCTCACGTCGTTAACATAGGAACAGGCAGGATCGTCAGCTACAGAGTCCCATGTTCAACAATGTGCGCTGAATAGTGTGCTCCGAGCCACTCGTAGCTGCACGAGCATTGTGCTCTGTCGTCAGATGTGCCACAGACCGCCGCCTATCCTGCGTTACTGAATGGACAAGCCCCCGATCTCCAAGTTCTGTGATGAGGAATGTAAATCCAGCGATTGCAGCGTTCTTGATCCATCTTCCCTAGATGCTCACGGCTGTAGCATGCCGAGATGCAATCGGCTTCGCCGATTCCGAGATGCTCAATCCCTGGTGCTGGACCGTAAAAAAATGCTCTTTGTCAAAGTCGCTTGTCTGGACCGTAAAAAAATGCTCTTTGTCAAAGTCGCTTGTGTAAGTGGATTTCCCCGTTTTCAGCCTTTATCACAGTACCAGTGATCCCCGTTCATCTCTTCTTTAGTTCGAAATTGGTCAGTGTTACATAAAAAAATCTGTCCATGTATTGTCTCTCACAGAAGAAAGGTAATTGAGGAATAAAAAAGTATTTCAAAAATTAGTATAATTAGTTTTTGATACTAAAAGGGAATATAATCTTAGCAATATTTTCTCTGCTGTATCAGTATTACAAACGTTTCTGTATTCCTACACCAACGTCCGTAGCAAATACTCTAAACTACACAAACTAAATGTTATTGTCATACAAAAACAAGCAGTTTTCTTTATGAAAATTTGTTGTTAACTAGTAAGACCTCCTTCCCACGTACGGAATAAAAACATTGACAACTACACACATTAAAAAAAAAGCTTTGCATCACCTCAGTTACCAGAATTGCTGAAGACAGACGTTGATTGTGGATATTGTATCACAGACACCCTTTGACTATTCAGACATGTCACTAAACCTCGTTCAGGCGGCAAAAGGGTTACTACTGCAGTGGATGACCGCTACCTACGGATTATGGCTCAGAAACCACGACACCAACGCCACCATGTTGAATAACGCTTTTAGTGCAGCCACAGGAGGTCGTGTTACGTCTCAAACTGCGAGCAATAGGCTGCATGACGCGAAACTTCATTCCCGACGTCCATGGCGAGGTCCATCTTTGCAACCAAGACAGCATGCAGCGAGGTACAGATGGGCCCAACAACATGCCGAATGGACCGCTCCGGATTGCCATCACGTTCTCTTCACCAGACACCGTCGGAGACGTGTTTGGAGGCAACCCGTTCTGGCTGAACGCCCTGGACACACTGTGCAGCGAGTGCAGCAAGGTGTATGTTCGCTGCTGTTTTGGGGTGGCATTATTTGGGGCCGACGTACGCCGCTGGTGGTCATGGAAGGCGCCGTAACGGCTGTACGATACTTGAATGCCATCCTCCGACCGACAGTGCAACCATATCGGCAGCATATTTGCGAGGCATTCGCCTTCGTGGACGATAATTCGCGCACCCATCGTGCACGTCTTGTGAATGGCTTCCTTCAGGATAACGACATCGCTCGACTAGAGTGGCCAGCATGTTCTCCTGACATGAACTCTATCTAACATGCCTGGGATATATTAAAAAGGGGTGTTTATGGACGACGTGACCCACCAACCACTCTCAGGGATCTACGCCGAATCGCCGTTGAGGAGTGGGACAATCTGGACCAACAGCGCTTTGATGAACTTCTGGATAGTATGCCAAGACGAATATAGGCATGCATCAATGCAAGAGGACATGCCAATGGGTATTACAGGTGCCGGTGTGTACAGCAATCTGGACCACCACCTCTGAAAGTCTCGCTGTATGGTGGTACAACATGCAATGTGTGGTTTTCATGAGTAATAAAAAGGGCGGGAATGATGTTTATGTTGACCACTATTCCAATTTTTTGTGCAGGTTCCGGAATCCTCGGAACCGAGGAGATGCAAAACTTTTTTTATGTGTGTATTTTTGTCCAATACATAATACATAATGTTAATTTAAAAATAATTCATAAGTTTGTATTTCACGCTCAGTATGAACTACTGGTAAAGTACATGTGGTGGTGAACTAAATTTTTCTCTTAAGTAAAATATTTTTTCCTATTTTATGTGAATGAAGAATTGCTTATTTTAGGAAAATCAATTTTTCGTGCCCCTTCGTTTTCGTATTATTGTCAAGCCACATAACCCTTGTTGACTCACTGCAGAATGTAAGCAGTATTTGATTTTTGAAAAAGAATGTTCAGATTTTGCAACAGTCAAAGGTACTGTTAGGTACATTAGGACTTCGGAGTATACGTCCTGGTAATTGAATATAAGTGAGCTAAGATTTACTAATGAGATCTTTGCTAACTAGTATAGTGTTCAGATATTCGTGCTTTAAACTGACTTGTTATGAACATTAGCGGTGCTGAAAACAGAGGACAAACGCCATCAGCAAATGTCAGTATAAATTTAAACGCTTCATTTTAAGACCTTCGTCAGACATGGATATGAGCGAAGGTTGTAATCCTCTGTGACTTTGTCTTCGTGATTTATAATTTATCCTATTTTCATAGCAGTACACAGGAATGGTTAACGCTGGTCAAGGTCATTGTCCAATTGTCAGAACCGTGGATATACAGGGTGGTCAGAAACAGTCTGAAAAGCTTCTAAGGGTGTTGCAGGATACCTTGTGCTGAGGAATAATTGTTAAGCAGAAACTCGGTACTTTGCACCGTTTGCGAGTTAGTTAACATTAAAGTTAGCCAACCAGGTCGTAGCCCACGCAAATTCAAGCAGCCCGCCAGAGACAGTGTCTCCGAACGTGTACTTCGTTTGGTTTCCCAAACCCGAACAAGACAGCGATATAAAAATTTGACTAGGGACGGTAGTAAGGGTCGGACTAGAGAAAAAGACTGAACAGTCCCGTACTCTGTCATCTAAGCTGTGAGGAAAGTGACACTAATTCTCTCTAGCAAACTGCTTCAATTTGCGTTCGCAGGTACCTGATTGGGTAGTTCAGTGCAAAATAACTCGGAAAAGGCACAATGTATCGAATTTTTTGGTACAAATATATCTTAGGGCAATCTCCTCACCAACAGCCGTACAAGCTTTTCAAACTGTTTGTAACCACCCTGTGTAGACTACCGTGTAACTGTGAATAGACATACATAGATTGTACGAAGAAAGTAGTGAAAACGAACAGAGGGGCATAAAATTAACGTTCAGTGGAATGAAATGGACACATTAGCTGCACTGGCACACGCTTTGCAAAGGGGAAGCCTGATTTCAAGTAGGTACCCCATTCACACAATTATAGTCTGTGGTGACTTCAATCTATCGTTGATATGCAGGAAAAATTATACGTTTAAAGCCGTCGGCAGGGCTAAAACGTCATCCGCAATTATAATTAATGATTTCTCAGAAAATTATTTTTTACAACTAGTTCACGAGCCTACTCGAAGCATAAATGGTTGCGAAAGCATACTTGACCTTTTAGCAACAAATAATCCTGGAAAAATTGTATCTTGACCAATACAGGGATTAGCGAGCACAAAGCAGTTGCTGCTAGACTGAATTCCGTAACACCCACAACTATCAAAAGGAAACGCAAAGTACATCTATTTAAAAAAGCTGATAAAATGCTCTTAACGCCGTTTTAAGAGACAGTCTTCACTCCTTCCGATCTGTACATGTAGGCGTAGAAAAGATGTGGAATCATATCAGACAGATAGTATCGATGGCAATTGAGAGATATATACCACATAAATTAATAAGTGATGGTACTGATCCCCTATGGTACACAAAAAGGGTCAGATCTCTGTTGCAGAAACAACGGAAAAAGCATGCCAAATTTAAGAGAACGCGAACTCCCCAAGATTGGCAAAGTTTTTCAGAAGTTCGAAATACAACGCGTACTTGAATGCGAGATGCTTTTAATAATTTCCACAACGAAACTGTGTCTCGGAATCTGGCAGAAAACCCAAAGAGATTATGGTCATACATAAAGCACAACAGTGGCAAGACGCAATCAATACCTTCACTGCGCGATAACAACGGTGAAGTCACGGTTTTCCGAAACTCCTTCACCAAAAAATACGAAGTAAATATTCCTGAATTCCAATCAAGAATAACGGCCAAGATGAGATACGTAGAAGTAGATATCCTCGGTCTAGCAAAGCAGCTTAAATCACTTAATAAAGGCAAGGCCTCTGGTCCAGATTCCTTTCAGAGTATGCTGATACAATAACTCCATATTTAGCAGTTATATACAACCGCTCGCTCATAGAAAGACCCGTATCTGAAGACTGGAAAAATGCTCAAGTCACACCAATACCCAAAAAGGGAAGTAGGAGCAATCCGCTGAATTACAGACCCGTATCACTATCGTGATTTGCAGTAGGTTTTTGGAAAATATTCTGTGTTCGAACATTATGAAGTACCTGGAAGAAGCCCATCCGGTTAGCCGTGCGCTCTGAAGCACTGCTTTCCGGGCGGGAAGCCGTGCCGTTCCCCGGCACGCGTCTTCTCAGCGGATTAGTGTCGAGGTCCTGTGTGCCGGTCATTCTGTGGATGGTTTTTAAGCCGCCTTTCCCTCTGCCTTGGCGAATGCGGGCTGGTTCCCCTTATTCCGCCTCAGCTGCACTATGTCGGCGATTGCTGCGTAAACACTGTCTCCACGTACGCGTATGTCGTAATTACTCTACCACGCAAACATTTGGGGTTACACTCGTGTAGTGTGAGACGTTCCCGGGGGGTTCTACTGGCGGCTAAATCGCACAATAACCCTGGGTTCGATGTGGGGCGGCTGTGGGATGAGTGGACTGCTGCAGCCTGTTGAGGGGTTGTGAACCACTGAGGGCTACGGTGGGGACGCAGCCTCTCCGTTGTTTCTAGGTCCCCAGTTCAACACAGTACATAAAATACCTGGAAGAAAACGATTTATTGACACATAGCACGGATTCAGAAAATATCATCCTCGTGAAACACAACTTCATAGATCTTTATACTCATGAAGTACTGATGATATCGACAGGGGATGTCAAATCGATTTCATCGTTTTAGATTTACAGAAGGCTTTCGACTTCGTTCCCCACAAGCGTCTTCTAAACAAGCTTTTTGCCTATGGAATATCGCCTCAGTTGTGTGATTGGATTCGTCATTTCCTGTCAGAAAGGTCACAGCTCGTAGAAACGAACGGTAAGTCATCCAGTGAAACAGAAGTATTATCCGGCGATCCCGAAGGAAGTGTTTTAAGCCCTCTGTTGTTCCTTATCTATATTAACGACATTGGAGACAATTTCAGTAGCAGTCGTAGATTGTTGGCAGATGATGCTGTCATTTACTATCTTGTAATGTTATCAGATGTACAAAACGAATTGCAAAATGATTTAGATAAGATATCTGTATGGTGCGAAAAGTGGCAATTGACCCTGAATAATGAAAAGTGTGAAGTTATTTACATGAGTACTAAAAGAAATCCACTAAATTTCGATTACGCTATAAGTCACACAAATCTGAAGGCTGTAAATTCAACTAAATACTTCGGGATTAAAATTACAAATAACCTAAATTGGAATGATCACATAGATAATGTTGTGGGTAGAGCAAACCAAGACTAGGATTCATTGGCAGAACACTTAGAAGATACAACAGGTCTACTAAAGAGCCTGCTTACACCACGCTGATCAGCCCTGTTCTGGAGTATTGGTGTGCGATGTGGGATCTGCATCAGAACTGACGGATGACATCGAAAAAGTTCAAAGCAGGGCAGCTCGTTTTGTATTATGGCGAAATAGGGGAGATAGTGCCACAGACATGATACGGGACTTGGAGTGGCAATCATTAAAGGAGAGGCGTTTTTCGTTACATCCATGACATTTCAGTCACCAGTTTTCTCCTCCGATTGCGAAAACATTCTGTTGGCACCCACCTACATGGGGAGAAATGATCATCACGACAAAATATATGAAATCAGGGGTTCGCACAGAAAAATGTAAGTGCTCGTTTTTCCCGCGCGCCTTTTGAGAGTGGAACGGTAGAGAGACAGCTTGAAGGTGGTTCATTGAACCCTCTGCCAGGCACTTTATTGTGAATAGCAGAGTAACCACGTAGATGTAGATGTAGAAGTTCAGCAAAACTGTAATTTCCACAAAACTATAAATTTATTTGTCCACAAATAACATTTACAGATTATGCAAAAAATGTTCACTGTATTTTACTAGATTAAATTTACAAAATTATAATTATTTAAAAGTTTAGGATCCTGAGATTCATTTTCACTGGGAGAGGACCGTGTCTAGGAATACGTCTTCCGAAAATGAACTTCCTTGAACCAGTGTATAGTAGGAACAAATTATTATTTCTAAATCCACAGGCAAAAATTTACAGGTTCAACCTATTACTACAGTTCGAAATGAAGTTGTTAACCATTTGCTGTAGGTGATCTGTAGGTGACGTGTGTGGTGATGGGAGTGGTGACTACAGAACCTGTGCACTAGCAGTCATGGGTCTTTGAATTTTGGGGTAATAAATTCCTCTTGGCGTCGGTTTATGAATATAATATAGCCCAATTGTAAATGCAGTGCTACTGTAAAACAGCAGTCTCCATCTGAGGCTATTTGGTCACTCCTCTTCGTTCCACTTAACTACAGTGCACAAAGTCCTTTCACCTTTTCGCCTTGCTGCGTTTCTGTTCCTTTTCAGATGGGAATTTCTACCCCTTTTACTTTCCCATTTTGTAAATTTAATGCCCTCAGCATGAACCTGTTATCATGTTGACAATATTTACTTTAAAACAGTTATCTTATTCAGCAATAAATTGTTTTCAAACATCGTTATATAAAAATCCTTTACAAATTCATCTTATTACTCTATGGTCATAAATGTTCTTACAGTACCTTTGATTAAAGCTATTGACTTTCACAGATAAGACATAAAACTTACAATCGAGTTTTATAAGCTGGTTGTACAGAAATGTTTTTTATTTAGAAAGTTACAAAGGCATTAGGGCAGTTGTGTTACATATGCCCCTGTTTCCATGGTGATTCTCAATAGGTAATCATCATTAAAACATTTACAGGAAACTACAGCTCTGTTATCATTAACTACAAATCTCTTTCAAAATAACATTTTTATGCATCACACACAGCATTTACCAACATAGTTTGAAAAACACCTGAAATTTACTCAGAAAATTCATTAAAACATTTCATTCTTTTTTATACTAAAATCATCATATTTACTTATTTTTTTTATAGTTTTCATTTTAAATGAATCTAGAATGTAAGTTTAATAAATAAGTTTATTTACATACAGCACACATATTTTACATAAAATCAGAAATTTATGTTTCCCCGCATACATATATTATGACAGTCAGTTTTCTATTTTTTTATATATAAAAACCAATATTTTCATTGCATGGCACTTGTATACCTCTTTATAAGAGTTCGGCAGTCATTTTGTCACGTGTTTCTTATCACATTTCACAGACTAGCTGCTGCCCCTTATATATACAAATTGGGCAGTTCATTCTTTGCCATGTGATTTCTTCTTCCATTTCATACTAATTTGGCTGCAAAAATCATTGCTTTGCAGTCCACTATCTGAGACTTTGGGGTTCTTTGCATATTCCATGTACATATGTATTTTGGAATCTGAAACTTCTGTAAATGTTGGAATTTTGCTTTATAACGTAACACAATAATTATTTATTTATCATCATCATCAATTAACACTCACTTCCTTTCAGTTCTAGTTCCATATTTTTTTCAGGTCAAGTATATTTCTGACCACAACGGAGTTTTGGATCTAGAGTATACCAGAAAATATGCGTTTGGGGGCAGAACCACTGTATTTCAAAAGTTCTGTAATAAATATATTTACATTTTGCAATTTCGTGATTTGCTTCACAGGATTTCTTTTTTTCTGTCAAGACTTATTTCTTTGCTGGCTGCAAATTCAAGTATTTTTTCAGCTAATCTTTTACTTTTGTAGCCTAACATTATTTCTTCAGTTGTGAAACCAGTGTATTCCTGTTGCAGTGTATTCATGACTACTTCAAAATATGAGATAAATTACCTCCAAGTTCTATGACTTACGTGACAGTAAGTTTTATACAATTTTGCCAATTCTCTCAAATAGCGTCCTATAGGATTGCTAGATAGGTGGTATACCAATATGTGTGTTACTTGTACTCCCATTTTCTCCATGCCCTCTAACCATACTTTAGCAATAAACTGAAGTCCATTGTCCGACAGTACCGTTTTTGGTGTTATTATTTCGTTAAAGTATCCTAACATTTTACTAAACACTGCTGTAGCTATAGCTATTCTAATAAAATTCTAATAAAATCCTTGTAATCTGAGAAAAGCTTCTAATTGTGTCCATCTTTTGGGGGACGTCATTTTTCAATGGCTTTGAGTTTCTCATGGTCCTTTTCTATTCCAGAAGTCATAATGACATGGCCTAAGAATTTTCCTTCCTCACTAATTAACACTTTTAAATTTCAAAGTCATAACGCGTTTTTTTAGAGCAATGAATACTTGTTCTAATAATACACAATGTTTTTTCCATTACTGCGTAGCTATTAATGTATCTTCAGCGTAAATTGTGAGTTTTTTACTTAAGACTCTTCCCAATACCCAATTTAATGCATGTATAAGCACAGAAACCTACGTGTTTAAACCGAGAGATACCAATTTGTAATGACAACACCTGCCAGCAAAGTGAAAAGCGGTACATTTTCTAGATTCAGCATCCAGGGTGATTTGGCAGCACCCTAACATCAGATTCAGACTGGTTGAATATCTAACATTATACAATCTTCACAACATTTCGTCCAACGATTCTGGCCGATCTGTTACTCTTTTCACAATTTTGTTCACCGTCCTGGTGTCAATGATTATTCTCACTCCTCTATCCTTTTTGCTTATAATAATCAACGGATTATTGTATTCAGTGTTACTACATTCTATGATTCCCCCTTCAATCACTTCGTCAATTTCTTCTTGAACGGCTCGTTTTGTCGCTAACGGTTTCTTCATCATGTGACTTCTTTCTTCTTTCGATTGCGAACTCTTTCAAGATAGCCATTTGTTGCTGATTACTAAAATTTTTGTCCAGTGTTTTTTTACTTTGCATCCATAATGCCTTCTAGATCCTGCATAAAATAATGTCTACTTTACTTCTTTCATAATCTGGTAATGTTACATTTCCTTCATAAATTTACTCTTCTTGTTTCATGTTTTGATTTGGCAGATTTTCATATGGAGTAAGCCCTTCCTTTTGTACTAACATTTCTGTAGAACTTGTAACGCCAGAGATGCATATACTCCTATTTCCATCTATTGAACTATAAATTTTTTCCTTATTTTGTTACCTGAAGATATGACATTTCTGTGTCTTTATACGTTGTAGTTGTTTTACTATTTGTGTATGTATATATATATATATATATATATATATATATATATATATATATATATATATATATGCATTTATGTCGTTATAATTTGTTTGTTTTGTAAATATTATTTGTATTTTTACGCTGGGTCTTGCCTAGGGAAAACTATGCTATCGAACAATTACATTGATAGGTCGTGTGGAGAACAAGTGCTTAGCATCTTTGGTAGCGTTAACTCTGCCAGGTGGAGCACAGACAGAGAAGAGGGTCTGGTTGGAGTAGGGCAGTGGAGCAGTTGTGTTGTGTGATGCTCCTGCGAGTTGCCACGCTTTCGGGGTTTGGCAGCATGTAATTACGCTCGACTTGCTATGATAGTTTCTGATACGGTGTTGCGGACAGGAAGCGTTAGCTGGCGCACATCAAGAGCCCGTTTCGCCTGGTGACCGCGTCAAGAAGAAGGTTCACCAACATCCAGCTTCTGCAACAGTGACGGCCAACAATGAGTGACTATCGCCACCTCCCCGATCGACGACTGCAAACCTTCAATCAACACACATGGAAGACTAAAAGCACGTAAAGTTTTAGAACTGTATGGCAGAACTCACCTTTTAAAATTTGCCTCAAAATTACAGCAACTTAACATGAACATTTGTTGCTCATTGTCCCAATTGCATTACCAAGCTAGGTCCCTACCTTTACCGGAATGAACCTGAGTGTCATTGAAACTCAAATGCCAGCATTAAAGTAATATCATTCCATTTCACTGCTTTAATTTCAAAGTTCAGTTAAAGTATTCATAGCTGGCTACAATATTTAGATTACACAAGCACAAATTAAGAGTGCAATTTTGTTACCATATTTTAGCTAAACTGTGACCTCAGCTTGTTACATACTAAATTTTACTATTGTTAATTGTTCAGAATCATTTAATTCAAGTTCAATGTTAAATCTGTTATTTCTAAATTGCCTGGATTCAAGTAGCTTTTGAAATGATTGTTGAGGTAGCCCAAGACTAACCTTATTTTATTGAATTTCGTAGTGCTTCAGAAACGATAATTCACTATTAATTTCAGTCACTAAATTAACTTTCAATTTTTATTAATTCTATTGCTAAATTAAGTCAGAGTGTAGCGAAATTTATTACTTCTGACAAACATTCAGTTTTCACACAACACGTGTCAACTTTCAGTTGCCACGCTTTTAGTGCTAAATATATGTGCATTAATCTTTCATTTTCAGTTATTATAGTAGTTGTCCATGGGACTGGCGACCGTAATTTTCCCCAAATCTCAAATATCTAATTAACGCCAATTAATTCTTAACGTAACGACCGCACATTTACTTTCCTTATTAACTTCACCCCTTTTCAAAATTAATTTCCACCAATTTCATTTGCATTTTTCCTTTCATTTAGCTATAACCCTTTCCTCCCTCTTTACCGACAGATTAACTTCGGTGACGATTGCTTTTCCCAAATTTCCATTAGGTACACACGGTTTAATCTTTCACTGTCATTAAGGTCGATAAGTGAGGGGGAGGTTACAAACTGAGGTTTTCATAGATATCTTTTTCTCCTGTTTTTGAATCACGTATCTTGTCGCTCACTTTATCTTCATCTGAGTCAGAAGCTTCAAAATCAATTTCGGGTTTCAACATAAAAATTGTTTCTAATGTTGTCGTAAATTCCGTAACTCATGCAGTGTTCCGTGCATTGTAATTAGATCTTTCTTTCCTTCTGGAGCAGTAACATTTATTCCTTTATCAACAGTTTTTCATCCGAACTGTCTTCTTTATCTTAACGTATGACGTCACTTGGAGCTTCTGATTGATTGTAATTGTTGTGTCACCGCCAGACACCACACTTGTTAGGTGGTAGCCTTTAAATCGGCCACGGTCCGTTAGTATACGTCGGACCCGCCTGTCGCCACTATCAGTGATTGCAGACCGAGCGCCGCCACACGGCAGGTCTAGTCTAGAGTGACTCCCTAGCACTCGCCCCAGATATACAGCCTACTTTGCTAGCGATGGTTCACTGTCTACATACGCTCTCATTTTCCGAGACGACAGTTTAGCATAACTTTCAGCTACGTCATTTGCTACGACCTAGCATGGCGCCATATTCAGTTATTATTCTGAACAGATAATATTGTGACTCATGTACCGTCACGAGCGACGTTCATTATTAATGGATTAAAGTTAAGTATCAAACTAATTACGTCCGCTTTCTGAATTCTGTTTCCTTGTCATTTTCCAGACCTCACGTTTGTATAGTTCTTCCCTCCTCACGCCACCCTGCGTGAGCTAAAACGCGTGCATTTCGGCCTCCTCTAGTAACACGGTGTTGGCTCTTCAGCCAACACAAAAGTAATCCTCGCGGATTTCTATACCTTGCGTATATTCATTCTTAAGAACTTCTTCAGCATCTGATCTTCTTCGTTATTACGTAATGATTATTCTGCAATACTCATCATTCCATCTTCTGCTCAACACTTGTCCATGACTTTGTTATCTTCCCTAACCATTGCAGTCCGCGATCTTTGCACGGCGTCATTTAACTGACGACTAAACCTTTTTGCTTTGGCAGTAGCACACGAGCTCTGCGCGGCTCATTTTAATAATCTCTCTCTTTCCATTTCACCTTTTGTTTCCCCAAAATTTTGGGTCGTTTCAACGCTACATTTTTCGCCATTACATTGCCTTAAACGGTTATAGAGATAATCCATCTCTAAACGCCTTTACTACGAGCGAAAAATTTCCCACTCGCCCTGTGACGTCACACACAGCTTGTACAGCTACTGACACGGGTGGTTCCGCTTCTGCTCGCTGCTGGCTGTCTTCACTCGCTGGAGAAGCGCTCTTGTTCTTAGCCGACCATGAATCATGCTTCTGACGATCTGTTGAGGCAGTCACATTGTCTCGCACGTCATTAACACGGTACTGGTGTGCTTTAAAATTCCCGTCTATTCCCACCACTATTCCTTCGTCCGTCAGGCCCCTAACATTTGTGGATTTTAGTATTGTGCTTCACATTTATATAATCATTACGCCATACGTTTCCCTTAGTGCATTTATTTGACCAAAGCCTGCCTCTGCCTTTTCCCTTTTGCACCATTTATACTCTGTACCTGCTATCATGTTTGTGATTGTTGTGTATATGGTTCCTAAGCTGCCTGGAGTGGCAACATGGTTAGAGGCGCCATTTCACGAATCTGGTGGCCACTCCCGCCAGAGGTTCGAGTCCTCCCTCGGGCATGGGTGTGTGTGTGTGTGTGTGCGTGTTGTTATCCTTAGCATAAGTTATCTTAAATTACTTTATGTAGTGTGTAAGTCTAGGGACCGATGACATCATCAGTTTGGTCCCATACGAATTCACACTTATTTGAACATTTATGGTTCACATTGTATTCGTTATGCCGGAAATTATTATTTTCAAGCCACTTGTCTTTGTCGATCATATTTTCTAAGAGCGATGAAAAGGATTTGTGGTTGTTACCCACATAATTTTGTAAGTCTTCCAGTAATTTTTTCCAAACTTCTCAAATTATATCGGAACACACACTTATTAGAACATTTATGGTTCCCATTGTATTCGTTATGCCGGAAATTATTATTTTCAAGCCACTTGTCTTCGTCAATCATATTTTCTAAGAGCAATGAAAAGGATTTTTGGTTGTTATCCACATCATTTTGTAAGTCTTCCGGTAATTTTTTCCAAACTTCTCATATTATATCGGAACATGACCTTCGATTCCATAAATAAGTCAATTTCCTATATCGTGACCCACAGAATTGTTCCCTTGTCATTTAACCTTTTCCTTCCAACATCTTCACGGTATTAAATTCTCTCCAATGACTGTTTCGTATTTGTTTGGACCAATATTCATCCAAAAACTTGTGTCTAAACTTACCGAGTGTTGTTTCTTCAGCACTTAGTTTGATCCCCTCCATTTAGCACTGCTATTAACAGTATTTACTTTTTCCTGATCCGTGAGATTATCTTTATTGTAGGAAATCCTGTCTACCACGTATATAGTTGCAGTGTTGATTTTTCCTTTGAAAATAACGAAATTTTCTGTGAATAACCAAATTTTTGCTGTTACACTTCTCTTCATATTCTTGTATTCTTTCATTTAATAATTTCTCAGATTCGCGAGCAATAGTTCTCGTGTGCCTCCAGCAATTGCCCTTCTTACAAGCTAAATATTGTCCTGAACTTTAGTTTCTACAATAGGATGACATTTTCTTGAACTTTGTCTATTTCAATATCAAATCTTTCCTTAATATCATTGATTTCTCCTGTATGTTATTAAAATTTTGATTTAGGTAGTCAGTCTCTATTTTCATGTTTTTCATTTCATTAATTATGATATCTGATTTGTTGCCAACATTTTCGAGGTTCTGGTCAACTTTATCTCCTTGTTCGTTCATATGTTTACCTTGTGGTTTAAGTTGGTCATTTATATTACCAGTTTGTTTTTCAAGCTGTTCATTCATATTACTTGCTTGTGCTCAATGTTGGCTATTCATATCACTAGTTTGTGCTACTAAACTTTGCAGTACTTTATACATGTCTATGTGTACCTGTATGTTTTGTTCTGGACTGTTTTCCTCAGTTGATTCTGCTTCCTCCTAATTTGAAGTTTCGTTCTTGGTCTGTGAGTATTTCAATATATCAAAATATTGAGTCTGATATTCAGTATCTCCTCCATAAGCTTGCTGCTTTAAAATAGATTGCTCTGTCTACCAATTAACACACCTACCTTCTGATGATGTTTCTGCCCTCCTATCTTGCTCTTATAACTCCCTGTTCTGTTCTGAATGTCTTTCCTGCCTTTTTGTTTCCTTTTTTAAATATTGTTTGAACCACATGTACTAATTTCATTTCCTGTTCTATTTCCCTCCTAATTACCATAATGGGTTAATGTCACTAGACACTTTCTATCTCTATTGTGTTTGTACTGCAGTCAGTATCTTTCTATTAAAACGTGCTTTGTGATGATAGTTATCATTGGTGAATGCTTTGAATAAATATATAGACAATGCCCACTAAAAGCCCCCATCAAAGGACAAATTTAGAATTTAACTCTTTTAGAGGTTTAGAGTATTCTTAGAACTGTCACAGAAAAAACTCATGTGTAACATTAAATCGTCCTCTCAAAGAGAGATAAGTATAACACTACTTAAGAGTAACCTTCTCTTCTAAATGTGGGCTACTGTTGGAGTATCCGGATCAGTACCTTCTATAAGAATTCCTTTAAAGCTTATTACCAAAGTAGATTGTAGATCTTAGATTTCCTAAATTAACGTTACCCATAATGGATAGAAGTATCAGACTACTACTTCCTGTCCTGATGGGATTCCAGTATAGAGCAATATCAGGGATCGTACCAGTAACCTTTTGCTCCCAGGCCTTTTATGTTGTGAAGACTATATGTGAATGATGATCAGCCTAATTAGACAAGTTACCTTCACTTGGTTATTTTAAAGTGTAATTGTGATTTGCTATTTTGAATATACTGTACTTTAATGTACTTAGGAAAGTAGAATTAGTTTCTCATGTACAGTACAACTACTAATCTTTACTATTACCATACCAGATCCAGAGAAATTACAGTACAGCACCCAGGTACATTAATTCTTTCTCTGTTCTTTGTGTAGATAATATTATTCAAGTGCAAGCAAAAAAAAATCGATCTTAAGGTGTCTCTACAACTGAGATTTGACCAACACGTTATTATTATAAGTTAGTTAAGGCAAATTTACACTATTACGATACTAACACAATATTAACACATACTTAGAATTTATCATTCTCAGTAATTAACCTAAGGGTGGTCCTTAAACTGTACTTCGTCTGATAATGGTACAAGCTTTCTGCTCTTATTAAATCTTCACTAAACACTGTTCCAAAAAGAAGACAAATCTAACTGATTAATTTCTGTTCTGTTTATATCACTGGATTTCAGCAGTTTTATCTTTTATACAACAGTATAGCATATTTTAATGTAACTATTTCAGTATACTACTGTTCTTTATATTGTCATAATATGCCACACAAATTATATATCAAAAAGCAAGATCATTTACTCATAAGTAAATAATTTTCTTTGCTATATTTGTTTCACTAAGCAGTCTTTCCTTTCATTTCATAGCTAATGTGTAGAGTTCAGCAACAGCATAACATCCACAACACTAACAATTTATTTCAACACAAATAACATTTATTGATTATACAAAAAATATCAAGACACTATACTAGATTAAGTTTGCAGAATTATAGTTCTTTGTCATTTTAGAATACCCAGTACCATTTTCACTAGGACAGCCATGCGGGGTAGCCCTTCAGTCAGAGGCGCCTTGTAATGGTTTGCACAGCTCTCCACTGTCGGAGTTTCGAGTACTCCCTCGGCCATGGGTGTGTGTATGACCGAGCAAGGTCGCACAGTGGTTAGCACACTAGCCCACTGGACACGTATTCGGGTGAACGACAGTTTAATCCCATGTCCAGCCATCCTGATTTAAGTTTACCGTGATTTCCGTAAATCACTTCAGGGAAATGCCATGATGGTTTTTTGAAAGGGCATGGCTGATTTCCTTCCAGATCCTTCCCAAATCCAATGAGACTGATGACCTCTCAGTTGGGTTTCCTCCCCATTAACAACCCTACCCTCACTAGGATAAGACTCTGCCGAGGTATATGTCATAGGAAAATGATCCAAGATGCTACTCCACAAGGGTGTAAAATTAAACCACACAATGGAAAATACTGAACGTGAAAATGAAGATTTGGCTCTGTCTGACCACCCCCTGAAGAAGATCTTAGGATCTCTTAATGGTAATATTATTTCCTCTTTGTTACTCATTAACATATAAATTACAACATGAAACATAAATGAACAATTAGGGGATCTGGTAATTACAAAATGATAAATGTTGTTTCAGCTTATACATTCACTGTAGATTAAAAAGCTGTTAATATATCATAAATGTATGTATACCAATGTCCAATGGACATATTACCGATCAATTGCCCAAATCTGATCTTTTTATGGGTATATGATCTGGTATAAATAATGAGAGATGACTGAAATCATTTAGGTACCAAATACTAGAAGACACTACCTTCAAAGATGGTCTACAGTGGGGTGCAACCACAGTGGAAATAAAGTTACGTGATCACAGCTATTTAGCTTTATAGACCTAATAAGCCAAAGTGATTAGCAATATCACCATTTGTACTGCATCCGGTACGTCAGAGTGATGATTCTCATACACGTCTGCAACAATGGAAGAACTCCAGCCACAAAATATTTAAGAAACTCATTCAGACACTAGGATGGCAGAAAGCAGTCCTCTGACTAGTAGAATCTAATACTGTCTTCTCCTCTCTGTCTCCTACAGAAAAGAAACGCAAAGACCCAGCTACGAGGACAGAATTCGGATAATGTCTCAATGTGAGTACAGACAGAAGAAATGATAAATTAATCATGAATGAAAAAAATATTATTAATAAATGAAAAATTTATTAATAAATGAAAGATTTATTAATAAATGAACAAAACAGATTGGGAACCTAAAGTAAGAATTCCAGGTAAAAGTTAAAAAACAAACATGGTAAACTTCTACCAAATTCTATAAGATAAGCAATAATTGGACCAAGTGGTTGTGGTAAATGATTGATAATTACATTATAGCTAAAGGATGGTTGAATTAGAATAAACTTAAACATTTGTATGTTTATTCAAAAAGATTAGAATGACCAGAAAATCAAGAATTTATAAAACAATGTAAAGAAATTTAAGATGAGATAAATTAAAAAATTGCTAGGTTTATTAAAAATAATGCAGGAATTATTCCATTAGATGCAAGTAAGGGTAATTCAGTGGTTGATTTGATGACTTTATACTAGAAAATCAAGATATTGTCAGAAATTATTTCACTCGAGGTAGACACAAAGGTATAGATTGCTTTTTTCGAGTTCAAACATATTAAAAAATGCCAAAATAACTAGCAAGAGAAATTTAATTTTTTAAAATATTTTTAGACAAGATGATACAAATTTAAATCATATTTACCATGACTTTCATGGTGGCGATTTACAGCTTGATAATTTTAAAGATATGTGTAGTAAATAGGTACGTCAAGAAAACCAAATGAAGGTAAGTTTAAAATAAAATACAACATAAACTTAACTACAAACATTATACAAAAACATGTTAACCGTTAAGCATAAAACATGTACTTTAACATTAACAATAACCTTAACTTTAACATTAAGATTAGGTTCAACTTCAACTTTAACATTAAGTTTAACCTAAACATAAACATAAGCATAAACACAATTATAAACAAAAACATAAACATAAACATTAAATGTGAAACATAAATATTAACATTAAACATAAACATAATTAATGTTTTTTCTTCATTAATAAATGTTTGCAAAGTTTGATGATAAAGTTGTTAACAAGTGAAACAAAATTGAAAGAAATCTGAAGAATTAAAAGAACAATTTAAGTTTTGGAAAAAGCAACCAAGAAAAGAATATAAGAAATCTAGAAAGGAAGATGAGCCTGTTATTGATGCTATTGCAAAAGTAAAGGAATTGAAGAAAATATGGAAGTTCAAAACCAAATATTTCCATGTAGCCATCATATACAAAATTTTGAAGATTTATCGCCAATTAATTCATTACAAGATTGGTCTGATGATATTCCTGGAAAATATGATTATACACTAAGTGAAACAGAAATTAAATATGTCCTGAATGAATATGAAAGAAGAAAATAAATCTAGAAAAATAAATGAAAATAAAAAGACAAATGTTAGTGAAAGAATGTTAAAGTGTATTAATAACAGTGAAGATAAAGTATTAGGATTAAAATCTGTTGGTATGTTGAAATATGTTGGTAATTTACCTGTAGAATTTAATGGTAATAAATTAACAGTTGGTAAATAAACGTATGAAGGTACAGATGGATTACTGAGACTTTTAACTGAAAAGCAAATATTTGTAAAAGATTAAAATAAAGTGTTTAAAGGTGAAGATTTATCATACTATACAGATGTATTATTAAATTTAGGAGCATTATATTCTGATAATAATCCAAATCATCCAATAATGTTTGGACGATTGATGTTAGTAAGTTAATTGAAAGATTAAAGATTAGCAGTAATTCATGGTGAAAAACTACCTGGATATAAAAATTATTGTTATGAAGAAGTTAGTATTACACAAATGTTAACAAATAAATTTAGTGATTTTATAATTGAAAAGCCAAAAGGAACTTAATATTTGATTCTATTTTTGATTAATCTTCCACATACATTTCGGAAAAACGATAAATATGGAAAAGGATTAGAAAACACTTTAATTAATTTAAGAATGTATGCAAATGATGCTTCATTTGGTAAGAAATTGCTGCAACATCTGTTAGAGGAATAATGTGTGGAAGAAGAAAATTATGTATAGGAATTAATGTTGATGAAAATGGTTGGGGATTATAAATTTTTAAATCTGTCATCATTTTTAAACTATATAAAAAACTTTATAAATTTTTAACTATATCAAAAGTGTTTATAAATTTTTTAATCTATATAAATATTTAATCTATATAAAAATCTTTATACATTGTTAACTATATAAAATTTTTAACGATATGAAATACTTTAATTAATTTTTAACTATATAAATGAATAACTTTACAATTGATTATCCTTTCCTAACTAGTGGTAAAACTAAACCAAATTGTCCTAAATTAAAGTTAAATAATCGACAATTAAATTCACTTAAACCATTTTTAACAGATGTTCAAAAAAGAAAAAATGAAAGTGGAAATTTACTTGTCACATTAGCTATTCCTGTTGTAAAAAATTATTAAATATTTAACAAAAAAGAAAGATGGTAAAGATTAACACAACATGAAGGTGGATTTCCTCCATTGTAATTAGCTGCATTACCTTACTTTGCAACAATTGGTTCATTATCTGGAGGATCTGCAGCAATTGCAAACAAAAAAAAAAATGATAAAGAATTAGAAGAGCAAATAAGACACAACTTGGAAATGGAGAAAAAAGGTGGTATATTTATAAAGAAAACAAAATTTCAAAAAGTAATGCATAAATATATTAATGCAATAAGTAAGTATAAATATTTACTAACAATAATTGATGTTTCTTTAAAATATGCATTTGCTTTCCTATTGAAGATGAAAAATCTAAAAATATGGTCAATATTACAACAGATAATGGTAAAGAATTGTATAACAAAGAATTTAAAGAATTAATGAAGAAATATAACATTAACCATTATTCAACTTTATCAGAATTGAAAAAACCTCTAATGAAAATTTTAACAGAACACTTAAAGAAAAAATGTGGAAGAAATTTGTTTAACAAAGAAATTATAAGTGGTTTAATTTAGTTAAAACAGTAATTGTTGAGTACAATAATACAAAACATTGAATAATACAAATGACACCAATAGAAGTTACTGAAAAAAATTAAAATTAAGTAACATTGTATATAATGAAAATGTCAAATATAAAATAGGTTATAAAGGTAGAATTAGTAAACTAAAAGGTCTTTTTGAAAAATAATATTCAGTTAATTGCTCAACAGGTATTTTTGAAATGGAAACTATTTTTCATTCTAATCCAATTACATATAAATTAAAAGATATGAAAGAAAATTTTTTTGGTCAAGAACTACAGAAAAAAGATATCAATTGTATATTTAGTTGAAAAATTTTTTTTAAAGAAAGGTAATCAAGTCTATGTTGAATGGTTAGGTTTTGATAATTCACACTATAGTTGGATAAATAAATACAAAGTATATTAAAAAGGAATTATTTTAGTATTTAGTTTTACAATCATTTAGTATTTAAACAATTAGTTTTTTAAAAGAATTTGTTTCAAATTTAGTTTAACAATCAATTAGTTTTAACAATCAATTAACGTTTAAACAATTATTCCTGCTATTAATTACTTTAACAATCAATTACTTTTTAAAGAATGAGTTTCACAATCAATTAGTTTTTAAACCATAAATTTTTAAAAGAATTTGCTTACTATTTAGTTTGCTATTTAGTTTAAAATTAATTAGTTTTTCAACAATTAGTTTTTAAAAGAATTAGTTTGCTCTTTAGTTTACTATCTAGTTTAGCAATCAACTAGTTTTTTAAAGGAATTTGTGTATGATTAAGTTTAACAAGTAATAAGTTTACTATTAAGTTCAACAATCAACTAGTTTTACGATCACCCAGTATTTAAAAAAAATAGATAACTATGTAGTTTATCAATCAATTATTTTTAAAATAAGTATCAAATATTTCCATGAAATTTTTGAATTTTAACATCATTTGATTTAATTATTTCATCTCTTATCTTATTCTTTCCTCATTCACTTTGATACTTTCATCTTTCAAATTAATTCTATTATCTATTATTTGAAATATTTCATTGTTTATTTTATTGAAAGTTTGTAGTTTTTTAAATTCAGAAATCTTAGTGTTTTATTAGATATTTGTAAAAAGTTTCCATTTGTAAAGAAAATTTTTATATATTTAAACATTTTTTTAAAATATTATATAGAAATATTTTTATTAACTTTATAAACTAAAAATTTTGTCACAGTTTTACTAACTTATAATGAAATATCAAGATCAAGAACAACATTTTTATTTTTATTATTTTTGAAGCATCTTTATGTACTGGAAACAAAGGTGCTTTTACAGACCGTAAAAGTCATTTTCATCATTACTATTTATTTTAGTACAACCTTTTTTGTTCTTATTATTTTTGTTAAATCTTAGTAAGATGATCCTTTTAGTGGAATATATATTTATTAATTGCCAGTTGCAAACCAATAACTCTTTTTAATGTCCATCCTGATCCTTGTGCTTAAAAGTTAGATATTTTTTCTAAAATATCTCTTTTGCCTTTTAAATATTTTATTAAATTATTTTTCTTAATTCGTGTTTGTTGTTCAAATATGTGAACATTTTCATTTTTTTCATTTGTCTGTAGTTAATATTCACATTATAAATTAAAATTTATCTTTAAACCATGATGTACTTTCAAATATTCTTTAACAGTTTAAATGATAATTTGTTTTTACTGCAGCTAAGAAATGATTAGGATCTATTACATCTATACTATTTTCAAAATTTATAATTTGAAATATGTTTTCAGATGCTTTACATTATAAAATTCACAAAAACTTCTAACTTTTAATTGTTGTAGTTCATAAGGAATGTATGTTTGCGTTTTGCACTTTTATTTATTTCACAAAAAATTCATCAGATTAGTTAAAAAATGATAATCATTTAATAGAGGGATATGGATTATTATTTAATGCATAATTAATGGAAAATAGAATTAGTATATTATCTTGTTTGACATTCAATTAGTTTTTAAACAATTAGTTTTTTAAAATAAATAGTTAATATTTAGTTTAACAATCTATTGGTTTACTATTAAGTGTTACAATCAATTAGTTTTAATAACTTATTTAATTATTAATAAAGGCATATTATTAAATAAATTATAAATAATAAAGTTAAAGCTTTCTTATTCTTAATAGATTCTATAATACACTTCATACCTTTCTAATTATGTGTACCTTTATGTGCAGGATTTATACAAAAATAATTGAAATCTTTAATCTCGACAACTTTTACATTTCTTTGTAGATGTAGATTTTTCTTCAGTTTCAACTTCTTCGTTATACATTGTAGATGTAGATTTTTCTTCCTTACGCATTGATAATAACATTTTTCAATGTTCTTCAGTTGGAGTTCGTCGTAAATGTTCCTTAAAATAATTTTTAGCAACACTTTTTCCGCACACACAAGGAATTCAATTTTTATTGTAATTTTTTAATGTGATATTTATTTATACAGGGCATCCATATAGTTTTATAAGCATCTTTTGTGTATTTTTGTAAAATAAAATAATCAATTGATTCCTCTGTATTCTAAAATTTACAAAGATTAGATTTCACAGAAGATTTTTGTTTAACTTGCTCCATTTATATATATAATATTTATTAGATCTGTGAAAAAGTATTTTTTTTAATTTTCATAATTTTTATAATTTTACAATTTAAGTATATAAATAATCACCACAATATGAAGCCGCATAAAACAAGAAAATAGTATGCTAGTAGAAGCAGGAAACATAAATATATTGCAGCCTATGTTAAACTGCACACGTATGCTGTAGAAATAATTGACAAAGTAATCACACTCATCAAACAGTGCGACATCAAGCCCACCATTATTTCAGGCGATCTCAACTGCAAAATAGACATGGAGAACTACAAAACAAAACTTAACTTTGAAACCCTACAAGAAGATGGTTTCACCCTACTGAATGATAGACAGATACCTACATACATATGCCACAATGGGAAAAGCACCATTGATATCACATTAACTAGAGGAGAAATAAAAGGACGTATTCAACCAATATGGCATGACTCCATTACTCCTATATGAAAGCACATTCCAATGAAGATAAAAATAAATAATGTCACGTCAACGACAGCAAGAAAGACCCACCAAATCAAACAAAGAAAAATAGATATAGACAAATTAACAAACCAGCAAGAACAAATAACACAAACAGAAACTTTAATAGAGAAAGCTGACTTTGAAAAAGCAACAGACGAAATAGAAGACCTCCTAAAAAATTCAGTGATACAAACAAACCCAAAAACAAGGATGGTTAAAAGATGGTTCGATGCTGAATGCTACAGCAAAAGGAACACTGTCCTAAGAACGCTCAGCACATTAAGAAACCAGCAGGACGAGGAAACATACAAACTGTATGCAGAAGAGAGGAGAATCTACAAAAAAGTCATAGAAGAGAAGAAAAAAGAATACATAGAAAGAGGAGCAAAAAGAGAAACGGATGAAGCAGAGAAAGACCCATACATAGCAGCAAGACCAAGAAAACTGGCTCATACACCAAATATAGACATGAAGGAATGGAAAGACCACGTCAGTAAGATACTTAACAAACGAGGAATCAAAACACCCCCAAAGAAAGAGAAACAACATCAAACTAAGAAAAAAGACAATGTAATGGAACCTCTTAATGAAGAAGATGTAAAAGAAGTAATAAAGGCACTGAACAAGAAGAAAGCTGCAGGACCCTATAATATATATAATGAACATATACAAGATGCAAAAGAGGCCCACCAACATGTGTGGATCAAACTATTTCAG
This sequence comes from Schistocerca cancellata, assembly GCF_023864275.1. Taxonomy (NCBI): domain Eukaryota; kingdom Metazoa; phylum Arthropoda; class Insecta; order Orthoptera; family Acrididae; genus Schistocerca; species Schistocerca cancellata. The sequence continues at coordinate 196,120,399 of NC_064629.1, read as the reverse complement.
AAACGCCTGGAACTTGGAAGAATTCCATCACAATGGAGACACTCGACAATAAAAGTGCTCTACAAAGGTGGAGGAGACCCAATGGACCCAAACAAGTAGAGAGGCATAGCCCCGGAAAATACTCAGTTACAGATGTTGTCAAAATTAATTACACAAAATACGAAAGCCTCCGTGGATAGTCATCTCCCAGAACGACAAATGGGTTTCAGATCTGGAAGATCAGCACTTACGGCAGTCACGCTTCTTCTAAACAACATCGATGAAATGCAACAAAAGAAAGAAATTTTCTACACAGTGTTCATAGACTTTGCCAAAACCTTTGACTTACTTGAAAGAGTTCTCATAGTCCCAAAACGAAAACAAAATGGGAGAAGATAGTGCATGGGCAAGAACAATAAAGTTAATCCTTGCATACAACTTAATCACAACACCAGACAACCTTTCGTTTTCAAACATCATTCTTCAATCTAATGGAGTCTTACAGGTTGACCCAATGGGCCCTTTGTTGTACATTCTTGGCACTGAGGAAGGACTCCAAATTGGAGAAAATGAAGAAGATGTATATGTATACGCGAATGCTGATGACATAGCTCTAGGTTCAACAGATATACAGAAGCTGAGAAAATAGACAAGTGGTGCATCGAATGTGAACTACACATAAACATAACAAAGACAGAAATTGTGATTTTCAGAAAAGAAGGCAAAACACCCAAGAACGCGGAAATCAACATCAGAGGACAAAAAATAAAAATTCCATCATACTTTAAATACCTAGGGGTGACATTGCAAACCACAGCTAAATGCTTCACAAAACATACAATAGAATGTGCAGCCCAAGCAATAATAGCAATACAGAGCATCAAAAACATCTGCCTGCTCAGTCTAGAAACAGCCATGAAATTATTCAATGGAAAAATCTTGCCAATCGTGGCCTATGGGACAGAGGTTTTATGGGACAACCTGACAGAAAAAAATCTAGAAACACTAGAAAAGGTAAAATCGACTTATCTAAAAAGAGCAGTAGGTCTCTCAAGGGCAACAAGATCTAGACTAGTGTAACTTCTACCGAGAGAGACATTCATAATGGAAGACATCAAACTTTGATATACGATGCCACACACCAGGGCTTCCTGAAGGCAACTGACGATCATGGAGGACAAACGAGAAAAAGTATGGCCAGAGTTCTGTGGCACCGAAGCAATGACGAACCGCTCATGTACAGCACCAATCTTCGAGCTGCGACGTGTCATAACTAGACTATCTATTAACAGCTTTCATCATCCAATTTGCAAAAACAAAACTTATCATAACCCAACCACAACATGTGTACGTGCACTGTGTAACGAAGCCTGTGAATGATATCATATAGAACTGTGCTGGAAAAGAGTGAAATCGATAAACGAATATGGAAAACTGTAAAATGTAAAGGTAAATGTAAAATGTTAAGTAAAGTAACTGTATGTGGCTATTTGGCTGCAATTTTATTAAAAAAATAATATGCCGTCTCATCCTAATCATCAAAGGGAGGAGAAATATCGATTATTTTAACTGTTTCTGGTGCTTTATTTTTAATAATGATTGTACAAAGTGGACAATTTTCTTTTTCCTTTAACCATTCATCACTACATTTTTTATGAAAAATATGACTGCAATTTGTTTTAACAAATTGATTATTATTTTCATTACTTAAAGAAATAGGACAATCAATAACTTTTTCAGATTGCTCAATTAGTTCATAACTTTCTTTAAGTTTAGTTTGCATTTCCTTCATCTTTTCCATTTACAAGAAATAATTTTTATTAGATTTATAAAAAATAAAAAAGGAACAATTTTCAATGAATCATTTACCTATAAGTTCAAAATTACAACTTTTTAAAAATACGTTGAATACAAACGACAAATTTATTTTTGAAAAACTAATAAAAATTTTTTCTTTATAAATGGAAACTATGTTATTCAAGAAGCAAAACAATGTAAATACTTCTAAAGAAATTAAAAAAGTAAGTGAGCTACAGATAAATGTTTTATATAGTATTAGGAACTGTGCATATTTAAATACTAGATATGGAGAACAACTTTGTCTAGAACTCAATATTGATTTTAAAGTTATTTTACCAAATAGAATTTCTAAATTAATTGATGATTTTGATTTTGAAATAATTAAAAAAGGACAAACAAAACTCAAATATATAAGAATGAAGAAACTTGAAAATAGAGATAATGAATTTCATGATATATAGTTCCCAATGTAAAATTTTCAAAATAATGCACTTTTGTTTTAACTAATTCATTTTATTATCTTGCAATCATGATGTAAATTTTTATAATTTACTTTTGTTAATTAATATATTTTTAATTCATTAACTTATGTTCACAATGTTATTCTTTAAAATAACATTCTTTGTTAACTAATACATTTTATTTATTTACTTATGTTCACAATGTTATTTTGTAAAATAATGTACTTTGTTAATGAACACATTTTAATTAATTTACTTATGTTCACCATGTAAAATTTTTAAAGGTAACTTACTTTTGTTAACTAATAGATGTAATTGTGTTACAATAACGTGGTAAATCAAATATTAAAGTCAGAAATCAGTTGTTTATTGTATTAAGTTGTATTAGTGTAAAAAATAGGTATTTAGTTAACATTATAAAATCGGTTTAGTTAATTAAATAATCTGAATTTTTAAAAATCAGTTGTTTTACTTATAAAATACAGAATTTATTTTAAATTGCGTTAGTGTGCCAAAACCAGCAAAATGTATCTACTGTCAGTCCTCTTTCTCTCCACCTCTGGCTTCCCAGCAAAGCTCAGCTCCGCTCCCTCACAACTACAGAAAGCGAATCATATTCTCGAAACTATGTAATATTCTCTCTCCCTACACATTCTTCTGAATGCCAGCCAACCATATTTTAGTGTTTTGTCGTCCAGCAAGGAGTGTTTGCGAGGAAATACCTATTCCTGTTAATTTTCGCTACAAAACTGGCCGGCCGCTGCTCTATTGTGCTTCATTGCTCAGGTGTCTCGACCATCCAACTTGGGTTACTTCCTGTGTTATGTAGCCAGGATGTCACACCAGCCATTTTCTGACACTCAACCTGTTTTAAGCTGGACCAACAGACCTGTGTAAGGTTTTGCACCCAGGGTCTTAATTACACCTTCCGTTTCATTTCTACTGGCGTTCCCAGGGTCTGAGTTAAACCTTCCGTTTCGTTCCTACTGGCGTTCCAACCTTAGCTAGTATAAGCAATCATTCATTACGCCATTTCGATAATAAAGACAATTCAGCACCTTTCATGCAATAAGCGCTAACAACTATTTGAAAGGTGTATGTCTTCTTTAAATGTTCACGTATATATGATTTACAACCTGTCAAATAGTTCCTAATTCCGATTGTAAATCACACAAAGTAAGTAGATGAGTCCTAGTAAGTTTCGAAATTATAGCCACCTTACAATGAACTTCTTTGAACCAGTTTACGGTAGCAACAAATTTTTATTTCTAAAAACACACAAAAAATTACTATACACTTATATGGTTATGTCCAAAAGAACAGACACCATATCCATATAAGTGTATAGTTCTGGTAATACTGGCCATGACCTTCTTCTTCTGTGCTGATGTACACATATCACCAGAACTCTTACAGGACTTGGTGAGAATGTCTTCCACGGGTAATGAGTGTGTTGGAGTGGGACACTATGAATGTAGTGTGTGTACATACAAGGTGAGAATGTGGGTCCAGCGGGAGGAGTATGCGAGATAGTCCCTGCAGTCACACTCTCCTCTGTGCCCTCAGTTTCTCAGATGGATGCTGGCATGGTAGCTCAGTGTGTTTCGTCAGAGAGCTGGTTGGCCTCTGTAATAAAAAACTGAGTGCAAGGATCAACAACGAACTTGAACAGCTATGTAAGCAGGAGATCCCAGGTTCGAGTCCCGGTTGGTGCAGACATTTTCGCCTGTCCCCGTTGATATATATCAACGCCCGTGAGCAGCTGAAGGTATTAATATAATTACAGTTTCCAAAAATTACTGGTTCAAGCTGTTGTTACAGTTCTAAATAAACTTCTTAATCTCTTGCTGTAGGCGATAGGCATGTATTTTCAATGTGGCGGCTACAGAACTTACGCATTAGCAGCTGTAGCTCTTGCAATTTTAGGGCTTAACAAATTCTTATATATATATATATATATATATATATATATATATATATATATATATATATATATATATATATATATGACATTCTACTACAAAACAGAAGTCTCCATCTGAGGATATATTGACAATGATTGATGTGTAAGTCACTCTCAATATTTTGTCTCTATCACTGCTGCCTACAGTCTGATTTCACTCTTCTTTGATCTATTTAGCTGCAGCGAGCCAAATCATTCCACCTTCTCACTTTCACTCCGTCCTAATCCGTTTCAGATGGGAACCATGACCTCTTTTACATTTCACCTATATAACTCTAATGCCCTCAGGATGAACCTGTTTTCAAGTTCACAATATTTCATTTAACACATTTATCTGAGTCAGAAATAACTTGTTTTGAAAACATGTTATACAAAAATCTTTTACAAATTCATCTTACTACGATTTAGACGTAAATGTGTTTTGTAATAGTTTTCCTCAAAGCTATTAACTTTCACAGATACATAATACTTACGACCGATTCTGATAAGATAGGGTGTAAAGAATTATTTATTTTAGTAAGTTACTGACGCCACTTCGACCTTGCCACCTCTTCCAATCCTCAGAGCCCCTTTCGTTTCATACAAAAGCACACTGGCTTTTACATTACACCTATTCCTGACATTGTTCCTAAACGTGACCATTTCTTACAACTGTGAAATTTACATCAACATGAACAATTTATACACACAAATATTTTAAATACAAAATGTCATCAGAAAATTATTTTAATGTAATAAACAATTTTCATAGTATTTTACATTCATTACTCACATACAATGCAAAGAACTTCAAACTCCAGTGGATTCTGTTGAGTTTGATGTGTAACAAACAAGTAATCGTTCTGGTGTCCAATTCAAGACGCTGAAACTAATTACTTTCGTGGCCTGCTGTGTACGCAGACTAATTTCAGTAGCTGCTGTAGGGATTTTGATTCGGTTTCCACTAATAATTGCACTGATTCACGAGGAAAGTTTTTGTATATAATTTATCAATATTTCGTACTAATTGTCTGAATTTTGATGAATTAAATTTTAGTTGTGAAAGTTACGCCATTGCCACCTAGCGAGCAGCCGCCAGAATTGGAGAAAGGCACAGCTCCTTGAGGTAGCGCATTACGTAACACAGTTAGCGTATGATGTGGTGGTCTAGCGCTAGTTCAGCCTTGCGCGTCGGGCGAGTTTGTGTGTGTGTGTGTGTGTGTGTGTGTGTGTGTGTGTGTGTGTCTCACAAAAATATTCTTTGCCGGTGTACCGTTAGTTTCAGCTTTGACAAGAGTGCTCGTCCTGTTCAACGAGGCCCTATAGAAATTCACGATTGGTTGGTCGATATGATTCGCGTTACACCATATCAGGTAAATACTGCTTATGATAATTCTGATCTACTCGTATATGTATTTTTTGCGAAGTGTCAACATACCTCGCAAGTGGACCTGCTTCTCTCTCGAGTTGGTTTTCAACTGATGTTTATACATCTTGATGGTTCCATTAGTCCAGTCGTTCTTGCAGATGCATCGATTATGTATATTCCGGTTAGAGCTCACAATCTTCCTGAAGTGACCGATTCATTTGCGTTGCTTCCTTTTGGAGGCATTCGACGTATCCGGCTGGAACGTTGGTTAGTACAATATTGTTTGCCATGTTTGTATGTTTTCTGGCTTCACAGCAATAATAATAATGAGCGTATGGTATTGGTGGCCGGTGAACCTACGCGAGGTGGTTCGGCCGCCACTCCACAAGTCCTTTAACGCCACTACGGCGACTTGCGAGTGAATGAGGAGGAAATGATGATGAAAGACACACAACACCCAGTCATCTCGAGGCAGAGAAAATCCCTGACACCGCCGGGAATCGAACCCGGGACCCTGTGCGCGGGACAGCTATCATATTCGGCTACAAGAAGGTCTTCTTATGAAGTTGAGAAGGCAGCTGTGGCATGATGACGTAATTTGGTGTGAGTTACCGATGACAGGCGGTTTGTTCGATCGTGATAGTCCACGATCGGCTGTTGCATTCGAAATTTGCGCGCCAAAATGATAACCTTCTGTTATTACTATTAGAAAAACTAAACAGTGTATATACTTGCATTACATGTAAAAACATCTCTCAGTAGCAGGCTGTCATTCAGTTACTTGAAAAGTGTTAATTACCAATAGGATAGTAAACAATTGCTAAATGAAAAGACAGACAAAGCTCTTTGGAGGCTTGCGGATCGCGCCTAACTTGAATGGCGGGCGAAGCGGTTCGGCAGTCTCGGAGGACAGACATGTTGTCTGCCGGGGTCGGTATCGATTAAGGACTTAAGTAGCAATCTCTGGTTATTTGGATATGTAATTGAGAAAAATTTCAACGGCCGGAGTGGCCGAGCGGTTCTAGGCGCTACAGTCTGGAACTGCGCGACCGCTGCGGTCGCATGTTCGAATCCTGCATGGATGTGTGTGATGTCCTTAGGTTAGTTAGGTTTAAGTAGTTACAAGTTCTAGGGGACTGATGACCTCAGAAGTTAAGTCCCATAGTGCTAAGAGCCATTTTTTGAGAAAAATTTCACAGTAATTACGCAAATTCGCAGTTCGTTGTTTTGTTCTTATAAAGCGGAATAATTGTGTAGTTCCTCGTATTCTGCTAATAAAAAGTGAATGACATCCTGTATAAACAAATTAACTGAAAAAATTTTTATTTACCCAATATCAGTTCGTCGCTAAGACCTCACGTGTTCTGCCATCTTAGTACAAGTGTGATAAATGGCACGTCATGTGTGGCAACACAGAGGAGGTATGAAGGACAGAAGTTTTCGAGAAAAGGGTTTATCATACACACGTATATAACACCCTCTCTCTCCTTCTCTTTTTTCAACTCGCCGTATTTTACAGTGGTATCCGAACCGCTGATATGTGTGTTCAATCGAATATTCGTTCACACCTGAATCTTTCTGGTTACCGGATTCATGTTACGTACGCAGAGCAGGAAGGAACCTACTTCCTTTGCGATGAAGCAACCATCTCAGATCCAACTGCCCACGTGGTGTTAGGGTTTTAAAGTCGTCCTATGGAAAACGTCGTCATTTGACATTAGCTGAATTAGTATCGCCGAAATCTGCTTTCAATAGTTCTCAGCGCAACTTTTCCCGTTACCGGAACGTTCAGATGAGGCCCCTGCTGCCGTTAAGGCGACGGCACCGGTAGCACAATTTAAAATCCAGCGGTCTTAGGGTGGTGAAGGCCTTGAAGTCATCCTACCCAATCTCGCCTCTCCGAGAAGGTGATGGTGGAGAGTGTTTTTTCCCGTGGTGATGCTTTGAATACTGACGTTAATTGCGGTTTTTGTTTCGGCAGGATGAATTGGCTGGTTCTCCTGATGTTGAAATGAATGTTACATCTGCGTCCTCTCCTCTGTCCGTAAAAACAGCTGTTCCTGTGGGTTCCGGTCATTTAACGGAGACATCGTCTGCTGCTCTGCCTTTACAGTGTTCTAATGCAATCCTGTCCTTTCCTCATTCTGATATGGTGGAGAAACAGGTTACTTCGGATTCTCTCATGGTTAGTCAGATGATGCAGACAGCCTGTCTCTCCATTACCTGATGATGATGTTCATAGCTACCGTTTGTTTCTCGCATTCCGCTGTGTGAAAAAGGGATGGCTCCCCCCCCCCCACCCCAAAAGCAGCCCTTGATGAGCCCACTACCCTTCCGCGTCAAGAAGTTAGTTGTAACGGAGTGGTGTGAAACAACGATCTCAACCTGCAAAATCTTATGCTAAGAGCCCCCTCGCAAACTGCGTATCATGCAATAGATTTGGAGCCTGGAGCACAGAATATGTCGAAGTGTTAAGAGTTACAGTTGTAATTCTAAAGGGATTACATTCATATCCAAGACGAAAAAACCACAATTTCGACCGTACGAAACGGCTGCTGCTAGTGTAGTAGCTCTTCTAAACAGCATCTCATACAAGAACATCAGTTGCGTCTTTACGTGCCGTTACTTGTACTTTAGGTACTTGGGCTACGCACGGCTCTGTTTAAAAAGGATAGCTCGGTGTTTTCATACCACACAGCTAATTCACTGCAAAAAATAACCTGTGGCTATGATCCTACTGTCAAGTAGTCTTTGCATTGCCGAGAACTGCGAGTTAATAAAATACATAGAAATATAAGCTAAAAGTTAAATGAACAATTTAATAACAAAAGTTCTATTCTAATCTCTGTAGTTGATGTAGGTGACAGAGGATAATAATGAACAATATTTATTCAGGAAAGGTCATCTCAAACAAACGGGAAGTGGTCCTATGATATTAAATTAAAATACAGGCAGAAAACACCCTTATCAAATGCAGTAAATTGACGTTTACATACTAACACACAAAAGATGACGAGTAGTGTCCATCGTTATTGATGTATTTTCTGAAATCTACATCTTGTAACATGACGTTCTGATGTGATGTGGTATGAAACCACGCTATGGTGATGTGAATAGGCTTGAAGAAGCGTCTGTAATTCTGGAGGGTGGATCTTCTATCCCCTCCACGTGATGGAAACTAAACGATTTAACGGCTAAAACACAGAAAGAACGTTCGAGAGGCAGCGTCCTCAAACCAGATGGAGCTATGGTTGATCCTCTAGATGGTGCTGCCATGGGTCAAACGGATATCAACTGCTTTTTTTAAAAATGGGAACCCCCATTTTTTATCACATATTCGTGTAGTACGTAAATAAATATGAATGTTTTAGTTGGACCACTTTTTTCGCGTTGTAATAGATGGTGCTGTAGAAGTCACAAACATATGGCTGACAATTTTATATGAACAGTTGGTAACATGTAGGTTTCTTTAATTAAAACACAGAACGTAGGTACGTTTGATCATTTCATTTCGGTTGTTCCAATGTGATACATGTATCTTTGTGAGCATATCATTTCAGAGAACGCATACTGTTACAGCGTGATTAGCTGTAAATACCACATTAATGAAATAAATGCTCAAAATGATGTGCGTCAACTCAATGCATTTGGCAATACGTGTAACGACATTCCTCTCAACAACGAGTAGTTCGCCTTCCGTAATGTTTGCACATGCATTGACAATACGCTGACGCATGTTGTCAGGCGTATATCCTTCAATTTTCCGCACAGAAAGAAATCCGGGGGACGTCAGATTCGGTGAACGTGCGGGCCATGTATGATGCTTCGACGACCGATCCACCTGTCATGAAATATGCTATTCAATACCGCTTCAGCCGCACGTGACCTATGTGCCGGACATCCATCATGTTGGAAGTATATCGCCATTCTGTCATGCAGTGAAACATCTTGCAGTAACATCGGTAGAACATTGCGTAGGAAACCAGCATACATCGCAGCATTTAGATTGCCATCGATATAATGGGGGCCAATTATCCTTCCTCCGATAATGCCGAACCATACATTAACCCGCCAAGGTCGCTGATGTTCCACTTGTCGCAGCCATCGTGCATTTTCCGTGGCCCAATAGTGCATATTATGCCGGTTTACGTTACCGCTGTTGGTGAATGACACGTCATCGCTAAATAGAGCGCGTGCAAAAAAATCTGTGCCCAGTGGCAAATCTGTACACGGCTTTCAAAGTCGTCGCCATGCAATTCCTGGTGCATAGAAATATGGTACGGGTGCAATCGATGTTGATGTAGCGTTCTCAGCGCCGACGTTTCTGATATTCCCGATTCTCGCACAATTTGTCTGCTACTGGTGGGCCGATTAGCCGCGACAGCAGCTACAACACCTACTTGGGCATCATCATTTGTTGCAGGTCGTGCCTGAACGCGTCCTGTTTCCTTAAATACCGTAGCTATCGGGCGAACGGTCCGGACACTTGGATGATGTCGTCCAGGATACCGAGCAGCATGCATAGCACACTCCCGTTGGGCATGTTGATCACAATAGCCATGCATCAACACGATATCAACTTTTTCCGCAATTGGTAAACGGTCCATTTTAACACGGGTAATGTATCACGAAGCAAATTCCGTCCGCACTGGCAGAATGTTACGTGATACCACGTACTTACATGTTTGAGACTATTACAGCGCCATCTATCACAAAGCGAAAAAAGTGGTCCAACTAAAACATTCATATTTCTTTACGTGCCACACGAATATGTAATAAAAAATGGGGGTTCCTATTTAAAAAAACGCAGTTGATATCCGTTTGACCTATGGCAGCGCCATCTAGCAGGCCAACCATAGCGCCATCTGGTTTCCCCCTTCAAGCTAGACGAGTTTCGTTCTTTGTAGTTTTTTCGTTTGATGCTTACTTCGTGAGATATTTGGCCCGGTCACTATCAATGGATCGATGGACCACCCTGTATACATATACAGAGAGAGAGAGAGAGAGAGAGAGAGAGAGAGAGAGAGAGAGAGACTAGCCTTTAGATAATATGTAAATTCCTAAGAAAGCGCAAAAAAGAAACAGGAAAAGAAACATGTTAGCCTTTGCACCTTCGTACCTGACCAGCTTTCTTCAGTATGATCTTTGGTGTACTTACGCATAATATACACGGAATACAAACCCTTAGACATCTTGGGATCCGTACCAGGTCGGGTTGACAAAGGAGATAGAGAAGATCCAAAGAAGAGCTGCGCGTTCCGTCACAGGGTTATTTGGTAAGCGTGACAGCGTTACAGAGATGTTTATCTCTGCAAGAGAGACGCTCTGCATCGCGGTGTAGCTTGCTGTCCAGGTTTCGAGAGGGTGCGTTTCTGGATGAGGTATCGAATATATTGCTTCCCCCTACTTAGGCCTCCCGAGGAGATCACAAATGTAAAATTAGAGAGATTCGAGTGCGCACGGAGGCTTTCCGGCAGTCGTTCTTCCCGCGAACCATACGCGACTGGAACAGGAAAGGGAGGTAATGACAGTGGCACGTAAAGTGCCCTCCGCCACACACCGCTGGGTGGCTTGCGGAGCACGAATGTAGATGTAGATGTAAATACTGCCTTCAGCTTGGATCAGTACGACTTTTATGTAATATATCTTCTTCATTCTCTATTATTAAAAAAAATGTTATACTCCAAATGCCAAGAGATGCTGATGAATAATTCTTTATTTTTTAATGGATTCAATTTTCAGATTACGTTTAGGTATTATTAAGTTATTTACAACAATGTACATGTATACATTATTACTGCTGGAGTTAAATAAAATGAAAGTGATTCTGCAACACTTTGCACACTGGGACCTTCCGTCAATAGTAAAATACATTATACAGTCAGCAGATAAACGTACTAGCATAGTTAAGCACACCTCGTATGTTGATGTTATTACGCTACACCTCTCCTGTAGAGGCACACTACAGTACACAGAGAGATTGCAAGGGCACTCTCACTTCTGGTTCGGTGTCATGCCGCTTAATGTGCTTAGGGAAGATGATCTTTGTTACGATCTGACTTCATATATCATAATGAAATCGTGGGCAGAAGTTAACGCTCTTGATTGTGTGCTCTAGTGAAGGAATAGCGGTAAGCTTTAGCTGCTCTTAAAGGAATAGGGTGCCGATTTAAACGACTGCAGTAAAAGCGTTTTTTTCTGCGGAACCTGGGTGAAAACTTTTCTGGACTGTCGAGTTTCAAGGTCTCATTGTGCAGACATGTTTGGATGGCGCCGGTTGTTCGCCGGTCGCGTCCAGGTAGGCTGACTAGCGCCAAGGAGACTCCGTTGCAATGGCCAAAGCATTGAAGACCGGCAGTAAAGCAGAGGATGGTCCTTTGTTAGGCAGGAAATCGATGAGACGACTGTAAGCGTTCTGCGAATTTCCGTGGGAGGTCACTGGCGCCCAGATGTCCAGGTTGTCACAAAAACATATTTGTAAAGGCACAAGGCTTTTAGCGAGTTTATGGCAGTTCTTTGGAAACTTCTAAATGGCCGCAAAAGGGAAGATAACAATCTTTTTATGGAGGGCTGTGGTTCCATCCTGGTAATATTGTTAGCAAAAGGCACAGCGTAAACGCGTGAGAAAGAGGCTGCTAAGCTGAATTTTTTTTTCTTTTCTCCCAATTAACTTTAAAGTCTCTGACTGGTCAAATTGGTGTACGAAGAGCAAGGAGCAGTCTCCCATCTTCGAATGCGGCACCCCAATTCGTGATTGGCTTGTGCTAAAGTGGGAGTAGTCTAAGATGTAAATGTGCATTGCTACCGAGCTGGCGAGGAAAGGAGAGAGAAGGAGAAGAAGTCACTCTTGTACTGACGCTTCGCTAGTAAAGAACTGCAGGTCTCTACTTAAACGGTGAGACTTGTGTCCTTTGCTATCGTGCCACCTAGAGCCTGTGGCAGTCACCTTCTTAACCATCAGAAGTACTGCTTCTAGCATCACGGACACAACGAGTGATGCGTGGGTGTACTTATTTGCCTTGAGTCGGCCGTCTAAGCATTTGACATATTACGTCACGCATAGCCGTGGGACGGAGTCAGATTGGTTTGGCAGACCAGCAAACGGGCTCACCTGCACACTGTAATCCACCGGGGTTTCAGAGGCTCATAGGGAAGTATCTGCTTTCCGAAGTAGCCGAACACAAGAACGCGTACTTGCATTTTTCGGGCGCGCGCCGTTAATATCAGATTGCTGCCGTCCATGACTTCAGTCGTCGAACGCATCATGGTGTGCCGCCCTGACCAGCAGAAGGGTAAGGTATTCACTGCTACGGCGTAGGGCTTCAATATATGTTTCTCAGGACCCTGTTCTTTCAAACCATTTTTCTTTTTTTGTAATAGTAGAGTATAGATGCTTGATTGTGGGGTAGTTTTTGTGCCATACCCCGGACTCACGTGTATGAAGTCAGACAGAGCGATTAGCGTTCTGGTTAGTGTCGTGTGTCGATCCCCAGATGATCACTTTGTCCACCATGGACACCAAATTAGTGTAACCGTTCGTCAAATGAAAATGTCTGTGCGACATTTCTTTAGACATTTGTTTGTCTTGTGATGTTAAGAATGAATAAATCTATTGTCATTTATGTCTCAACTTCTCCCTGTGTTCTGACTGACACTACCTTTGCCATTTATATTAAGGTCGTGATTATAAAAGAATGTAGCAAGATTGCAACCCGAAGGGCGCTTAATTGTGTTAGTACGAGGGCGTTCTGGAAAGACGGGCCACCGAATTTTTATGGAAAGGTTTTTAAATAAAACTAACGTTTTTAACATTCTATATCTTTATTCTTGAAGTCTACAGCTTTCTGCCGCTAGAGGGCTCGGAACTGTGACATGTAACATAGCAGTGTGTAACGTAACTATTAAGGTTCGTGCTGTAATCTAATTTCGAACTCGAAGAGTTCGTCCGCACATAGAGCACCCTCCGCTTCAACATAAAAATTCCAGTCCACACATGAGCGCTGCAATATTTGCAACAATCATATGCCTTGGGCTCATTGTCATCGATCCTCCTCCACACAGTCCCTGCTTGGCCCATCCGATTTTCATCTGATTAAAAAACTTACAGAGCACCTTCGACGACGTCATTTTGATAGTGCCGAAGCGGTGCAAGCGAAGCTGAGGTCGTGGGCCGGCAACAAAGTCAAACATTCGATAGTGACATAATCAACAAACTGGTCTCTCAGGGAGGGGAAATGTGTTCGTTGCCTGGGTGATTATGCTGAGAAATAAATACAGAGACATGAGGAGTAAAGGTGTAGGATGGTAATAAAGTTTGTTTTGTTTAAAAAGCCTTATCAGTTATCATGGAGGAATTACTTTTCAGCCCAGATTTTATAGATGCTGAAACTAAAACAGTTATGTTATTAGTTTCAGTATGTAATAATTACCTTCTTGCGCAAATGTGAAACAGGAAAAGCTTGTACACTTATTTCTGTAGCAGAGGTTTATAAATTACATACGATAAAATAATCTCCACTACATTATATTCGTATTCTAAGTTAGTCAGACTTATTATATCACGTGCCTAGCAGATGGGGCACTAGAAGCTATATAGATTCTTCAAGTAGATATAAACCAGACCCGGTATTCATTCTTGAAACGGACCACGAGGTTACAGATCTTGTATCCATCCCTCGCGCAACGGAATCAGACTTACTAGCACACATGAAATTACATGGGCTATTAAGCCCCCGGCCCAGATGCCTTTTAGAACCGTGTCCTCCAGGAATTCACGAGCAAAGCGATAGATAACCTAACACTCATTACGAAAGGAAATGACCAGAAGTGGTACAGGGTACCCTTCGTCGCCTACCGTGGGGTGGCTTGCGGAGTATCTATGTGGATGTGGACGTCGAGTACTATGCTGAGAGTACCTTCCCGAGCAGGAAGGCGTGCTGGTCCCTGGCACGAATCCGCCCGGCGGGTTAGTGTCGAGGTCCGGTTTAGTGTCGAGGTCCGGTGTGCTGGCCCGCCTGTGGATGGTTTTTAAGGCGGTTTTCCACCTGCCTCGGCGAATGCAGGCTGTTCCCCTTATTCCGCAAATGTTCAAATCTGTGTGAATTCCTAAGGGTCCAAACTGCTTAGGTCATCAGTCCCTAGACTTACACACTACGGAAACTCACTTATTCTAAGAACAACACACACACCCGTGCCCGAGCGAGAACTCGAACCTCCGGCGGGAGGGGCCGCCTTACTCCGCCTCAGTTGCACTACGTGGGCGATTGCTGCGCAAACACTGTCTCCACGTACGCGTATACCATCATTACTCTACCACGCAAATATTTGGGATTACTCTCGTCTGGTATGAGACGTTCCCTGGAAGGGTGGGGGGGGGGGTGTCCGTTGGGGGCCGAACCGCACAATAACCCTGGGTTCGGTGTGGGGGCGGCGGTGGGGAGGGTGGATTGCTGTGGCCTGTTGTAAGGTTGTGAACCACCGAGGGCTACGGCGGGACGAAGTCTTTCCGTCGTTTCTAGGTCCCTCGTTCAATACACACACACCATCCTAAGACATCAACAACACTTCCTTGCGTCTAGCAAGGCGACCAAAGTATTGATTTTAAGGAAGCCAGAGAAAAACTATTCCCACCCACAAAATTACCAACTCAAAAGCTTTCTGTGCTCGCTGAGAGAGACTGTCGAGTAGAGAGTCCTGAAACGACTCACTAGGCACTGCATCAAAAACAACACCCTGAGACCGGAGCAATTCGACTTTGGGAAATACCACTCCACAACAGAACAACGCCTTCGCGTCGTTGAACATGTAAGAGACGGCCACAGTTCCAACAAAACAACAAGGGTGTTCCTAGACATCGAAAAGGCTTTCGGTCGTGTATGGCACGACGCAATCCCCTGATCTGCAATATTTGCGATCCGGGGCAAAAACTTGATAGTGTCCCCCCCCCCTTCCCCCCCTCCACCCCGATAATCCCGCTCTAGCGTTTCAGATAGGACGTCAAAAATTGAAAAAAACGATTTTTCGAAAATATGTTAATTTTCTTGCTCACGTCTTTGTGGAGGGTTTGATATATAAAACATATATGTTCAAGAAATGTAACATATGTTATTTCGTCTTAAGTGTGGCAAACTGCAGTGCCATGCCTCTTCACACAGCATTCTGATATCGCACGTCACTGTATAACGCTCTGTGGATTCAAACGTGTATATTTTGTAATGGAAGGCATCACATCTACATTCAGGGCAGTGGAAATTAAAATGTCCTATGGTGCCTCTCCTATTGGCAGTCGACTGGTTTGATATCCTACCACCCTTATAAAAACTCACAATTAATTAAGGGTGGTATTATTTGTGACCGGGAGAACAAGAACTCTTCCGAAAAATTGCACTCTTTATTGCCTATTAACTAATAACTTTGTCTTTTGTATGAAATAAAATTACATATAGGAAACAAAACCATTAAAGACAAGAGACAAGCAAGATAGTGGACATTTCTTCAATCCTTAGGTCCCAGCATTTTTTCTCTCTAATCATGCGACAGCTTTACACGGTGTGCATTCCATTCTACTAAAGAATCTATTACCTCATCGAAGTGTGTCAAACGTTTTGCTACACGAAAAATCAAAGTGTCATTGTCTAATACTGAAAACGCTGTTACTACAAATAGTACCCAAGAGTGGTGTGGTTTATCTATTTGATCACGTCTATTTTGTCCCTGTCTGCTAGACTAAGCGAGACTGCTCTGACACAAATGGTCATTTTTATGTACCTCATTTACATAAACAACACCACAGAATATAATTCACGAAGTACTAGTCTCAAATGCCAATAAGGCCTATTACAAGCAAAAAGTTTCATGTTAAGAAATAGTTTCACATTTCATTCGTATGCTTCAGTTTCTCAAGCATCAGATCTAAAAGTATTAATAGTACGAAATTTCTATAGAAATATGAAATCATCATATTCTTCCATATAATTTGTGTGATGTCTCCGTTTCTTCTCCCTCCTCGTTCTAACAATCAATCTTGTCATCACTAATTCAGTAACTATTCCTGCCACTGTCAAAATTTATTGTCCGATTAACTTCATTACCCTGTCAGACTCACCGGTTTAGTTTTCCCGAATTTATTCTCCAGTTAGGCATTATTGCGTGTTCGTACAACGAGTTTTCCGCGCTATTCCGAGAATAAAACTTACGCGTCTGTTAACTAGGAACTATACAACTGGCCCTTAGCAGTGTGGCGATCTGACCAACGTTTTGTGTCAAAATTTCATTTTCTTGGATACACCCTGAAACTAATATGTAATATTTCTTACTTGTTATTCCTGTTAGTCGTTTATTTCTACTCTGATAGTCTGAATCTATGGATATCGCTAATAATTATAACAACACTTATGAGTCGCACACCCAATCAACTACATAAACAAACAGCGATTGGTATTCACCCTCTCAGGTTGGTTCGGCTCAGCTCGTATAGGCTCGTCCCCATTTGCCTGCGGAAATGTTTTGTTTATTTCTTGATGCAACGGAGATTCCCCTGCCAGAGGCATCACGTACACTATGCATGCATTCAAAATTCAAGTTATGTTTCGTTCAGAAATTAATTGAGAATGCATTAAAAATGTTCAAAAACCAACAGCGATGCGTTTTAAAATCACATGAATAAGCGATAGACCAACGTGCGCCGAAAGCTAGGCTCTTTATGAAACAAGATTTTTTTCTTCAAGAATATGAATTTGGCGCCTCCTGAAACTGACGCCCGGGGCAGATACCTCGGTTTGCCCCCCAGTCCCTAGATGCGCGCTTGGCAAACGACCTCATTCGCAGACACAGCGACTCTTGTTTCCCTGTCGGACTCTTACTTTTCAGACGCTTGTACCTCACCAACAGAAGCATCAACACCAATATTTAGGGCAAACACTCAACAAGGACCGGTATACAAGATGGAGTACCTTCAGGGCAGCATCCTGACGCGCCCCTTGTTTAACCTCTACATTAATGATATCTCAACTATACAAAACGCGGATGAAGCCGTAATACTAGCGCAAAACTGGAGGCCATCGAACATCAACTCACGACTACAGTCAGCACAAAACTGTAATGCCGAGCCTTGGTTAGAACTGTGGTGTAATAAGATAAACGTGGACAAATGGGAAGCAGTTCTGTTTACCCGTAGACCGATGCAACTACGCAAACATCAACACTAGAGACAAATAACACTACAGTCGCGCCCAGTACGTTTCCGAAAATTAACCTGGGGGACCACAACCAATGCTTTGCCAGCCGAGCACACCCGAGGCTCAAACAACTTTATCCAGCGCTGAAAAGGCAAAGGACACTGGACAGGCGGGTGCAGATATTCAAGCACATGACAGTGATTAGACCTCTTATGACGTACACAGCCCCTGTAGGGGGTTAGCAGCTCCAACAAGCCTACGACGCCTACAGGTTGTATAGAATAAGGCACTACGTATCATGAGCAGTGCTCCACGACACACACGCACAGCGGAGCTCCACAATAAATACCGCCTCGAGACTCTATCGAGTCAGAAAACTCTCCACACGACTGCACAGGAACTCAAGAAACGCGTACAATCCCTTCATCCCACTTCTGAGGATCTGCGATGATAGCCACGCGGGATTAGCCGAGCGCTCTGAGGCGCTGCAGTCCTGGGCTGTGTGGCTGGTCCCAGCGGAGGTTCGAGTCCTCCCTCGGGCATGGGTGTGTGTGTTTGTCCTTAGAATAATTTAGGGACTGATGACCTTAGCAGTTAAGTCCCATAAGATTTCACACACATTTGAATATTTTTTTTCTACGATGACAGCCATAGGTGGAAATATAATGGTCCAAGACACTCCTTACCAGGGACGCTAAACCACCTATGGCAAACTAAAGAAAAATAAACAACGCAAATATCGGCGAACTTATAAATCCCAATCATGCTGGCTGGAAGTACCAGATGAATGAACACAGCCGCACCGCCGGCAAAAGCAGGGAAGCCAATTTTCACATTAACACAAACAAATCTACAAAACCTTCACAGTGTGCGATCGATTTACGACCAGTGAACCACTCACATCAGCACCATGGCATGTTACAAGGTACGCAGACGCTGTAGCTGCTCCAGGAGGCATCGTCGGTAACCAAACTGAGTAGTACCTCTCATCGATTGAGACTGATACTTTTTATGAAGAACCTAAGCTATCACTTAGGTATCGAGCTTTGACGATACCCAACAGCTAACCATAACCTTAACCTTGCACCATATTTCGCATGAAAACCGCTACTGCTCTTACTACCAGTCCAGAATGTCGCAGAGGTAATTTTCCCTTAGCGCTTTGCTTGGCACTTTATCCCACTGCCCTTAAAACCGTTACTCTTCAGTCGTTTTCGTCCACTTTCTATCTCACCTCGATCGGCCCTTGTTAGTCGTAAACACAACCAGACACACGGACATCATCACAGACCCACATCCTGTGAACTCCTCGACTAACATTAACAAACGCAAACGTAACAGTAGAACATTTGCAATGGTACCATCCGAGTTTGGGCGTGGAGGGATTCCACCCCTTTACGAAAATACTGATACAATCACAACACACAATAAGTTCAAATTCGCTGTAGAAAGGAGAAAAATAATTAAATGGATTAACTAGGTATAACAAAAAGAAAATTATACAATCTTCCCGCATGCAATATTTGTTAATTTCTAAGGCAATAATGAATTAATCATTGGAGAACTCCCAGAAGCAAACAGCTTTCGTGGACGAGATCTAAAAACTAAACTCAATACCACTTAATTTGATCAGCTACCAGATATTCCGCCTGAAAAAAAATGGGCATCACCCAGAAGGGGAGGAAAAAAAGAAATGAAACTTGACGGGCTGAGAGGGTATGTGATTTTGCTTCAGTGATTACATTAACGAGTCCAGTTTACAAAGAACCTGATGGTATGAACCCATTTAATCAGTATGGCGTTGCACCCCCTCTGCTCCGTATGTATGCACTGATTAGGCTGCGAAGGATGTCATAAAGTTGTTATATCCTGTCCTGAGGCAAGCGGTCCTACAATTGTAGTAACTGGTCCTTGTTATCCATGATACTCGCACAGGGACGGAGTTGTCGACCAATGTGGTGTCAGACTTGTTCCACTGGGGACAGATCTGGAATTCTTGCTGGTCGCGGGTGTACCTGAAAGTCACACAAGGAGTTCATAGAGACACGTACCATGTGACCATGTGAGGACGAACACGGGTCTGTTAAAAAATTGTACCACTACACTGTCGTATGAGAGGTAATTCAAGATGGAGCAGGACGTGTGACGTACATTCGTGCTGTCAGAGTTCTTACTTCACATACAGTCCAACATCGGACCACTGTCCCACCCAAATGCTACACAAATCTGGTTAATGGACAAAAAGTGGCCCTGAACACTATGGGACTCAACTTCTGAGGTCATCAGTCCCCAAGAACTTAGAACTACTTAAACCTAACTAACTCAAGGACATCACACACATCCATGTCCGAGGCAGGATTCGAACCTGCGACCGTAGCGGTCGCGCGGTTCCAGATCGAAGCGCCTAGAACCGCTCGGCCACACCGGCCGGCTGTGATCACTCAACATCTGACGCTGTTCACGTCCTTTGCATACTCTATCAGGTCTAGTAACAACGCTAAACACAGGGAATATTATGGCAGCCTAGTGGCCATTCCACTTTTCACTGATATTTACAACTCTTATCAGTTACATATCCACCGATGTTGTGTACATTAACATCCGATCAAGTCTTCTGGGGATTCACTTCCTTTGCCAGGTAGTGGATGCCAAAACACAATAACGCAAATGGCCAATAACAATGGCTACAAAAAAATGTAGTCACAAAACGAACCAAATATAAAACCAAATGAAAGGAGAAGATATACTAGGCACACGATTTACCAAAAGTACGAGAATAGATACGCAAGGAACCATAGCAACTAGCCGAGGGGTCTAAGGCGCTTCAGTCATGGACTGTGTGGCTGCTCCCGGCGGAGGTTCGAATCCTCCTTCGGGCATGTGTGTGTGTGTGTGTGTGTGTGTGTGTGTGTGTGTGTGTGTGTGTGTGTGTGTCTTTTTCCTTAGGTTAATTTAGGTTAAGTAGTGTGTAAGCTTAGGGACTGATGACCTTAGCAGTTAAGTCCCATAAGATTTCACACACATTTGATTTTTTTGGACCAGAGCAACAACAAGGTAAGAAAAATACAAGTAGAAAATGAAGCTGAATCCAACACAAAATTCTGTGTAATAACGATTAGATTCGAACTTATAGGGAATATCCTAAGTGTTTTCGGAGGGTAAAAGCACTCAAGGAGCTCAGATATATACACAGAAAATCAGTTACTTAAAAACACTGCAGCGTTTGTTCAGCAATGATATTGGGATTGTTGTGGGTTGGCAGGAGAGCCAACACCGGGTTACCAGAGGAAGCCGAAAGGCACGCGTTTTAGCTCACGCAGGCTGGCGTGAGGTCTGGAACAGGACAAGGAAATTAGAATTTAGAAAAACGGACGTAGCTAGTGGAATACTTAACATTAATCCATTACTGATGAACGTCGCTCTTGACGGTACAAGTTTTACAGTATCAATAGTAACTGGTAATGGCGCCTTGCTAGGTCGTAGCAAATGACGTAGCTGAAGGCTATGCTAACTATCGTCTCGGCAAATGAGAGCGTATTTTGTCAGTGAACCATCGCTAGCAAAGTCGGTTGTACAACTGGGGCGAGTGCTAGGAAGTCTCTCTAGACCTGCCATGTGGCGGCGCTCGGTCTGCAATCACTGATAGTGGCGACACACGGGTCCGACGTATACTAACGGACCGCGGCCGATTTAAAGGCTACCATCTAGCAAGTGTGGTGTCTGGCGGTGACACCACAGGGATAAACCGTGAAACGTCCCCTTAGAACAATTGTACACGACTGTGCTTAAACTGACACACAATATTTTTAGCGCAACGCAATCTGACTTTCAAAAATCCCTGCAAAAGAATGGACCTGACTAACATTAATCTATACCTTTCACAAATCACTTACCTCACCAAAAATCTCCGTTACTCGAACTACTGGAATACAGCGAGCGCCACTACTGCCAGCTAAATAAAAGATTCAAACTACGGAAGGCACTAACTACTGATAGGCATAGTTAGCAAATGAAAGATTTTAATAGAGGACAAACAATGTATTTACCTTAATAGTGTTGAAAAAGCATAATATACATAGCAGTTCATAATATCCATTCTGTACTCAAAAATCCGCCATCTTATTTCCCACATCCACCACTGTTGGCGGCTCACCTCCAACTGCGCAACGCTACGCGCTGTTCACATCCAGCTGCCGCTGCCCAACGCTACAATGGCAGACAACAATGCAAACTAGCCACAGACTGCACACAGCACAGCCAGTGATTTTCATATAGAGCGCTACGTAACGTTGCCAATAAGAAAAGATAAACAGCCTACTTACAACCGTACAAACGTTTGGTATCAACAAGAAACAACCTCCAGGTGTCTGTAGAAGGAAAACTCAACTGATACCCACAGAAAATCTGTGAAACACAGATACACGACAACAAGGAATGAAGACACGAAAGTACAATAGAGACGCATCTACAAACCTTAAAATAAAATCCAAAATATTAAAGTGAAACCAAAAAAAATTATAAGTTAACTTAGCGTTTGAAACTATGTTCGTAAAGATACAGCTACTAAAGAGTGCGATGAAAATAACTGACTCCTTCGTTTCACTCAATCCTAAACGCTTTCCATCCATTCATTACAAACTAAAAGCCAATCATCTGTGAATTCAGAATTATGTACTCTAAAAGACACACACGATCTGAAACAACAGAAACGGTAGACTCACAAACGTACACTATGTCATCAAAAGTATACGGACACCCCCAAAAACATACGTTTTTCATATTAGGACCAATGTGCTGCCACCTACTGCCAGGTACTCCATATCAGCGACCTCAGTAGTGATTAGACATCGTGAGAGAGTAGAATGGGGCGCTCCGCGGAACTCACGGTCTTCGAACGTGGTCAGGTGATTCGGTGTCACTTGTGTCATACGTCTACACTCGAGATTACCACACTCCTATACATCTGTAGGTCCACTGTTTCCAATGTGATAATGAAATGGAAACGTGAAGGGAAACGTACAGCACAAAAGCGTACAGGCCGCCATCGTCTGTTGACTGACAGAGACCGTCGACAGTTGAAGAGGGTCGTAATGTGTATTAGGTAGACATCTATCCAGATCATCACACAGGAATTCCAAACTGCATCAGGATCCACTTCAAGTATTCTGACAGTTAGGCGGTAGGTGAGAAAACTTTGATTTCTTGGTCGAGCGGCTGCTCATATGCCACACATCACGCTGATAAATGCCAAACGACGCCTCGCTTGGTGTAAGGAGCGCAAATGTTGGACGATTGAACAGTGGAAAAACGTTGTGAGGAGTGACGAATCATGGTGCACAAAGTGGCGATCCGATGGCAGGGTGTAGGTATGGCGAATGCCTGGTGAAAGTCATCTGCCAGCGTGTGTAGTGCCAACAGTAAAATTCGGAGGCGGTGGTATTGCAGTGTGGTCGTGTTTTTCATCGAGTGGGCTTGTACCCCTTGTTGTTTTCCGTGGAACTATCACAGCACACGCCTACAATGATGTTTTATGTACCTCCTTGCCTCCCACTGTTGAAGAACAATTCGGTGATGGTGTTTGCATTTTTCAACACGATCGAGCACCTGTTCATAATGCACGACCTGTGAGGAAGTGGTTACACGACAGAAACATCCCTTTAATGGACTGGCCTGAATCCTATAGAACACCTTTGGGATGTTTTGGAACGACGACTTCGTGCCAGGCCTCACCGACTGACATCGATACCTCTCCTTGGTGTAGCACTCCGTGAAGAGTGGGCTGCCATTTCCCAAGAAACCTTCCAGCACCTGATTGAACGCATGGCTGTGAGAATGGAAGCTGTCATCAGGGCTAAGGTTGGGCCAACCCCATACTGAATTCCAGCATTACTGATGGAGGGAGCCACGAAATCATAAGTCATTTTCTGCCAGGTGTTCGGATACTTTTGATCGCATAGTGTAGTAGCAACTCTCTGACTATTTCTTCAAAATCATTTGGCAAGGTTCTTAAACTGTGAAATGGTGATCAATAATTTCTCATACGTGAGTCTTGCAAAAACTTTTCTTCACATATTCCTGCGTCTTCCGAGATTTATCTCTCTGTACAGTAGTTTGGTTCTGATTTTTCTGTGTTACTTATTTCATGTGTTCAGTCCTCACCACGTTTCTTCACTCCCCTATCCCTGATATTCGTGTCTGACGTCACTATCATTAAATCAGACAACCAGTTTGTGGAAACAGAGGGACAAAACGTCGAATTTGTGTGTGTATATTTCCATATTAAGATTTCTTGCCTCAATTGGTAATAAGGTAACCCTTAAAGGATCACATCGTGTTTATTTGTCTTTCTGTCTGTCCGTCTGACTGTTGAAAACTGTTTTTCTCAGGCTCAAAAATGGTTCAAATGGCTCTGAGCTCTATGGGACTTAACTTCTTTGGTCATCAGTCCCCTAGAACTTAGAACTACTTAAACCTAACTAACCTAAGAACATCACACACATCCATGCCCGAGGCAGGATTCGAACCTGTGACCGTAACGGTCGCGCGGTTATAGACTGTAGCGCCTAAAACCGTTCAGCCACCACGGCCGGCTCTTGATGGTGGATGAGCTATTTATATACGTAATGAAGTTCGTACGGGGCCCTCCGTGCATCAGTCCTCTTCGAACATACCCGGATTTTAATTAAATAATTATAATAACCCACTAACACAACGTTTATGAGCTAATCTGAATTAGGCGAGTATACACAGGATATTAGAGGATTTTATAGCTATTCACTTTAGTCACTGGCGAATTACTGGTCTTCGTAAGTGGATGTTTAAAGTACATTATGTGATTTAAAGTATCCGGACACTCCCAGAGACATGCGTTTTTCGTATTAGGTGCATTGTGCTGCCAACTACTGCCAGGTACTCCATATCAGCGACCTCAGTATTCATTAGACATTGTGAGAGAAGTAGAATGGGGCGCTCCACCGAACTCACGGTCTTCGAACGTAGTCAGGTGATTGGATGTCACTTGTGTCATACGTCTGTACTCGAGATTGCCACACTCCTAAACATCCCTAGCTCCACTGTTTCCGATGTAATAGTGAAGTGGAAACGTGAAGGGACACGTGCAGCGCAAAAACGTACAGGTCGACCTCGTCTGTTTGACAGATACCGCCAACAGTTGAAGAGTGTCGTAATGTGTAATAGGCAGACATCTATCCAGATCATCACACAGGAATTCCAAACTGCATCAGGAGCCACTGAAAGTATTAAGATAGTTAGGTGGGAGCTGAGAAAACTTGGATTTCATGGTCGAGCGGCTGCTCATATGCCACACATCACGCCGGTGCAAGGAGCTTGGTGCAAGGAGCGTAAATGTTGGACGATTGAACGTCATCTGCCAGCGTGTGTAGTGCCAACAGTAAAATTCGCAGGCGGTGGTGTTACGGAGTGGTCGCATTTTTCGTGAATGGGGCTTGCACCCCTTGTTGTTTTGCGTGGCACTGCCATAGCACAAGCCTACATTAATGTTTTAAGCACCTTCTTGCTTCTCACTGTTGAAGAACAATTCGGGGATGGCGATTGCATCTTCCAACAGGATCAAGCACCTGTTCATAATGCACGGCCTGTGGTGGAGTGTTTCCACGACATAAACATCCCTGTAATGGACAGGCCTGCTCAGAGTCCTGATCTAAATCCTTTAGAATACCTTTCGGATGCTTTCGAACGCCGTGCCAGGCCTCACCGACCAAAATTGATAACTCTCCCCAGTGCAGCACTCTGTGAAGAATGGGCTGCCATTCCCCAAGAAACCTTTCAGCACCTGACCGAAAGTATGCCTGCGACAATGAAAGCTGTCATTAAGACCAAGTTTGGGCCAACCCCATACTGAATTCCAGCATTACTGATGGAGGGAGCCACGAAATTGTAAGTCATTTTCCGCCAGGTATTCGGATACTTTTGATCACATAGTGTATCATGAAATTAAAAATTGGTGCATAATGTGTACCCAGGAATCATTCTGCGAAACGTTGTCTTTGCTGTCACGTGGACTAGATTATGTATGTTTTGAATAATTATTCACGTACCAAAGAAAATGGAGCGATCCGAACGAATACGCCGTTTCATTGTATTGCAAAAAATGTGTTTCTTATTCTCATTCTAGGAGCAACGAGAGAAACGGAATATGCCGCCTAAATTTTAAAATGTTTTTAGCCAACTGACTTCAAAATACGTAGTAGATAATTCTATTTATATCGTGAGAAACTCGACTAACGTTTGAAGTACATAGTGTCGCAGCTACAAGTTCTCAGAATAAAAACCCGGTTGGAAATTTAACGGCTATATCGAGATTTCTATACGTAATCAGATGTATAGCCGGATATAAAATAAGCATTAATTGAAATACCCGTAACTTTTAGGCCAAATAGTTTATTTTCTAGTAAATACTGCGTCTTAATTGACTAATGCTGTAATTAATTAAAAGTAAAGTAAAGATCGATCAACATATTTAGATTAACGAAGTATCCTGTCTCTTTTAAAATGCACCAAGACTCAGTCAGGTGAAACACAAACTATACCCAGGCGTGGCAGAGTGCGTAGAATTAATAACGAAAGTATAACACCGTCTCCTTTGTAGAAAACTCAAATGTTCGGACAACGTACATCCAAATGGTGGATAAGAGTTTAGCTACATGAGGAAAAACATAAGCTTGTATTTTATTGTAACTCAGTAGCATCCTCACCTTCAACCTCCAGAGCTGTTGTTGAGATCAACTGTATAACAACAGTAGAGTATTTACATTAAGTATTGCTCTTGGTAGCAAATGTAGTGATTCAAAAGGCCGTATGTCGATGAAGTAAGAATCTCGCAATGAACATGAAAACAGTGACATAATAATACCTCTATTTTGCATTGATTTATGGCTGATAATGGATACAGACCAAAAAACAGTAAAAAATTGATTAGACCGAAACTAAACTCTCCCCGAACAGGCCATGAAGGCCTAACCGTACAGACCGGCTGCCGGGTCATCCTCAGCCGAAAGTCGTCACTGAATGAGGATAAGGAGGGGCATGTGGTTAGCACACCACTCTCCCGGCCGTACGTCAGTTTCCGAGAGCTGTGCCGCTACTTCTCAATCAAGTAGCTCCTCAGTTTGCCTCACAAGGGCTGAGTGCGACCCGCTTACCAACAGCGCTCGGCAGACCGGACGGTCACCCATCCAAGTGGTAGCCAGGCCCGACAGCGCTTAACTTTGGTGAATTGACGGGAACCGGTGTTACCACTGCGCAAGGCCGTTAGTAAAAAATTAACTGATAAGTTGAATGTTGCAATAAGTTCCTGTATAAACAGTGACAACTCCAACAGTAAATAACACCGTATAACAGCTAACAGAAAAATATGTGTGCATACAACATTCAGAAAAAGTTTTATATAAATTATCAAACCTGTCACGAGGAAGGAATATCTTAGATTTAACTTTTACACTAATAACTAAATAAAGAAGAAAATCATCCATAGTATTCAAAACAAGAGCAAGCCTTACATTAGATTAGGGGTATTTAGACTGAACTGCAGTTCACGTCCAAAGATATACGCTGATTAGCCAAAACATTATGACAACTGCCCACTGCAACTTTGGATGCCGCCTGGTGGCGTCGTGGTCACGTGACGCGGTAACAAAGATATGTAGACGGAGCAGACACGGACGGGGGATCACCCTAGCGAAGACATGGGCTGCAAGTGGGGAACTCCATTGAGATAGTCGACTTTCACAAACGTCAGATTATTATTACGCAGAGCCTGTGAGTGAGTATCTCGAAAATGGCGAAGCTGGTCGAATGAGCTCGTCCTACTGTAGTTAGTACGAGGGATGGAACTTTAATAGTGGCAACTATTTATTTACAGCTTGTACAAAATAGATACGTGTTTCAAAGTCTTACTAAACTTCAAAGTAGTCACCAGCATTGTGTATAACCTGTTGCCAGCGATGTGGAAGTCGTAGGATACTCTTAGCAGTGCCTATTGTGTTGACAGTTCGAGCGGCCCGGTCTATTGCCCGACAAATCTGTAGCAGTTCGGAAGCGAATATCGCGAAGTGTTTCCTCCAGGTCCTGCAGGAAGTGTCCTCACTTTTGTCTCTATGCTGTTCATTTTTACAACACAACCTACGACCAGCTTAGAGACAGAAGTAATGACACTTTCTGCATGACCTGACCATCATTTTGCAGGACAATCCTCAAGCACGTACAGTGCAAGCTGTTACTGATTTGTTTCACTGATGGGGCTGCTAAATGCTGTATCACCTACTGCGCTCCGCTGACCTAAGCCATCTTGAGTTCAACTCGATTTCTAAACTGAAGGAAACACTTCACGGTATTCCCTTCAGAACTGCTACAAATTCGTCGGGCAATACACCGCGCCGCTCGAGCTGTCAACACAATTGGCACTGCTAAGAGTATCCTACGACTTCCACATCGCTGGCAACGGGTTATACACAATGCTGGTGACTACTTTGAAAGTCAGTAGAACTTTGAAACACGTATCTATTTTGTACGAGCTGTAAATAAATAGTTGCCACTATTAAAGTTCTAACCCTCGTACCTACTACAATGAAACTACCACTACAAGCTAAGTGGTTGGACATTAACGACTACTCACGGAACGTGGGGTCGGAAGCTCGTCTGCTCTGTAAAGCAGGGTAGACGGCGATCTGCTTTGTGGCATCTCCGCCGAAAGACCACAATGCTGGTGCACACATAAGTGCTTCGGAGCACACCGTTCATCGTACGTTGTTGAACATGGAGCTCCGCAGCAGGTTATCTCTACGTGTTCACATATTGACCCAACGACATCTGCAATTACGGATGCAGTGGGCACGGGACAATCGGTATTCGACTATCGATCGATAGAGACGGGTCGGCTCTTCAGGTGAATCACATTTTTGCTACACTATATCGATGGTCGCCTCCACAAACGCCGTCATCGAGGTGAACGGTGACTCGAATCGTACAACGCTCCAAGGACGCTGGCTGGTGGGAGCAGTATTATGCTATGGGAGACATTCTCCTGTGCTTGCGTGGGACCCGGTATTAATCGAAGACACGCTGACAGCTGCGAACCTCCTGCATCCCGTAATTGTTGTTGTTTTCCCCGACGGCAATACAATTGTCAGTGTCTCGGAGCCAGAACAGTGCCACTGTACTTTTAGGACCATTACAGTGAGCTCACGTTCATGTCTTAGGAACCAAATTCACCTGATGTAAATCCAATGGAAGCCGTGTGGGTCGCCATTAGTCACCATCACCGCGTACAGAAATGACCTGTGGGTAGACATCTAATGACACATATCTCCACAAACCTACCCACAAACCGTAGGATCCCTGATACGCAGAACCAACGATGCATTTCGTTCTAAAGACGGACGAACTAGCTGTTAAGAAGGAGGTCATAATGTCTTGGCTCATCATTGCACACAGCCCAAAAAGGAAAATATTTTAGTACGCGATTTCTCGAACATGTGGATACTCTTCATTTAAAATGTCTAAACAAACCGACTTTTGCCTTTCACGTTGCTGCAGACGGACATCAAATGATAGAAATCCTGCACCTGGTCAACAATGACAAGAGAATGAGTCTCCTTCGAAGACAGAAATTTGTTCCCACAAGTGCACATCTCAAATGGAATCCTAATGGTTCAAACTCAGAAACCCATAAACATATTGGTAATATATTTTTATAAATCACTTGTAAAATCTACTCATCAAATACAGTCCTTGCAAAAACATAATAAAAATAGATAACAGATAATGCCATAATTTTCTGTTCTTCTCCCTAAAGTGACTGCTTAGTTGTTGTAGTCACTATTCCGAAGACTGCTTTGAAGCTGCTCTCCACGCTACGCTGTACAAGCGTCTTCATCTCCTAATAACTACTACAACCATCACAAAGTTCCCTTCGCCACAGTTCTACTCAGTACAACCTCATTGGTCACATGATTAACCCATCTTGTATTCTTCATTCTGAAGTTTTTTCCAGTATGTCAGTCCATTAACTGCACGAAGAGTATATGATATTATTTGTTGTGTGTAAAATTTCCGTTTCACTTTCTAAACATTCAGTCAAATTTATTTGTCGTTCTGTTAATGACAGCCATTCTATGTTAAACTAGTTAGATAAGGATTCAGGTAAAATGCTAGTGTAGTCGTTGTACATCGTTAATGTGAAAAATTAAAAACCAACTGTAAAAAGCGTAGCACTACACAATACAGTATATATATTATGTGTTAAGCAAGTAATATGACACGATGACGGTTTTTAGTCATTCAGAGGCATGCATGAAGTTTTAAGGTCGACAGTATTAATTCGATAAGTACAAATGTCTTATAAATAATTCTAGAATCTATAAGAAAGTTGCCCGGCCGCGGTGGTCTAGCGGTTCTAGGCGCTCAGTCCGGAGCCGCGTGACTGCTACGGTCGCAGGTTCGAATCCTGCCTCGGGCATGGATGTGTGTGATGTCCTTAGGTTAGTTAGGTTTAAGTAGTTCTAAGTTCTAGGGGACTGATGACCATAGATGTTAAGTCCCATAGTGCTCAGAGCAATATGAACCATTTTTTTATAAGAAAGTTGTAACTTGATTTTAGGTGCAATTTGCGATATAAACTAATCCATAAATCGCCCACATGGGGAACGCAGCACACCATCAGTGAATCTAAGAGTGTGTGTTATACAAGGAAATGAGGAAATAACTCCTACTTAATGAATAAAATTAAGGACATCAAATTATTAATTAAGCATAATTATGCAACTAAATACCTAGGAATTACAATTACAAACAACTTAAATTTCAACATATCAATTACGTCAAGAGCTGATAGGGAAAAGCATGAAATGCGTTTTGGTTGAACTAACTGAATATGAAAAGTGTCTGGTTGCTGAATTCCTAGAAGTAACGCAGTTTGGATTTCTGAAAGAGTGAAATACTTTTCTTAAAAAGATTCTACTCCCTTGATGAAATTGCAGACTCACAACAAGAAAACAGTTTTTACAATTAACCCGATTTTTATTGACATTTTTAGTTTCTCTCTTGGAGAATGGATGGTTCTCCCAAAGAATTATCAGAATTGTTATATGTAAAGTGTCAGCTGTGTGTCAGTGGTCCACGAAAGGCCGTCGTCGTAGTTCCGGGCGCTACTAGTGTAAAGAATGGGCCGCCGCATAAGGCGATCAGCCTTTACTGGCCACACTGCGATCACTACAGAAACTGACACAAATATTATTCGCAGAGTGACAAGTGAGAAGCGTGCCACTCACGAAAGCCTTCTTCCACATACCTTGACCAGGAAGTTTATTACTGTCGTGACGACACTGCGCTCTTGTTCTGAAAGAAAGCGTTTGAAGCCGTTTTTCGGTCCTTTTTGATTTATATTTTCTCCCACTGTATTTAGAGCAGATTCCATCATACGTTTCCTTTCTCAACGCTTGGTGAGCTGAGCTACGTCTTAAAGCATGGGAGCTTTATTGTAAAGAAATTCGATTCACATTTCTGCCCTCCTCGATACTTTTATTTTTGTGTGTTTAACATGAAACCTAATTTCGGTGCGACTCAATGCAATTACTTCGCACATATTTCTCCAGTTCAGCACATATACTGAAGCGCCAAAGGAACTGGTATAGGCATGCGTATTCAAATACAGATATTTGTAAACAGGCAGAATACTGCACTGCTGTCGGCAACGCCTATATAAGACAAAAAGTGTGTGGCGCAGTTGTTAGATCGCTTACTGCTGCTACAATGGCAGGTTATCAAGATTTCAATGAGTTTGAACGTGGTGTTATAGTCAGCGCAAGTGCAGTCGGACACAGCAACTCCGAGGTAGTGATGAAGTGGGGATTTTCGCGTACGACCATTTCACGAGTGTCCCGTGAATATCAGGAATCCGGTAAAACTTCAAATCTCCGACATCTCCGCGGCCGGAAAAAGATCCTCCAAGAATGTGACCAACGACGACTGAAGAGAATCGTTCGTGACAGAAGGGCAACCCTTTCGAAAATTTCTGCAGACTTTAATGATGGGCCATCAACAAGTGTCAGCGTGCGAAACATTCAACGGAACATCATCGATATGGGCTTTCGGGGCCCAAGGTCCACTCGTGTATCCCTGATGACTGCACAACACAAAGCTTTACGCCTCGCCTGGGCCGGTCAACACCGACATTGGGCTGTTGATGTCTGAAAACATGTTACCTGGTCGGACGAGTCTTGTTTCAAATTGTATAGAGTGGATGGACGTGTACAGGTATGGCGAGAACCTCATGAATCCATGGTCCCCGCACGTCAGCAGGGGACTGTTCAAGTTGGTGGAGGCTCTGTAATGGTGTGGAACATGTGCAGTTGGAGTGATATGGGACCCCTGATACGTCTACATACGACTCTGACAGATGACACGTGCGTAAGTATCCTGTCTGATCACCTGCATCCAGTCATGTACATTGTGCATTCCCACTGACTTGCGCAATTCCATCAGAACAATGCGATACTCCACACGCCCCGAATTTGTACAGAGCGGCTCCAGGAACACTTGCCTGATTTTAAACACTTCCGCTGGCCACCAAACTCCCCAGACATGAACATTATTGAGCGTATCTGGGATGCCTTGCAACTTTCTGTTCAGAAGAGATCTCCACCCCCTCATACTCTTACTGATTTATGAGCAGCTCTACAGGATTCATGGTGTCAGTTCCCTCCAGCACTCCTTCGGACATTAGTCGAGTCCATGGCACGTCATTTTGCGGCACTTTTGAGTGCCCACGGGGGACCTTACACGATATTAGGCAGGTATACCAGTTTCTTTGCTCTTCAGTGTATAATAGCCCTAATAACACCGCTGACAACGAGACGCTAAAAATTAGCGTTTCCTCCTTTGACCTCTCGTCCTCTCTGAAACCTCGTCAAGTTTCACTGTGTAGTCTGCAAGAAGTGCTTTATAGGGCAGATGAGACCTTGTACAGAGCAGGATGATAAAGCATGTAAGTTTAACATTCAAAGTGAAGGATCTGCTACAGCAATGTAAAAGTAAGAGTAACTTAAATGCAAGGGATGCTGGCAGTATTTTGCCGAAACGCTCCGTGGTAACAGATTTTACAAAAAGTGACTGAAGTGGCAAGAATTATTCCATAAATTAGAACATATCTGTCGTGCCGAGCAACAGGTGTGCCAATCACAAGGCGTGATATACGTCGGATGCTGTCTAACAATACAAGGATAACCGCCTATCGAACATGCATCTGCTCGGTTAATTTCACTGTAATTTTGTTTCCTCATCTTAAACGCAACAGACTTTGTGTCTGGTGTCTGCTCAGACATATACTGTATACTAAGAAACTTAAGATGAGCAGATTACTTGATTTTAACTGTTGATTTAGCGGACAACCGGTTGAAGAAGGGGGTATCTGAGTGTTCGACAAACCAGGAGCATACGCGTGGAGCCCTGTTAACACGAGTATTTTAATCTTGGAAGACGGAATTGTCCGCAACGTATTCATCACAAAGATGTAGAGCAAAAGGAAACACTTTGTCTTTGAGAATGTTGAAATAAGCCGGCCGCGGTGGTCTAGCGGTTCTGGCGCTGCAGTCCGGAACCGCGGGACTGCTACGGTCGCAGGTTCGAATCCTGCCTCGGGCATGGGTGTGTGTGATGTCCTTAGGTTAGTTAGGTTTAAGTAGTTCTAAGTTCTAGGGGACTGATGACCTCAGAAGTTGAGTCCCATAGTGCTCAGAGCCATTTGAACCATTTGTTGAAATAAACGTATTGGATATGTGGGCCCAAATTACGGTACGAGGAGTATTCAAAAAACATCATAGAACCATTCCCTTCGCTGAACTATACCATCAATATACTGGGGGCTTAGCGTCCCATTAGGCCGTCGGTGTACGTGAGTACGTGATGTCTTGCATCACTTGAAAGCAGGCAGCATCGCCACTTGCTCGACCACGCTTCCCGCCTCCAGTCGTCTATTGCCCAATTTCTACACTACTGGCCATTAAAATTGCTACACCAAGAAAAAATGCAGATTATAAACGGGTATTCATTGAACAAATATACTATACTAGAACTGACATGTGATTACATATTCACGCAATTTGGGTGCATAGATCCTGAGAAGTCAACACCCAGAACAACCACCTCTGGCCGTAATAACGGCCTTGATACGCCTGGGCATTGAGTCAAACAGGGCTTGGATGGCGTGTTCAGGTACAGCTGCCCATGCAGCTTCAACACGATACCACAGTTCATCAAGAGTAGTGACTGGTGTACTGTGACGAGCCAGTTGGTCGGCCACCATTGACCAGACGTTTTCAATTGGTGAGAGATCTGAAGAATGTGCTGGCCAGGGCAGCAGTCTAACATTTTCAGTATCCAGAAAGACCCGTACAGGACCTGCAACATGCAGTCGTGCATTATCCTGCTGAAATGTAGTGTTTCGTAGAGATCGAATGAAGGGTAGAGCCACAGGTCGTAACACATCTGAAATGTAACGTCCACTGTTCAAAGTGACGTCAATGCCACGCGGACGATCAATACAAAGGCAATCCGCCTGCCGAGACTGCGTCTGCGCGTCTCTCGACTTTCACTTCCTCTTCTGAAACGCTATACGATTCACCTCTGGTGTCCGTTCAAAGATCGAAACGAAGAAGGTAAATATATTAATGTTGAGGGCAAGGAAGGTAGCAACACACCGGACAAATGTCACCTCGATAGCCATCACGCTAATGCGGGGGTCATTCAAAAAGTTATTCAAGGAATTTTCTTTCTCGGCCAGTTTAGGTTGAAAGAATGCCGAATTTTCTATGGGATATCGTGGAATATTCTTGCTTTAGTCCATATAGTTTCACAAAGTTCCGATACATGGCGGTGCTATACGGTGTTTGTAACGGAGGTGCGTTCCAAGCAGAGAGCTGCCGTTGAGTTTCTTTTGGCGGAAAACCAGTGCATCGCACTTGCAGAATGTCTACGGAGAGCTCGCAGTGAACAAAAGCACGGTGAGTCGTTGAGCGAGGCATCTGTCATGATTCCAAATCTTCCTCATCCACCCTACAGCCCGGATCTCGCCCACTCGGATTTCCATCTGTCTGGCCCAATGAAGGATGTACTCTGTGGAAAGCAATACGTGGACGATGGGGAGTTTATTGATTCAGAAAGACGTTGGCTTCGACGTCGAGCAGTAGAGTGGCACCATGCTGGCATACAGGCCCTCTCAGTAAGGCGGCATAAGGCCGTCACATTGGATGGAGATCGTATTGGAAGTGGGGTTTTGTAGCCAGAAGAGTGGGGAATCATATGGTATACTGCAATCGTAAATACAGCGAACCTGCTCTCAGGAAAAAATGTGTAGCATTACTTATGAACACCCCTCGTTGCATGTAACACCATCTAGCACTGATAATGTATTCGACTCAGCGAATAAGAGAATCCTCAAATTTCTTCACGTATACCATATCCAGCTGAGCCGTTCGTTGATGATTAGATTCCGTGGAGCTACCAGATTGAAGGGACGCTGATTAATTCATTTCACCAGCTGTTCCAAATGGTTCAAATGGCTCTGAGCACTATGGGACTTAACATCTGAGGTCATCAGTACCCTAGAACTTAGAACTACGTAAACTTAACTAACCTAAGGACATCACGCACACCCATGCTCGAGGCAGGATTCGAACCTGCGACCGTAACAGTCGCGCGGTTCCGGACTGAAGCGCCTAGAACCGCTTGGCCACCGCGGCCGACCCCAGCTGTTCCAATTTGTATGATATTCAGACCGGGTGACTGAGCGGACGCGTCAGATACAACGATACAGGACTAGGGCAAATATGGCAGAAGTAAAGGATCGAAAACTCTGTCTATGGTACGAATGGGACAGTTGCGGAGGCACTGCAGGGATGAGACTTTAGGTGCGGTGGGAAAACCCGAAGTCTCTTCTGTTTGTGTAATACAAGTCCATCCGGAGCCAAACACTAAGTGAAGATAACAATTCAGAAGGGCAACGTGAGATCCCGTAAGAGAAAGGAACTAAAACAAAGAAGGTAATGTCTCTTATCATTCTAGCGGTTTTTTGTGGCCGGGAAGTTATAGTGTACTGTAGGAATGTGACACGGGCCGTTTTAGATGTATGTTCACCGTGAATGAACGTGGGAATAAGTGCG
Source organism: Schistocerca cancellata (assembly GCF_023864275.1). Taxonomy (NCBI): domain Eukaryota; kingdom Metazoa; phylum Arthropoda; class Insecta; order Orthoptera; family Acrididae; genus Schistocerca; species Schistocerca cancellata. The sequence continues at coordinate 196,084,478 of NC_064629.1, read as the reverse complement.
AGTGATCACTTGCAGTATGAAAACGATATGTTTCATTCTTTCCTTAACACTGGACTGAAGTCTTCAAAATCACCTAGCAGCTCACAGAACTGAACTTTCGTTTTTCATTCATTATTTATTTTTTTGTAATAAATTAATTCTCATAGTAAAAGCTATAGCTTCTTTTGTAAATTTTTTTATGTTCCTGAAAGTTTTATTGCAAAATTTTACAGCCGTTCCCTAATACGATCAATTAGCAATCTTAATACGTTACCCCTATGTGTGTATGTGGTTATCCATTAACTTACCTTTGCTACTCAACACACCTGAAATTAAGAAAATATCAAACTTACAATATACAAGGAATCATCTGTTACTGTTTCTCCCTATGTCGTGAATCAAGTTTCTATTACGTTCTTGGTAGACCTATTTTGCTATATGAGAAGCTGATTTTCGTGTGTTGTAGTATGCGTTGTGGGAGACAATAGCTAGTTGTTCTAATGTGTGTGGATTTCTAAGGGACCAAACTGCTGAGGTCATCGGTCCCTAGACTTACACACTACTTACACTAACTTATGCTAAGGACAATACACACAACCATGCCCGAAGGAGGATTCGAACCTCCGGCGGGACGGACAATAGCTAGTTAAAGTAATTAATACGTTATAATGTTCGTAGTCATAAACGATAACGAAATTAGAATCTCAGATACTCTTAAAGTTTAGAAACAAGTTTTTACTTTTCTTTTTAATTGTTTGTTTACTTATTGCAAAACTAGACCTCACGCTGGTTAATTTGTCCATTTCTCACTGCTTGTGTGGCTGAGGAAGTTCTAAGAAATACATTGTATAATTTTTACCCATATTACTAATTACGTTTTTATTAGATACCATGATTACTTTAAAAATTAAATCTCTCATTGAAAAACTACACCTCACCCCATTTTTCCATTTCCTTCTGGGGTGATATTGAGACTAGACCCTATTGGCAGTGGCTGATTAGGGGAAAAGGACAGACACACAACCAAGGTACCCAAAATTTATTTTTAAATGACAATAAAAAATTTTATTCTTCCTTTGGAATTCAACAACGATTGCTGAATTTTCCATATTCCTTTTACTATATTACAATAACAATACATTTTATTATCACAAATGTTGTGGATTGGCAGGAGAGCTAACACCGGTTTACTAGAGGAAGCCGAAAGGCACGCGTTTTAGCTCACGCAAGCTGGCGTGAGGTCTGGAACAGGACAAGGAAATTAGAAGTCAGAAAAACGGACGTAGCTGGTGGAATCCTTAACTTTAATCCATTAATGATGAGCGTCGCTCTTGACTATACATGACTCAGTATCAATAGTAACTGGTAATGGCGCCTTGCTAGGTCGTAGCAAAGGACGTAGCTGAAGGCTAGGCTAACTATCGTTTCGGCAAATGAGAGCGTATTTTGTCAGTGAACCATCGCTAGCAAAGTCGGTTGTAGAACTGGGGCGAGTGCTAGGAAGTCTCTCCAGACCTGCCGTGTGGCGGCGCTCGGTCTGCAATCACAGACAGTGGCGACACGCGGGTCCGACGTATACTAACGGACCGCGGCCGATTTAAAGGCTACCACCTAGCAAGTGTGGTGTCTGGCGGTGACACCACATTCCTCCCCTGCAAATCGGCGCACGGTTGTGGCATAAAGCTTCCGCCCGCCGTGGGGAGGACTCCATCATGTTGACGTATGCGACGAGGTGGGGAGCCTAACAACAGGCGAGGCTGTGCCACCCGCACCCTGCCATTCGGACCGCGGGGAGCTAGGAAACGCCTGAAAACCTGCTCCAGGGTGCACGCCAACATGCGGTGTATGCACCCGCAGAGAGACAGGAGGGGCCGAAGGGTCGACGTCCATCGGGCCGGGGCACCCGACGGGCGAAGACGACATATGGTCCGGAGCGGGCAAGAGTTCCATGTCGGAGGACAACTGGTCACAGGAAGCGATCGGCGGCGCGTGACCCAGGGAGGCGCCCGACGGTTGCAGCGACGCGTCCACTGCGAGCGTCGCCGGCGGGAGAACAGGCGGCGGCGGCGGAGGCGGCGCGTCGCCATGGGGCAAAATGGAAGGCAGCGTCGGTAACACCTGGCGCTGAGGTGAGCCAGTAGGTGGGTCCCCAGGGCGCTGACTGGACGGCACCGTCGCTGAAAGCAGACGGAGCGGCAGATCCCGTGCGACGACAGAGGCGCAGCTGATTGAGATGCCACGCACGTCACCAGAGGCCCCCAAAACCAGATACATAGCGCGGCCGAGGCAGCGAAGAATGCGCCCTTCGAGCCAACGCCGTGAACCTCGATAGTGGCGGTAGTAGACAACGTCGCCTGAGGCAAAAGCAGGTGTCTGCCGCTGCACAGGGACCTGATGCGGCGGATATAGCAAAGACATCTAGGTTCGATGAGGGCGACCGTGGAGCAACTCTGCCGGCGAGCGACCATCTCGGGGCTGAGAGCGATACGAGGACAAAAAGAGCAATAACGCGTCCTCCCGAGAATGCGACTCTTTCAACTTCAACATCTGTGACTTGAAAGTCCTGACCAATCGTTCAGCGGCACCGTTTGACTGTGGCGAAAACGGCGTGGACGTCAGATGTTGAATACCATTGGCCTTGCAGAATGACAAATTCTGTGGACATGAATTGTGGGCCGTTGTCGGAAACAATAGTCTGTGGAAGACCTTCAATGCAAAAGATAGCAGATAACGCTTGGATGGTGGCAGATGACGTCGTGGAAGACATCCAGACAACAAAAGGAAAATTACTGAATGAATCTACCACAAGCAACCATCGAGCATTCCAGAATGGACCAGCAAAATCGATGTGTAAGCGCTGCCAAGGGGAAGTGGCTTTTGGCCATGCAAAGAATTTCCGCGGTGGTGCTGATTGTTGTTCGGCACACACCCTGCAAGAAGAGCACATATTCGTAATCGCATCATTGATTCCGAACCAAGTACAGTGCTGACGAGCAAGTTTTTTCGTTCTCACACCAATGTCCTTGGTAGAGAAGCTGTAAGACAGAGGACTGTAACGAACGTGGGACCACGACCCTGGACTGATCATTATCAGAACGCAACAGCAAAACACCACGTCGTACAAAAGGTCTCTCCTTGTGAGCAAAAAATCGGCGAACCAACGGGTCCCCGATCCGTGACTTTGACAAGGGCCATTGAGTAGCAACGAAACGCAGAACGGTAGCAAGGACAGGGTCGGCAGCTGTGGCTGTAGCTACACGACCAAAATCAATCGGAAACGATTCGACTACGTCATCGGTTTCCGAATCAATGAACATGCAAGCAAGTTCGGCGGAATCGAATGCTCTATCCTCAGCAACAGGCAATCTGGACAACGCATCGGCGTTTCCGTGCTCAGCAGTGGACCGATACAAGATATCGTAGCGGTACTGCGAGAGGAAAATAGACCAGCGAATGAATTTCTGCGCTGTACGTGGAGGTACAGGCTTGGTCGGATGAAAAAGCGATGTCAGAGGTTTGTGGTCTGTGATGATGGTAAAGTAACGACCATACAAGAAATCATGAAACTTTGTAACACGAAATACGAGAGCCAATGTTTCTTTCTCGATCTGTGAATAATTTGTTTGCGCAGACGGGAGCAATTAGGACGCAAAGGCAATAGGGCGATCGTGCGAACCATCTTTGTGCGCAAGCACAGCACCGATCCCGAAATCCGATGCATCTACCATCAACAAAAGGGGCTTCTGGGGATCGAATGGCGTAAGGCAAGTATTGCAAAGCAACGCCGATTTCAACTGGCGAAAGGCGCGTTCGCATTCCGTCGTCCAGACGAACGGAACACCTTTACGGCATAAGCGATGAAGCGGAGCTGAAATGGAAGAGGACTGTGGAACATAGCGATGATAATAGTTAATTTTTCCCAACACACTCTGTAGCTGCTGCAAATTCTGCGGCGAAGGCAAGTCTAGTATGGCACGGAGGTGCTCGGGACTGGGATGTATGCCTTGGGCATTGAGTACATGTCCCAGGTAGGGTAAGTCACGAGCAAAAAACACACATTTGTCCTTCCGCAAGCGAAGACCATTTTGTTGGTTGGTTGGTTGTTTTGGGGAAGGAGACCAGACAGCGTGGTCATCGGTCTCATCGAATTAGGGAAGGATGGGGAAGGAAGTCGGCCGTGCCCTTTCAGAGGAACCATCCCGGCATTTACCTGGAGTGATTTAGGGAAATCACGGAAAACCTAAATCAGGATGGCCGGACGCGGGATTGAACCGTCGTCCTCCCGAATGCGAGTCCAGTGTCTAACCACTGCGCCAGAAGACCATTTTGTCGCAAGACCTGAAATAATGTTCTGAGATTGGCTAAATGTTCTTCTTCCGTCTTTCCGTAGATCACAATATCGTCCAGATAGTTTGCTGCAGTAGGGATCGACGCACAAACAGTTTGCAGATATTGCTGAAACAATGCAGGGGCGGATGCACACCCGAATGGCAGTCGTTTGAATCGATACAAACCAAGATGCGTGTTAACCACCAAAACGCGCTGGGATTCTTCGTCCACCGGTATTTGCAAGTACGCATCTGCTAGGTCCAACTTCGAAAATTATTTACCCGTGCACAGTTTGTCAAAAAGATCTTCCGGGCGGGGTAATGGAAAAGTTGTAGTCACTAGTTGTGGATTCACTGTTGCCTTGAAGTCCACACAAAGTCTCAATTTTCCGGAAGGTTTTGGCAAAATTACTAAGGGTCATGCCCAGAGAGAAGCCTGCACACGTTCCATTACACCTTGTGATTACAAATCGTGTAATGTTTTTGCGACCTCATCAAGCAATGCGTGGGGAACATTGCGCGCTCTGAAAAATTTCGGTTGCGCGTTTACTTTCAGTTCTAAATGTGCTTTATAGTTCTTAGCACAACCAAGGACCGGTGCAAAAATGTCTGCAAATTCTTCACATAGACGAGAAACACTGTCGGAAGGCACAGTCTGGTTCACTGATAGGACCTGATTGACTATAGACAAGTTAAACAACTGAAATAAATCGAAACCAAACAAGTTCAATGCAGAAGAAGAACGAAGGACGTAAAATGACACAAGTTTTGTTTGTCCCTTGTATGTTGCAAGAAGGCTGCATTTTCCTAACACAGGGATCTTGTGACCTGAATAGGTAGTTAACTTAACAGTTGCAGCACGCAACAGAGGTGTGCCCAACAGTTTGTAAGTGTCTTGATTGATCAGTGAAACTGCAGCCCCGGTATCGAGCTGGAATGGTATCACTTTGCCGTTAATATCTAAGTCCACAAAAAGTTTATTGTCCTGCTGACGACAAGAGCGACTGTCTCGTGCAATGTGAACTGACACTGGTGCAAAATCACTTGCGACTTGACGGGAGTTCCGGCGATGTCGATGCACACTATTTGTGGGACGAACACAGTCACTGTTAGAGAGAGTGGCACTGGGCGGAGTGGCATGAACTATATGAATTTCCGTGGGCGAAGTGTCGCGAGCCTGAGTATCCATGGTTCGATTCCGATTCTGGCGCGAAGCAAAGGGCCTGGAATGGTTTTGAGCTTCCGATCTGAGTTTTTTCTGGCAAACACCTTGAACATGTCCTTTTTTATTACAGTAAAAGCAAATAGCTTGGCGTGACGGGCAATTCTCACGTGAATGTCTAGTAGCACACCGTGGGCACGATTTTAGCACTGCATTTGCTTGCCGGCGCGGTACATGTGGCTGAGAGTCTGGCGGCAGGGGCGCGGCCGGGCACGAAGACTGTTTACTGTTCCGTGCAGCTCGTCCGGCGGGCCAGTTAACCTGACACATGGGTGGCGACGTTTCAAATGATTCCTGAGAAAAGTCAAGTGTGTCCTGCCAATCCAATATGTCCATCACTTTTTGAAGGGAGGGATTGACTAGTTTCAAAATATGTTCCCTTATACGAACATCAGAAACGTTCTGTGCAATTACATCACGTACCATAGTATCTGAATAAGGGAGTCCACATTGACACTCAAAAGCACAATCCCTAGTAAGGCCTTGCAAGGTTGCAACCCACTCCTGATTAGTATGACCTGCCGTACGTTCTGTACGAAAGAAGGTATACCGTTTGGCAACTACATTGACTGATTGTTTGAAATATACATCTAATGCAGACAAAATTTCGTCGTAGGACAGAGTTGCTACGTCGCGTCGGGGAAATAATTTGACTATCACACGGTACGTGGTCAACCCGACGGAAGATAACAAAAAAGGCTGCCGCTCGTTACCTTGAATTCTGTAGGCGGCGAGATGGAATCCAAATTGGCGTGACCATTCCGTCCAGCTTTCCAGTGCAGCATCAAAAGGACGAAAAGTTGGTGCAACTGCGTGTTGTGGCTGCGTTAGCGGTGGAGCAGCGGCTGCCGCATCGTTTTGCATCGCACGTTGACCCTGGACGAGCTGTCCAAGGGCATCCAGTAAGGCCTGCGTCTGCTGATTCTGTAAGCGATAAAATTCGGACAGTACATCTGGAGATGGTGGCGAAGCCATTACACAAGTAAATCTGGGCAGTATAGTTACGAAAGCGGTCTTGTCTCGTCGCCGATGTTGTGGGTTGGCAGGAGAGCCAACACCGGTTTACTAGAGGAAGCCGAAAGGCACGCGTTTAAGCTCACGCAGGCTGGCGTGAGGTCTGGAACAGGACAAGGAAATTAGAATTTAGAAAAACAGACGTAGCTGGTGGAATACTTAACTTTAATCCATTAATGATGAGCGTCGCTCTTGACTGTACATGACTCGGTATCAATAGTAACTGGTAATGGCGGATTGCTAGCTCGTAGCAAAGGACGTAGCTGAAGGCTAGGCTAACTATCGTTTCGGCAAATGAAAGCGTATTTTGTCAGTGAACCATCGCTAGCGAAGTCGGTTGTAGAACTGGGGCGGGTGCTAGGAAGTCTTTCTAGACCTGCCGTGTGGCGGCGCTCGGTCTGCAGTCACTGATAGTGGCGACACGCGGGTCCGACGTATACTAACGGACCACGGCTGATTTAAAGGCTACCACCTAGGAAGTGTGGGGTCTGGCGGTGACACCACAACAAATTCGTCATAATTAAATTTTAAAACAAAGGGACTCTGCTGAGATTTAACCAGGGAGATCTTTACAATCAACAGTTGAGATTTTTGTAATGAAAAACAAGGTAAGTCAACCACGTAAATTTATAATCAAGATAATTAAGCTGACCAAGGCCTTCTAAATTATAGCCTTGTGAAGAGACGTATATACATGCAGTATTTTAAATTTCTTCACATTTCCCTGCCATTTAAAATTTTTCATACTTTCTTTCTTTCTGTCGGGCGCCAAAGGGCTTTTTATCGCTGTGGATATTGGGATGTTGTTCCGGTCGCCCCAGTTTAGTTCAGTAGGTGGCACTACTTCTTTCATTGCGGGCAGTGGTTTACATAGCAGCTTCTCGTCTAGCTTAACGGATACTGCGTTCACTTACTAATCTTGGATCAAACGCAACGGAGAAACGACCATTAGTCTGGTGTGCAGAAAGCCAATGTTGTTTTTTAATAGTTCGCGAAGATCAATGAGGCAAATGGCTCTCGGTTTTCGCCCTATAAAAAATGTACACAAACAGTTAAATTCGACAAAGCACACAACAGAGTTCAGACGACTCACAAACGACTTTCCGCCTTTGCGAAGTTTTTTTTTCATTTTTTAATAGGTTTCATCCGTTAGGTTAACTGTGGCAGTAGGAAGAGCATTCTGCTGCAAAATTGTAAATACTAATAACTAAAAACGTGAAAGAAGGCAACGATAGCCAGAACAAATGGCTGATATAGCACAAGGGAATTATCAGGAATAATATGGAATAAAATTAAATAACCTTCCTCAATTCCTGAATCTTAATATTGATGTTGATCACCCATCTACAATATTAGGACACGGCTTGTTGTCTTAAAGTAGCAGTAATTTTGCTGCAAAATGTAGTTTTCGTAAATAAAGACAGACCATCTTCAGTTCCACTTTTTAAGCAATCCAAAAGCACTGAAGAGTCAAAGAAACTGGTACACCTGCCTAATATCGTGTATGGCCCCCGCGAGCTTGTTTAAACTAGGAAGAGTGTTCCAGGAGGCACCCAGTAGCAATTCTGTACGTGTGGGGTGTCGCATTGTCCTGGTGGAATTGCCCAAGTCCGTCGGAATGCACAATGGACACGAATGGATGCAGGTGATCAGACAGGATGCTACACGTACGTGTCACTTGTCAGAGTCGTATCTACACGTATCAGGGGTCCCATATCATTCCTACTCCACACGTGCCACACCGTTACAGAGCCTTCACCAGCTTGAACACTCCTTTACTGACATTCAGGTTCCATGGATTCATGAAGTTCTCTCCATACCCGTATACGTCCATCTGCTCGATAGAATCTTAGTCAAGACTCATCCGACCAGGCAACATGTTTCCAGTTATCAACAGTCCAGAGCTTTGTATCATGCAGTCATGAAGGGTACACGAGTGGGCCTTCGGCTCCGAAAGCCCATATCGATATGTTTCGTTGAATGGTTCGCCCGCTAACACTTGTTGGTGGCCCATCATTGTAATCAGCAGCAATTTGCGGAAGGGTTGCACTTTGTCACGTTGAACAATTCTCTTCAGTCGTCGTTCGTCCTGTTCTTGCAGGATCTTTTTCCGGCAGCAGCGATGTCAGAGATTCGATGTTTTACCGGATTCCTGATATTCACGGTACACTCGTACAATGGTCGTACGTGAAATTCCCCACTTCATTGCTACCTTGGACATGCTATCTCCCACCGCTCGTGCGGCGACTACAATACCACGTTCAAACTAACTTACCTCTTGATAAAGGGCCATTGTAGGAGCAGTAACCGGTCTAATAGAGCCAGACACTTGCCTTATATGGACGGTGCCGACTGCAGCGCCGTATTCTGCCTGTTTACATTTCGCTGTATTTGAATACGCAGCCTATACCAGTTTCTTTGGCGCTTCAGTGTAATTAACTTAGGACAGTAGTTTGAAATTACTTTAATTCCTCTGATTTATCTTTATCGGTGTCTGAAGACGGAACTGATGTCGGGAGCTTTTAAGGTAGGGCAGGACAATTCAAGTACTAAGAGCAATAAGTAAAGACAGTCCAGTCAGTATGACACACCACAGCTACTATTTACTACACAGTTAGTCATATAAGGTGAAAGGAACGCAAGGGTTTAATGTCCTATCGACGAGGAGGTTAAGTTTTTGAACACTTGCTCATATTGGACAAGTATTTTAAAAGAGATCGGTCGTGTCATTTTCGAAGGAATTATACAGGCATTTCCCTTAAGTAATTGAGGAAAATTAGGATCTACCTAAATCCGGATAGCTGAAAGCAGATACATTCTCCTTTTTCGGCGGGATGCGGTTCCTCAGTCTCAACCACACTTGCTAGAATTTAAAATTTAGTGTATTCAGTTAGAAGAATTGTTTGTAAATCACACGTTCCCGACAGTGACAGGAGAAAACTAGATTTTCGCTAATACTCAATAAGTCCAAACAATGTTAGAAATTGTAGACCCAGCCTCGACTCACTGCACAGTCGCATAGTTTCTATGTCGACAAACACAAGTGCGTTCTCTCTCCCTGGTCAGGCTTCTTTCCATAGTGCTATATTAAGGCAGCGCAATGGTTAAGACACTGGACTCGTATTCTGGATTAGTGGGGATAGAATCCCTGTGCAGTCATCCTGCATTATAGTTCACTTGGTTCTCCCGCGTCACTTAAGGTAGATGTTGAAATGAGTCCTTGAACAATGCTACGCCAGATTTCCTTCCCCATTCTTGTACAAACACGCGTATGCTTCATCCCTAATGATAACGCTACCATAAAAGAGAAAATTTTGTTTATATTGGTTTTGCAAAAATGGTTCAAATGGCTGTGAGCACTATGGGACTTAACATCTGAGGTCATCAGTCCCCTAGAACTTAGAACTACTTATACCTAACTAACCTAAGGACATCACACACACCCATGCCCGAGGCAGGATTCGAACCTGCGACCGTAGCGGTCGCGCGGTTCCAAACTGAAGCGCCTAGAACCGCTCGGCCACATTGGTTTTGCAATAAGTTGCAAGAGAGACTCTGAAAGAAGGAGTGAGTGACAAATTGTTTTCACTCTCGTTTCTTTCTTTTGGCTAAGAGTGCAAGAATAGAGTGACACAACTCTCGATGAATAAACAAAAATGAAGTCTGAATTGTGTCCACTGATAATAGATGTAACTTTGGTGGATTAGATATCGCGTAAACATGATTTCCTGATGTGATGTGATATGACGTGATGTATTGTGATGCCAAACTTACTGACCGCGCTAATGAACTTGAAGAGCAGCTTGTGAGCCCATAACAAGCCGGCCGGCTGGTCGATACTCCTTCTCCTCCATGCGATGTAATCCGAACGATTTATGGGCACACAAGGACACACAATCCCGCCGTCCTGCTATAAAGGTGCTAGTTCCACAGCTGGTGCAGTGGCGTCTACAAATATTATTCTGGCTTGCGTGATTTAGAATTTCCTAAGTAAACCTTACTTCTGAACAGAAATAAATTCTCTACACAGTCTTTGTTGCGTCATCAAGAGGTGTTGGAATAATAAAACAAACTAATCGTCTCAGCTCATAATGATCTCAGTTTTGTCCGATATTACACGTAAACATGTAAAATGGTCTGTGGGTGTACGTGCGACAGAGAGAGAGACAGACAGAGAGGAAGAGGGAGAGAGGGATTTCGTACTTGCCGAGCTTTCTTCTGTATGAACTGTGACGGATCTCTGCATAGCATACATGTAATGCATTCTGTCCGACATCTCGATATTGCCTTCGGCGTGGAGCACTACTACATACATTCAATACTGGCTCAGTACCCGACGTTCCCCGGGTATGTAGTTATTCTTCTAGTCATCTATTAAACCATCTCCTCTATCCCCATCTCTCTGTCCACCTCCACCCCTTTCCCTGTACACCACTATGCTCACCTCCTCCTTACTCGCTCTCTGTCCCCTCCTCTCCCTACCTCTGTGCATCTGCTCGTTTTCCCTCTGTCTGTCTCGTCCTCCCTCTCCAGTTCCACCTTCTCCTGCACTTCTCTCTGTCAAATCAGAGAGATTAGAGCCCACACAGAGGCATACCGACAATCTTTGTTTCCACGAACAATACGTGACTGGAATAGGAGGGATAACCGATAGAGGTACTCAAGGTACCCTCCGCCACACACCGTCAGGTGGCTTGCTGAGTATGGATATAGATGTAGATGTAGATGTCCTCGTCCCCCTCTCTCTGTTCATCTGCCCCTCACTACTTTCTCTTTCCATCTCTTATTCTCCCCCCTCTCCATGTGTATCACCTCCCCTTCCCCTCCTGTGACAATCTCCTCCTCTTCCCTCTCCCCGACCATGTCCTCCTCTTCACTACCTCTGGAGACTTCCTCTTCCCTCTGCCTGTTCATCTCCTCTTCTCCAATCTCTCTGCCTGTCTCTTCCTCCTCATGTCTCTGTCCATTTGTGGCTCTTTCCTTTCTATGTCCATTTACTCCGCTCGCCTCTCTGTCCAATTCCTCCGCCCCTATCTCTGCCCATCTCCTCTTCTATGTACCTATCTCTTGCTTCCACCTTGCCATCTCTCCATCCCTCGTCCCCTCTTCTCTCCCCACGTTATCACACTCACCCCACCCCAATGGGAGGTTGGTGGTTCTTACCCCAACAGTATTTCTTTCCAAACTGCAAGTAATATGTGTAGCAAATTTGGTTCATTTCGTTCCAGGAGTTATGGATGAGCTTTCTGACCATGACTTTTCACACATACACACACGTCAAACACAGTTCACACATGTTTAACATATTTCATGAGTATTTGTACACACATTTTACCAGTATGTCCAGTGAATTTTGCTCAGCAGTTTCATTTTCACGCAGCCAGGGACGAAGATAACTTTTTCTTCTCGAGATGGTTGGAGGGGGGGGGGGGAGGGGGAGGAATGGGGGATGGCGTTTCAGTTCAAGTACAAGATGTTCATTCAGATCAATATTGCAGAATCACAGCAGCTGAATTTTAATAAACATTACTAAATATTCTGGTATGATGGTGGTAGTTAGAAGTCGTAGCGCCAGGTTGAGAAGTGTGCAACAAGATCCTGGAAACATTCTTATTAAGCACACAAGCACATGAAGTCTTAACTGGCATATCAGAATCAAGAGACGCTACTCTCCCCCACCCCAGATAGCCATTCAATACAATACATAGCTTGTATGGACCTCAAAACCTGTCCACTAAGAGAAAATACAGAAGAAAAGTCCCAATAGAACTAGATGCATACCATCTCGAACTAAACAATATTATATTCATATCTGATGACGAACTACAGTTTCAAATACTGAAATTTATTACTGTAATTGAACTTAACTGTAATAGGTTTAGGTGTAATATCTAACGCGATGTATGAAAATTTGTGCAGGATCAGTACCCGAACTGAGATTTCTCGCCTATCGCGAGCAGTCGCCTTACTACTGAGGCAATCTGAGCGCGCCCTCCACAACGACCATAACTGCCGTATGTCACACACCTACCTATTTCTTCTCATAAGCTACTGGCCATTAAAATTGCTACACCACGAAGATGACGTGCTACAGACGCGAAAATTAACCGACAGGAAGAAGATGCTGTGATATGCAAATGATTAGCTTTTCAGAGTATTCACACAAGGTTGGCGCCGGTGGCGACACCTATAACGTGCTGACATGAGGAAATTTTCCAACCGATTTGTCATACACAAACAGCAGTTGACCGGCGTTGCCTGGTGAAACGTTGTTGTGATGCCTCGTGTAAGGAGGAGAAATGCGTACCATCACGTTTCCGACTTTGATAAGGGTTGGATTGTAGCCTATCATGATTGCGGTTTATGGTATCGCGACATTGCTGCTCGCGTTGGTCGAGATACAATGACTGTTAGCAGAATATGGAATCGGTGGGTTCAGGAGGGTAATACGGAACGCCGTGCTGGATCCCAACGGCCTCGTATCACTAGCATTCGAGATGACAGGCATCTTATCCGCATGGCTGTAACGGATCGTGCAGCCACGTTTCGATCACTGAGTCAACAGATGGGAACGTTCGCAAAACAAGAACCATCTGCACAAACACATCGACGACCTTTGCTACAGCATGGAGTATCAGCTCGGAGACCATGGCTGCGGTTACCCTTGACGCTGCATCACAGACAGGAGCGCCTACGATGGTGTACTCAACGACGAACCTGGGTGCACGAATGGCAAAGCGTCATTGTTTCGGATGAATCCAGTTTCTGTCTACAGCATCATGATGGTCGCATCCGTGTTTGGTGACAATGTGGTGAACGCACATTGGAAGCGTGTGTTCGTCATCGCCATACTGTCGTCGCGTGGACGCCGAGCGGAGAGGACCCCGCAGCACAGCCGCCGACCGCCAACAGCCCTAGCTCGCCCGCTACCCCCTCCAGCCGGCCGCGCGCAAGCCGGCCGCTACCAGCGCTCCGCAGCCAGTCGCCCGGCAGCGCCCGGGGAGTTCGCGTCAAATCCTCCCGGCACAGGCAGGCGCCCAGCGGCAATCGGCCGAGAGCCAAAGGGTTGAGCTCGCTCCCCTCCGACACAGAGCCGCGCAACCAGGCGCGGACATCCGCGAATGAGCTTCGGCTCGCAGCTCCCGGTAGCCTCCCGTTACCCAACGTGATTCTCACGTTCTTTTAGGGACTCTGAGGCAGTACCAGGGCTCCTTCACCGGACCACGCCCGCGTGCTGCAGGCCACTCTTCTTCCGCACCTCCTTTAGGTGCCGCGCTTGCACCAACAGCGCATGTTAGCATAACGTAGGGAACACCCACTTCAATAGGGAACAAGGCACTTCTCTCGCCTATCGAGAAAAGCAAAATTGTCGTTTCCCCCCTCCCACCTAATAAATAATCCTAAGTGCGAGATGGCGGACGCTGCTAGCACTTCCCCTGCTATTACCCACAGTAAGACTGCAACACAGGAGGCGCGAGGATCGACTGCACCCGCCGAAACTCGCGCCCCGCCCGCTACCGAAAGGGCCAGCCGCGGTGGTCTAGCGGTTCTGGCGCTGCAGTCCGGAACCGCGGGACTGCTACGGTCGCAGGTTCGAATCCTGCCTCGGGCATGGGTGTGTGTGATGTCCTTAGGTTAGTTAGGTTTAAGTAGGTCTAAGTTCTAGGGGACTTATGACCTAAGATGTTGAGTCCCATAGTGCTCAGAGCCATTTGAGCCATTTTTGAGCTACCGAAGGCAAGGGAGCGGCTGGGGACGTTCGACAGCTTGGCGCGAAAGCGCAAAAGCAGCTCGAGCCGCGCCGGCCAATCACCGAACTATTCGGGGCGGACGTCTCACCCACCGAAACAGCAACACTTAACATAACCTTACACTCCCCTGTCACTGGACAGTCATGTACCATTGTCCTACCGACGCCGCAGCCTCAAGAGATCGAGGCAGCGGCGGCGGAAGCGGACCCAGAAAACAGCTACACAGAGCCCTGGCCGGTGGAGGGCCCAAAACGCAGACCCAGAAAAACACCAACACAAACAAGCGAGCAACCAAACTCGCTAGGCAACCGAAAGGCGCTGTTGCCTGCACCTACCAGCTCATCTCAGGCTAGCAACAATATTAACACAAAACGAAACGCAAACACAGCTGTGGCGAACAACAACAAAGCACACAGTCACAGCGGTGCCCACACAACACAAGACTGGTTTCCCCCCAGTCGTTATACAAAACTATGGGAACCTTAGTGCCCTTAGCACTGCATTCGCGGAAAGGCACATAAACAGTACACTACACGCAAAGTACTCGAGGGGTAGGGCCTCACAGTACGTTGCCACAGACAACGAATATAAAGATCTTCTAACCTTCCTCAAAGATCATGAGATCGAACACTACACGTACAGAACGCTGGACCAGAGAACCCAGCAGTACGTGATCAAGGGAGTGGATCCCAGTACCCCCAACGAGACAGTACAGGCGGCGCTCTGTTATCTGGGATTCGACTGTAAAAGTGCCTCCCGGATGACAGGGTTCCGCACACACGCACCGCTACCACACTACACGGTTGAGTTAGCCGACACGGCTGATTCCCGTGCCATCCTGCAGATAAAGAGGTTTCCGCGGCTGGACGTACGAGTAGAACACTACGAACCACCCAACGTCCCCCAACAATGCAACAACTGCCAGCGTCGATGGATGTTTGAGTTCTACGTTGTTGAGGGATATACAGCACACTAGTGGAGTTTTTTTTTCTTTTACTAGCTGCTTATATTTTATGACCCACCGTCTAATTTCTTATGGTGGGTCGTATGTTGCCACTTAGCCGCTGTGACTGGGTCCGGAGTGACTGAAAGGAACATCACACCGGTTCCCTTCCCCACTCACACCGTTGCCCGTGTCCCGCCACGTGGAGGCGGTTCAAAATGGCTCTGAGCACTATGGAACTCAACATCTTAGGTCATAAGTCCCCTAGAACTTAGAACTACTTAAACCTAACTACCCTAAGGACATCACACACACCCATGCCCGAGGCAGGATTCGAACCTGCGACCGTAGCAGTCCCGCGGTTCCGGACTGCAGCGCCAGAACCGCTAGACCACCGCGGCCGGCCGGGGAGGCGGGCTCTATTTGTTTTTCATCCATTTGATATCTTTTTTTATGCAGCATTAGAAAAACTTATAACTAATACAAAATCAAGTGAGATATTAATAAACAAAACGAAATTAAATATTTAGAAAGAAAGAAGGATGAGAATTGAATAGAGAAGGGATAGGTATAATATTGCCGGTCACCTGGTTGTGGGCGGCGGCCCGGGTCTTGGAATGACCCTCAAGACGCTGGCCGTCGTTCACCATGCCTTTAACATCTACCATCCTAAAAACTAACTTAACTAGAAGAGATTAGGGTACGTTAAAGCTAGAAACTAAGACTAAGACCTCCATGTCCAGCCTGCTAAACTATTTACGATATACAATAGAGAGGTAACTGATTTTGTGCTTGGCTCAGAGTTGCTAATGAAAGGGTACTTGTGGTAAAAGTAATAAGATAATGACGCTAACGGTTTGTGTTGAGCCTACAAGGCTCCCAGTAGAGTACATCAGGCTCAAGCACCTCCCGGCCCCGCCGACAACACGGCCTGAACGGTGGTTTTCCCCGATCTACCATAGGTATCCGTCGGATTGGGTTCAAAAGAGATGAACCACAATTAAGATCCTTCCATCCAGGCCGTGCGCCGCCTCTTATGAGGGGGCGTAGGTCCCTTGAAGAGGTGCCTAACTTTAAGCTTCGGATCAGAAGTTATTAGTGTAGTGGAGGTTGAGGTATATGCTGTGTAGGTTGATTGTACAAACAATTCACGCTGAGCCAGTGAGACTTACAATGATACGTGGTGTGGCAGTTAGCACGTTCCGGCCCCGCCAGCAACACAGCCTGAACGGTGGTTTTCCCCGATTTACCATAGGTATCCGTCGGGTTGGGCTCAAAAGAGAGGGACCACAATTAAGATCCTTCCATCCAGACTGTGCGCTGCCTCTTAACGGAAGGCATAGGTCCCTTGAGGAGGTACCTAGCTTTAAGCTCTTATTAGACATGGAGGTGCTGTTAACTACTTACATATAAGGTGCAATCTGTTTTTAGGATTGTGTGTCACTTGTGCACCTCTTGTCGGTTGTTCCAGACTGTTCTTTGAAGTTGACTTGATTGACAATGTGGATCATCCGCGCTGGACGCTTCAATATCTGTGTTGGTGCCCTGGTCTGAATCTGTTTCTTCTTCATCACTCGTAGTGCTAATCATATCTGTGTCCCCCTGGACATCGTGATGTCTGTCTGGACCGACGTGCCTTCGGTAAGGTCTGTTGCGCAAGTATTATATTTGTTGGATCTTCGAGATTTCGTCAGTTAGTTTGTTGAGTTCAGTCCACCTTTCCGGGTCGCGTATTATTGCATGTAGTTCGTTCTGTGTGTTCAGGCGATTTATGTGTACTGTGTGTCTTGTGTTCGTGCGTTGTTCGCAGAAGAAGACAGTATGTTCAGGGGAACCTTCTTCCCCGCATGTGCATCTACTGTATTAGTCTGCTGCAGGTGCGTGGGATAAGCGCCATGTCCTGTGACGAAATGTTCCATACCGCGGCTGGGATCGATATGTTTTAGTTTTAGTCTTTCCCGGATGTCAGGGAGGAAGTTGTATACACGGCGGCCCTTATCGCTGTTGGCCCACTCGCTCTGCCAGGTATCCACTCGCCATGCTCTGAGTTGGCGTGTTGTCTCAATCGGTACACCAGTGATCTGCAAAATCTGGTCTATTCTCCCGATCCTAAGTCAGTACATTGCTGCGCGGTACCTGATGGTGATATCTATGGGGAAGATTACCATGACGACACATAGTGCGTCATTTGATGTTGTGTTGAATGCCCCTGTTAGTCGAAGTAGAACACTTCTTTGGCCTCGACGTACAATGGTTCTGTTGGTTGAGAGATTTGATCTGTGGGCCCACGTACTGGCAGCAAAGCATAGTACTGAATCAAAGAGAGCGCAATGGTATGTTCGTGTGACTGACAGGGATAGTCTGAATTGTTCTGAGTTTAGCCTAGCCAGTTTGTGTAGTATCTTTTCTGCTTTGTGTGTGCATATTCGCATGTGTTCGTGGAAGTTCAATCGTTCATCAATGTATACACCTAGATAGCGTGTGACTGCTAGTCTTTTTATGTTTGTGTCCCCGATTTTGATTATTGGGTTCCTGCGCAATGTTAGCAATGTATAAGTTGTTTTGTTTCCTGCTATCTTTAGTTTACTATCTGTGCACCATTGGGTTATTGTCCGAAGTGTTTCATTGGCTCTTTTATGTAGCTGGGCTCGGTTGTTTGCTGAAACTACGACGAGTAGATCATCAGCATAAGCGACAACTCCATCTGTCAAGATGTGCTCCTCTAGTAACTGTATGAGCGGTTCTATGTCCCAGAAGATGGGGCCGCAGATCGACCCTTGTGGACAGCCTTTTGTAATTCGTTTAATCACTTTCAGGTTGTCAATTTGCCAAATGACCGTTCTGTCTGTGCAATAGTCCATGAAACTATTATACAGAGACTCCGGCACCTGCAGGTGTCTGAGCCTCTTGAACAAGGCCGGCCACCAGAGGTTGTCGAAGGCACCTCAGATGTCTATCATAATTTTAAGTGTGTATTTGGAGGGTGTGTCGTGTACTATTTGGAGTGCTCTGTTCATTGCGTCGTCTATAGATTTCCCTTCCCTGAAGCTGTATTGGTGTGGTGTCAGTCCCCGTAGTGTTCGGTGTGCTTGTAGTCTTTTGCAGAGTAGTTTTTCTTGCACTTTACCGAGTGTATTGATAAGGCAAATTGGTCTGTATGACTTGGGGTCTGATGTGTCTTTGTCTGGAGCCTTTTTGATGATAACCGCCTTCGAGGTCTTCCACACTGCAGGCACACGGTCCAGCCTTAATGCATCGTTTAACAACGTTGTGAGAAACGGGATGATCTGCGGTGCAATTTGTTTCAGTACCTCAGAGTGGATACCATCCGGTCCAGGCGCCTTTTTGTTTTTGAGTTCTGAGATCACTGTCGCCACCTCTTCCTGCGCAAATGGACAGGTGACGGTTGGTGTGATGTATACTGTGTCTACTTCGCGTCTCAGTGCTGCATGTTGTGGTGTGTCTGTGTCTGCGATGTCGTCAGGCAGGAGTTTGCTCAGCAGGAACTCCTCTGTGCGTCTCCAGCCCTTAGTCATCTCACCATCCTCCTGTCGCAGCTTTCCCAGAACCAGTGGGCTCTTAATTTTGTCAGTCACGATTTTGTATGGTTCCCTCCAAATGTTTAGTTGTGTTTGTGTTGCTACATGGCTATTCCAATGGTCTTTCCTGGTCCTATTCAGCTCAAGTTTATATTTGTCCTTGGCAAGCCGGTAGTCGTGTAGTCGTAATTGTCTTTCTCTATCTGAAATTGCTCGGTGGTAAAGCTTACGTTTACGTTTTAAGTCTTGTTTGAGTCGTGTTAATTGCGTAGTCCAGGGAATATTTTGGTGCTTTGTCATTCTTTGTGTGGGTATGCAAGTGTTCTGTGTGTGTGTGTGTGTGTGTGTGTGTGTGTGTGTGTGTGTGTGTGTGATGATATCTGTCAGCATGTGTGCTCCGTAATCAACACTGCCGGTGATGTCTTGCGGTATGTGCTCATGTATTTTTAGTATGACCCTGTCCCAGTCTGTTTTGTCAAATAATAGTCTTTTTGGTTGTGTTTCTGTGTTGACGTTTGGTGTACCACTTACGGTTAGTGTGATGATGTTGTGGTCGCTAGCAGTGATCTGGTCATGTACGGTCCAGTCTCGTACGTGGTTGATGGCGGCATTATTAACGGGGGTGATGTGTATGTTTGAATGACAGTTGTGTCCGATGTGAGTCGGGTGATGTCCTTCCTTGTTGAGTACGTGTAGTCTGTTTTCTTGGATGATGTCATTTATTATTCTACCTCTGTCGTCAGTTCTGTCTGAATGCCACAGGGTTGATCTGGCATTTATGTCTGCACAGATGAGAAGTTTTTTGTTGCCAGCGTATTGCGCAACATCTCTGATGAGGTCTGCGTATGGTTTGATGCAGTGACAGAAGTGGACGTACAGCGACGGGATGATCCAAGTATCCCCCTTGTGTGTGACTTCAACTGTAACTAGGTGTTCGGAACAGAGTTCTGTAATTTTGACTGGATGTATTTCATTGTTTAAGATTATGACAGATGCCATGATGCCATGCAGCCTGTCCCCTCCGCAACTTGCAGGAAAGTTGGGGATATGACCTTGTCTAGTGTAGGGCTCCTGTATGCACAGAATGTCACTTTTTAGTTCACGTAGGACCCGTGGGAGCTCCAAATTTACAAGTATACTCCGCATAGCATTAAGTTGTGCTATTAGCAGTTTGGGTGTTTAACGGTGGCGTAGCACTTGCTGCCAGTTTGACTGTTCTAAAAAAATGGCTCTGAGCACTATGGGACTTAACAGCTGTGGTCATCAGTCCCATAGAACTTAGAACTACTTAAACCTAACTAACCTAAGGACATCACACACATCCATGCCCGAGGCAGGATTCGAACCTGCGACCGTAGCAATCGCGCGGTTCCGGACTGCGCGCCTAGAACCGCGAGACCACCGCGGCCGGCGAAGTATGTTCTCCCATGAGCCCTTACGTGATCCTTGTAAAGCTTGTCCATATCGAATGGTTCCTCCCTGCGGGCGCACACCTGCATGAGCAGGTCTAGTAGGCTATCTGGATCTGTTGGAATATTCTCCGTTCTGAGAATCAGTCTATCGGTTTGCTCTGATGTACGGAAACAAACAGATTGGCCGTACGGGTGTAGGGTGCGGATGAGCATCCGCTGTACCGTCTCTAAGATGTCTCTTTTTCTAGTCTACTTAATTTTACATTTATATCTAGCTTATCGTAACTAAAACTAGCGGTGTCGATGGCGTGTGTTGGCGTCTCTGCAGCCGTGATGTGTCGTGATGGTGTAGTGGCGTTCCTGTGCACCTCTGCGGGGGGCGCTAGATTGGCGTCCATGTTGATTGATTGTTGTGGGGGTTTCCTTGGGCGTCGGCACTGAGGTTGTTGGTTGGGGGGCTGCGAAGGTTTTGGTATCATCAGGGGTATGCACTTTTGTACCACTAGGTTTTGAGGCAGCCTGCGATTGCCGCGATTGGTCGTCACACGCTTTCACTTTCTTGACTCTCTTAGGCTGTTTGGGTTTTCTATGCGGTTTTAGTTTCCTAAAGGCTGTGATGATTCGTTTTTTTTTTGTGTGTGTGTTTCGTTTATGCAGTCTTGATGTGTATCAGATGTGTTGGTTGTTTGTGCCTCCATTCTGCATTCATTTGACCTGATTTGGTTCCCACTTCAGTGCTCGTCTACGTTATTTGTGACAGACATAACAGCTTTTGGCATGTTATGCGCACTGTCGCCTCTATTGCCAGACCCTCTGCAAACTTTTGTTGCGGTTGTTGCTGCGGCTTTTTGTGTGGCATTCGTGGTGTCTGCCGGCGCTGTGGCTTGTTCAAGGTCGGTATTACGGTTTTGAATATCATTGTTATGAACACTACAAGCTCTGGCGTAAGGGCAGTAATAGACGTCGTCTTCTTCCTCTGTCATTGAGTCAGAGAGAGTTATTTTGCGTTTGATTTGATTACAGTCTGTGGTGTCTGATTTGTCCGTGTTTTCCGTTTGGGCTCCAGTTGTGCTGGCTTGCGTTACGGTTGTGTTTAGCACCGTTGGGTTCAAGGTCTCACCTTGTATGAATTTGATTGGTTTGATGCGTCCTTCGCATTTTGTAGTGTCGTATGTGCGTCGTTGTGCCGGAGTGGATGGGTGATCTTGAGTCGTTAGCAACGCTGTTTTGTGTAGTTGCTTTGGTTGGTCATGTGTGGTATGGTTTTCTGGTCTGTCGGTATCAGGATTTGGGGTTATCATGTCTATTTCTCAGTAGTTCGTCTTCGAGTTCGTCTATCCTGTTCATAAGGGTTGTCTGGAATGTCATCCAGTACATTATTTGTCTTTTGATTAGTTTGGCGGCTTCTGGTGACATTTGTCCTGTGAGTGTTAGGTCGTCTATGTATTCAGTGATTGCGTGATGGCTGTCCTCCAGGTTTGTATTGTGTATCAAACCTGGAATGTGACCATTGTTGGGGTAGTCGTCAGGTAATAGTTTTTGCCTCTTACGCCAGAGTATGGCACGTAGATGGTTTCTGTGCCTGGTGGATGGTGACTTGTATGATCTTGTTTTTTCAGGGGTTGATTTATGGAACATGTTGGTTGACTCAGGGGGGTGTTCAGTTGCCATAGTCAGTACTGTCAATTAGTCTATCAAGCAGCTGTTTGTAGGTCTGGCAGACGCCACCCCTGCTCTTATTGCAGATTCGGTTTCTGTTCCTGCAGGGAATGCAATCGATGGGCTCTGATGCTCGACAGTCCGCGCGTTTGTGGCCCATTTTACCACACCATGAACAGGTCGTACCTGTGTCTGCGCAGGCTTTGGTTGTATGGCCAAGGTCACAACAGTTGTAACACTGGCTCACTGACGTAAAGTCTTCGACAGATAGGGATTGGAAGTCTATGTACACCCTTCCTTTTTTGGTGAGGTACCAATAAATTATGGGTGTGACTTCCAACACTTGATGGTTGTATCCCTTTCCTTCGGGCCCTATGCGGAATCTGATTTTCACGTTTTTGTCGAATTCGTCTTTTGTGAAATCGTCACTGAGATTTTGGTCGTATAGACACTTAAGAAATTCTCTATCCGAGATAGTGTCTGTCACTCGATAGACTATCACCAATGGTTGCCGCTTTCTGGGACCCTCACACGCGATATTCTCAATGTCTTTCGTCTTTTCTATTATTTTCCTACAGTCCTCCTGTGTTGCTGCTTCGACAGTCACAGCTGTCTTCGTCTTTCTTATTGACTTAATGTGTAGGTTGTCTCGTCTTGGGTTGATGTTTTTTGTCAACGTTTGTTTTATTGCTTTCGTGTCTTGGTTGTTGGTAGACTTTATGAAGAGAGTGGTTGCGTGCTTGGCTTTTGCCACCTCAACAGCGTATGTTAGTGTATTGGCCTGTTGCTGTGCCTGTTCAGTAACCTTTCCTGTCAGATCCCTAAATTAGTCCCTGAGCTCTTGGTTTATTTCAGCGAGTTTTGTATTGTCTTCCTCGAGTTTGTTGACCTGTTCTGTGAGAGACTCAATTCTAAGGTCCTTAACTGTGTCAGCTGAGTGCTGAAGTTCGCGCAGTAGATCTTTGTTCTGCTCTTGCAGCAGCTCGACCTTTGCTTCTGCTGACGTGAGTTGGAAAGCCGAAGGGAATATTTTATTCCTTATTGTATTCAGTACGCTACTCGTTACGTGTTTGGCCTTTAATTCCACCCCAATGTCATTTAATAGCTCGTCAATTGCAGCGATCTTCTGGCTCGGTGACATGACGGCATATTCGTGGGCACCAGACGCCATGCCTATAGGCGATACTTTGCTACTGGTGCTGCTCTGCGCTCTACTAAGCGTCCCTTTCGTGGACTTGGGTGTGGTGTTAGCACCACTTAGTTGGCGTGCTCGATCCAGGATTGCGGATCTGTGTTACAGTTCTTAAAGAGTGACCTTTATTTGGCGTGTGTTGCGTGTGCGGCACCACATTACGACAAGTAAGTCCCAAAAGCGATACGCCACAGAGCGAGGCCGAATGTGGGCTAGGTGGCTTCGCCGGCGATGTCCGATCGACACTGAGCGCCGCGGTCAGCTCCGCACGTCAGCCGGCCACATGGTTCGCGGGACCAGGTGGGGACTGTGTGCTCGCGTACGCTGCTGGGCGCGGAAACACGAGTCGTACTTAGCAACTCCGGTTCGCTGCGGCCAGCGCAATTTGGCCTACTTGCGAAACTCACGCGTAGTGCGTGTCAGCCGGCGCACTGCGACCTACTCTCGGGACTTCGCGTTCCGTCACTCGGCGTATCGCTTTACGTTTCTCGTAATCAATTTTCCTCACTTTCGGCAGTTTATGACTTTTACCTATAATATGTCTATAACTCAGAATTATGCTCGTTTCCCTTCACTGTATGGGTATTGTCCACACTGGTTTTCTTCAGATTAAGCTAGTCTTTTCTGCGAGATTTGCTACCATATGTTAGTCTTCGTTTTTAGTCTAAATCCGTTATTATCAGAGCTTTTGATTCGAGACACTTTTGGAAGCTACCCTTCACTGTTCTAACATGTTATCGTGAGTTTGGTGGATATTTATCGTCTAATTACGGAGAAAAATCCTACCATATGTTACTTTGATGATTCGTCACACGGTAACTTTCTTTTAATATTATTTTTAACACTTTCACAGCACTGCGGTTAGTAATGTTAGTAATGTCAAGCGTTCCTAATCGTATTAGTAGTGTTTGTGGATGTTAGTTGAAGTGAAATACCTTTGATGAGGTTCGACATGCTGTAAATGTGCCCGCGAGGTCACTAAATGCACTGTTTCTCTAGCCGAAACCAGAGAAAAATTTGTAGGACTGCTTCACTTCACTATTATCCATCACTGATCACTGTTTTTCCGTTCACTGGCGTGATTGTTCCCGATAGAACCGACAAAAAGACCGTAGTTGCGGGAGCTCGCGCGAGACACGTCCGGACAACGCAACACCCAGTGTAGAAACCTTTGGTTCGAGGAAGGCGCGTGTTAACTAAGTGACTGAGAGCGTTACTGAACTCAGTGATGAAATCAGAAATGTGTGCCACATGGGGCGTGATGTGTCCTGCTGATACCGGTGGTGATATGGTTGTGGGCATAAGGATGTCCAGTAAGCTGCACGTAAGGGAGGCGCCCCGTCCCAAACCTTGTGCATGGTGGTCACGTACATAGACGCCGCTCGGAGTGGCACTTTGGTAAGGCCGAGGCTCCCCGCTCTCATGGGGAGGGTGAGCGTCTCGTAACGCACCTTAAAGACCGTACGGGTTGTAAGAAAGTAGCCGAACCCGACCTGGATGCTGCGTTCAATATCTGATGGCAGTGGGATGTGGACCATCTTGGACACCATATGTTGATTGAGGTATTCGATACTTTATAAAGAATCGGGTCGGCGGAAGAGATTTTGTCGCACTGCCATGCGGAAACTTAAAAACTACGCTGAAAATTAGAGGGAACGGAGCGGCGCTTGGTGGGGATGAAAATAATACCAAAGTATCGTAGGTTATGGACGCACTGGAGAGGTGCTAAGTCGTCGTGTGAGAGGCCGCGTCCAATGGACATCGCCGAGGCTTTAGCGACGTCCCTGGCACTGCTTGCTGCAGCTACGTACACTGCTATCAAATCGGCTACTATTTGCGTTTTGATCGGCGAGTGGACTAAGGGGAGAAGCACGTCCGCATAAGCACGACAACAAAAATTCTGCTATCGCAACGTGAGACCAGATAGGTACCTCAGCTAAGGAGATGGGTAATCGCTCTATTCACCGCTGAGAGAGTACTTGCGCTTGGTATTCTGCATTATTTTCCCATCTCTATAACACATGCCGATCAAATAATGTCTTCTGTAACAGTTTAAATTTCGTGTACGTTTATGACCTATTATACGTTTGTAGCAGACATCTAATTTTCTCAGTAAATGCTCTGTTCTCTTCAGCATGAACTACCCTTACACTCCTCGAATCTGCAGGAAACCTCACACACGCCTCAAATAGTAAGAGAGAGTTGCTGGGAATAGTGAGTGGATGTCATAGGGACGCACAACAATCAATACTTGCAGTATGGCTGATACGTAGTACATCACCTGGCCTCGGCCGGAGGGTTGAGCCTGGGAGGAGCACGTGGCAGTCTCCATGGTTACGGCCGGCGCGGATAGCTATCGAGCGGGCGGCAGCTCCCGCGGGAGAAAATGCTGTCTTTCATATAATGAATAACTTAACGTTTACGAACTGCGCTGGCTTGCAACGTGGATATCCTAGACTGGAGTCCATACTTGAACATATGTTTGTGTTTTAAAATTCACTTTACTGAGTGAATCATTCAGGCTGAAAGAAAGCATTTACGGACATGATTGCAGATATATTTCAGTAACGATTATAAGATTATGCAAGTAAATAATCAAGATTATAAGGCAGTGAGTAAATTTATGATGTGTGTATCAATAGATGTACTGTCCGCATGGCCGAATGGCCGAAAAGCGAGAACTCAGTACAAAACAAAATTAATTTTAGAAGAGACTACGTGCACACAAGAAAGATAAGAAAAGGGCATCTGACTCGTTATTGTAATTTTCTGAACAGACAACATACAGGTACATAATTACTTACTGGTGCTGAAATTTGTATTTCGAAGTATGTCATTTTGGAAAAATTTCAGTTCACGGTGCGAGAACTTTCAGATTAAAATTATGTTCGCCTTCTTCCTCTTGTTTGTTCTGTGAAGTAATCCATGCAAAATGAGCTGTAAAATTGCAAAACTTATCGTTTTCAATCATAAGTTAACGTACTACTCACCAGAGATACAGCGTGCTGTGTTTTGTTGACTTTTAGTAGCAACACTAGTACAGTATAAAGAAAAATAACGTCTTTTCTTACAAATATAACACTCTTCTAGAAGAAATGCAAACAGGAAACGTTTCATACAATAAATTCTTGCTTTAAGTAAAAAATATTTCTGTCATCACTCTGTCCCTTAAAAAATGCAAACAGCAGACACTTCATGTAACCAATATTCTCTATTAGAGTAAAACAAATTGTTTGTTACTCATGGGACTCACTGCTGAATACAACGATAATGAGAATATTTTCATAAATTAATAATCGCAGATAATGTTACATACCGAATGTAAGACACAATTATTGTTGTTCGTAGTCGTTCACATGTTGTTAGCTAAATTTATATTCCACGGCTGTGTGAAACATGATCCATTAAAAATTTTCCTAGTTCCTAATAGGTTGTCACTAAAAGCAAGACTGAGTTTAGGCTGCATAACATGCAGACATTTATTCACATAATTGATTACAGTTGATACGGTGTAAGGTGAACTTCGAAAGAAACAAACAGGATGCAAAAATAATAATGTCTAAATTCGCAAACCATGTAAGCTATTACTTTTATAGAAGAAGCAGAGAACTTAGGGTCACGTGTTAGACTTGGCCTTGGAATAAGAACACTCTTTTACCCCAGAATATGATGCCATACGAAAGCAGAGACTGAAAATAGGTGTGGTAATCTAATTTACTGAGATGTATATCGCCAAAATTTGCAATGACCCTAATAGCATAAATAGCTGAACTCAAACGTTTCAGCAGATCTTCAGTGTGTTTTTTTCCATTTCAACCCCTCATCAATGCATACACCTAGAAATTTTGAATATTCTACCTTAGCTACCGATTTCTGATCGAAGTCTATATTTGTTAATGGTGTTATTACAGTTACTGTGTGGAATGTATATACTGTGTTTTGTCAAAGTTTAATGAGAGCCCATTTGCCGAGAACCACTTAATGATTTTCTGAAAAACCTTGTTTACAATTTCATCAGTTAATTCTTGTCTGTTAGGTGTGATAGCTATACTTGTATCATCGGCAAAAGGTACCAGCTTTGCATCTTCATGACTATAGAATAGCAAGTCATCAATATTCATTAAGAACAACAGAGGACCCAAGACCGAACCTTGTGGCAACCCATAGTTGATTGTTCCCCAGTTTGAGAAATCACCAGTTTTTTGCATATTATGTGAACTGCTTATTTCAGCTTTCTGCACCCCTCCAATTAGGTATGATTTAAACCAATTCAGCGCTGTCCCATTCATACCATAGTACTTGAGCTTATCTAGAAGTATTCCATGATTTACACAATCAAAAGCCTTTGAGAGATCACAAAAAGTCCCAATGAGTGACTTCCGGTTAGTCAGAGCATTTAATATTTCATTAGTGAAAGTATATATAGCATTTTCCGTTGAGAAACCATTCTGGAATCCAAACTGACATTTTGTTAAAACTTCATTCTTACAAAGGTGTGAAGCTACTGTACAATACATTACTTTTTCAAGAATTTTGGGTAAGGCAGTCAGAAGAGAGATTGTGCGGTAGTTGTTGACATCAGACGTATCCCCTTTTTTATCCAGTGGTTTACCAATGGCATACTTCAGTCTATCTGGGAAAATACCCTGCTTCAGAGAGCTATTACATATGTGACTAAGAATCCCACTTATCTCTTGGGAAGAAGCTTTTATTATGCTGCTGGAAATGCCATCAATACCATGTGAGCTTTTAATCTTGAGAGATTTTATTATCTTCCTAATTTCAGAAGGAATGGTGGGTGGAATTGCAATTGTATCAAATTGTGTGGGTGAGGCCTCTTCCATTAACTGCCTTGCTTCTTCTAATGAACATTTGGATCCTATTTTCTCTACAACATTAAAAAAATGATTATTCAAAATGTTTTCGACTTCCAGCTTGTTGTTTGTCAAGTTTCCATTCGCTTTGATGGTAATGCCATCATCCTGTACTCTTGGTTGCCCTGTCTCCCTTTTAATAATATTCCAAATTGTTTTGATTTTGTTTTCAGTGCTATTAATCTCAGACATTATGCACGTGCTTCTGGACTTTTTAATATCATTTCTTAATGTAGTACGGTAGTTTTTTTATAATATTTGGCTATTTCTGGGTCCTTACTCTTTCTTGTTGTTAGATACAGTTCCCTTTTGCGGTTACAAGATATTTTTATTCCTTTAGTAAGCCTAGGTCTTTTGCATGGTTTCTTATAATTAGATTTAACTACTTTCTTGGAGAATCAGTTTTCAAATTCTCTTACAAGTTTATCCTGAAATAAGTTATATTTTAAATTAGCATCAGGTTGCTTGTACACCTCATCCCAGTCTAACTGCTGAAGACTTTCCCTGAAGTTTCTAATTGTTGAGTCATTAATTGAACGCACAACTTATTACTGAATGGTGCTATGTCATATACTCTAACTAGCTGAAAACCATGATCAGAAAGGCCATTCTCAACAGGACAAGAGCTTAAGTTTTTAAACTTATCTTGGTCTATAAATGTGTGATCTATCAATGTGCTGCTGTCCTTTACTACCCGAGTAGGAAAATCAATGACAGATGTCAAATTAAAAGAACCGAGAAAGATTTCCAGGTCATTCTTTCAGTGAATCAATATTGAAGTCCCCACAAATAATAATTTGCTTTCCCCTATCTGCAGATAGCACAACAAAGCATCCAAGTTTTCCAGGAATAAATGAAAGTTTCCTGAAGGGGACCTACATACTGTTACAATTATAAAAGAGCCCTCCTTCAGTTTAAGTTGACAGGCACATGCTTGTATATGTTGCTCTAGACAAAACTTTTTTGTATCCAAGCTTTTAACACACTGATAACTTTTGACATATACGGCAACTCCTCCTCTCACCTTATTCTCTCTACTCTTACGTGTAGCTAGTTTATAACCACTGATATTTACCTTTTCCATATCAGACACAATATGATGCTCAGACAGGCATAGTATATCTATCACGTTATCACATTTAATGTCCTCTAAACAAATCAGGAGCTCATCCACTTTATTCTTCAATCCCGGAATATTTCGGTGAAAAATGGTAACATTATTTTTTACTTTACTTTTGTGAGAATCTAATTTTTTCTTTAATCCACAAATATTTTTGTTAAATATGGTAACATTGCATAACTTAATCATAGTTAACACTTGGTTCAAGAATCATAAAAGGAGGATGTATACATGGAAGAAGTCTGGAGCTACTGGAAGGTCTGAGATAGATTAT
The DNA here is from genome assembly GCF_023864275.1 of Schistocerca cancellata. Taxonomy (NCBI): domain Eukaryota; kingdom Metazoa; phylum Arthropoda; class Insecta; order Orthoptera; family Acrididae; genus Schistocerca; species Schistocerca cancellata. Next base: position 196,055,171 of record NC_064629.1, on the reverse strand, counting down.
ATAATGGTAAGACAGAGATTCAAGAACCAGGTTTTAAATTGTAAGACATTTCCAGGGGCAGATGTGGACTGTGACCACAATTTATTGGTTATGAACTGTAGATTAAAACTGAAGAAACTGCAAAAAGGTAGGAATTTGAGGAGATGGGGCCTAGATAAACTGAAAGAGCCAGAGGCTGTAGAGAGCTTCAGGGAGAGCATTAGGTAACGACTGACAAGAATGGGGGAAAGACATACAGTAGAAGAAGAATGGGTAGCTTTCAGAGATGAAATAATGAAGGTAGCAGAGAATTAAGTAGGCAAAAAGACGAGGGCTAATAGAAATCCTCGGGTAGCAGAAGAGATACTGAATTTAACTGATGAAAGGAGAAAATACAAAAATGCTGTAAATGAAGTAGGCAAAAAGGAATACGAACATCTCAAAAATGAGATCGACAGGTAGTGCAAAATGGCTAAGCAGGGATGGCTAGAGGACAAATGTAAGGATGTAGAGGCGCTTATCGATAGGGGTAAGATAGATACTGCCTAGAGGAAAATTAAAGAGACCTTTGGAGAAAAGAGTACCACTTGCATGAATATCAAGAGCTCAAATGGAAACTCGGTTTTAAGCAAAGGAGAGAAATCAGAAAGTTGGAAGGAATATATAGAGAGTCTATACAAGGGCGATGTTCTTGACGACAATATTATAGAAATGGAAGAGAATGTAGATGAAGATTAAATAGGAGATATGATACTGCGTGAAGAGTTTGACAGAGCACTGAAAGACCTAAGTCGAAACAAGTCCCCGGGAGTAGACAACATTCCATTAGAACTACTGACAGCCTTGGGAGAGCCAGGCTAACAAAACTCTACAATCTGGTGAACAAGATGTATGAGACAGGCGAAATACCCTCTGATGTCCAGAAGAATATAATAATTCCAATCCTAAAGAAAGCAAGTGTTGACAGATGTGAAAATTACCGAACTATCAGTTTAATAAGCCACGGCTGCAAAATGCTATGACGAATTCTTAGAAAATAGATTAAGGAAAGGCAAACCTACGTTTCTCGCATTTGTAGACTTAGAGAAAGCTTTTGACAATGTTGACTGGAATACTCTCTTTCAAATTCTGAAGGTGGCAGGGGTAAAATATATGGAGCGAAAGGCTATTATAATTTGTACAGAAACCAGATGGGAGTTATAAGAGTCAAGGGGTATGAAAGGGAAGCAGTGGTTGGGAAGGGAGTGAGACAGGGTTGTAGCCTTACCCCGAAGTTATTCAATCTGTATATTGAGCAAGCAATAAAGGAAACAAAAGAAAAATTCAGAGTAGGAATTAAAATCCATGGAGAAGAAATAAAAACTTTGAAGTTCGCTGATGACATTGTAATTCTGTCAGAGATAGCAAAGGACCTGGAAGAGCAGCTGAACGGAATGGACAGTGTCTTGAAAGGAGGATTTAAGATGAACATTAACAAAAGCAAAACGAGGGTAATTTAATGTAGTCGAATTAAATCGGGTGATGCTGCGGAAATTGGATTTGGAAGTAGTAAATTAGTTTTGCTATTTGGGGAGAAAAATAACTGATGATGGTCGAAGTAGAGAGGATATGAAATGTAGACTGGCAATGACAAGGAAAGCGTTTCTGAAGAAGAGAAATTTGTTAACATCGAGTATAGATTTAAGTGTCAGGAAGTCGTTTCTGAAAGTATTTGTATTGAGTGTAGCCATGTATGGAAGTGAAACGTGGAAGATAAATAGTTTAGACAAAAAGAGAATAGAAGCTTTCAAAATGTGGTGCTACAGAAGATTGCTGAAGATTAGATGGGTAAATCACATAACTAATGAGGAGGTATTGAATAGAATTGGAGAGAAGAGAAATTTATGGCGCGTCTTGACTAGAAGAAGGGATAGGTTGGTAGGGCATATTCTGAGGCATCAAGGGATCACCAATTTAGTACTGGAGGGCAGCGTGGAGGGTAAAAATCGTAGAGGGAGACCAAGAGATGAATACACTAAACAGATTCAGAAGGATGTAGGTTGCAGTAGGTACGGGAAGATGAAGAAGCTTGCACAGGATATAGTAGCATGGAGAGCTGCATCAAACGAGTCTCTGGACTGAAGGCCACAACAACATGGTAACATTATTATTTAATTTACTGTTGTGAGAATCTTGTGAGTTTTGGACCTCTTTAAAACCTGCCTGCCTGAACTTCTCATTGGACACTGATATTAGTCTAAAAAAGAGGTACATCCATGAGTACTAGTGTCCCCCCTTATGGATTTCGCTAACAACCCTGCCAGTTTACCCTTCCCTTTGCTATTGAGGTGTAAGCCATGCCTTGTGAAATCCCCCCTATCAATAGTCTCGACAGGAACGAATCCAGTGCCTGACAGAGTGGCCGCCCTACGCAACTGATCCTACTCCATATTTACCCTCCTGACAGAACAGTTCAACTGGGGCTGATGATGCTGCACAAAAGCAGGCACCAGCCCAACATTGGTATGGGCAGTTGCAGAGGCTATTTTCTCCTGGTCACACTCAATACTCTAGAGCTGATCCCTATGAATACTGTTTCCCACTCCACCCACTATCATCACATGACCCTACTTTGAGAAACCCTTGCACAAGGAACCTATATCCTCTACCACCAGGCTAAGACATGTACTTGGCTTGAAAAAGTTTGTGACCTGGTACGTGGTACGTGTCACCTAATTTTTCCTGCAAAATCTGGCCCACACCTCTTCCATGGATGGTACCTAGCAGCAGAACTTTCCTCTTACTTTCTACTTTTTTTGAAACATTTGGTTTCCTAGTGAGATTCTGTTGCGTCTTAGCTACATTTACTTCTACTGGAGCCTCTTCCTTACTTAACTGTGGTAGCAAGGCAAATCTATTGGTTGTGCCAATTGGGAAACTGTCAGACACTGTTCTCTTTCTGTGGCCCCTGTTCCCAGACGGATGAGTCCATCTTGAATGAATAGATGAAAGTGTCCAATTTTAGATTCTTGCTAGGTCGGTTCACCGTTCTGGAGTGCACGAAATTCCCGCGTGAAACATTGGCGTTAGACTGTTTTAATCCAGTATGCGCTTGCACATGTAAGATAGATTTTTGTGAACTCTTCAGAAAGTTTTTCTTTGTAACAAATGTTATGTGTGAAGTGGAGGATTCAACCCGTCGTACGATTTAATCTTAAGCAGGAACTGGATTAGGAAATGCCTATAAGCCAAGAGGCAATGCCATCGTAGGTTTTTTACATTCTTCCTTTCTTGCGGGAGATCAAGACTCATGTTTGGAGTACCAGATGGCCAACTTTCTCTGGGCGTGTAAGCCATGGTCGTCCCTGCCACCAAACATGTGCAGATTGGATTTGATTATCAATAAGGCCCCGTATCAGGTGATCCGCTGGGTTGTCACGTCCAGAACAATGCCTCCACTGACTAGGCGACGTGTATTATTGAATATCTGTCACTCTATTGCAGATGAAAGTCTTCCATCGATTCGCGTAACTGCGTATCCAGCCCAAGGTCACTGTGGCGCCCGTCCACAAAGTTGCCTGAGTAATGTCGTACCTTGCAGCTGTGTAGAAATAACTTAGTAATAGTGCTCCCACAAGTTCACCTAGAAGTTTCAGACTTGACAATATAATCCTTTTGATAGGTACAGGTCTGTTCTTGCTAAAGTCTAAGTGAACCATTGTGTTGTCGTGTAGAACACTGTGGATGAACAGAGCTGCCCCATACGGTCGTTCCGAAGCTTCACAAAATACTTGAATTAGAACATCGTGATCTTTAGTAGTTAATATCAATTTCGGGATACGGAGAGATATAGAGGTACAATGGACACCCAAGTATTCCATAGTTTTTACCAGATTGTTGGACAGTAATTCATTCCAATCAGTTCCCCTACACCAGGTTTCTTGGACTAATAGTTTTGCCATGATTCACACTTGACAGAATAACCCAGGTCACAAAAATTACCTGTAGTCTGTAATAGTTTATTTTTGGTAGTAGGTCTATCAGATAAGTTTTCTGTGACGTCATCCGTATTAATGTATAAACTGTCGATTGTTGTGTCCCAGTACACGCCTAAAACTTGAGTAGCTACAACGATCTCTCGCCCTTCGGTTTTTCGTATGTTGTGTAACTAATTTGAAGAAGTGGCCCATTGCGCTAATACACTGAAGCGCCAAAGAAACTGGTATAGGCATGCGTATTAAAATACAGAGGTATGTAAACAGTCAGAGTATGGAGCTGAGAGCGGCAACGCCTACATAAAACAACAAGTGTCTGGCGCAGTTGTTAGATCGGTTACTGCTGCTACATTGGCAGGTTATCAAGATTTAAAGAGTCTGAACGTGGTCTTATAGTCGGCGCACGAGCGATGGGACACAACCTCTCCGAGGTAGCAATATGTACCGTGAATATCAGGAATCCACTAAAACATCAAATCTCCGACATCGCTGCGCCCGGAAAAAGGTCCTGCAAGAACGGGAACAGCGACGACTGAAGAGAATCTTTCAACGTGACGGAAGTACAGTCCTTCCGCAAAGTGCTGCAGATTTCAGTGCTGAACCATCAACAATTATCAGTATGCGAACCATTCAACGAAACGTCATCGATACGGGCTTTCGGAGCCGAAGGCCTACTCGTGTACACTTGACGACTGCACGACACAAACCTTTACGCCTCGTCTGGGCCCGTCAACACAGACACTGGTCTGCTGATGACTGGGAAGATATTGCCTGGTCGGACGAGTCTCGTTTCCAATTGTAGCGAACGAATGGACGTGTACAGGTATGGAGACAACCTCATGAGTCCATGGCCCTGCTTGTCAGCGTGGGGCTGTTCACGTTGGTGCAGGCTCTATAATGGTGTGGGGCATGTGCAGTTGGAGTGGAACCCCTGATACGTCTAGATACGACTCTGAAAGATGACACGCAAGTAGGCATCCTGTCTTATCATCTGCATACATTCATATCCATTGTGCATTCCGACGGGCTTGGGCAATTGCAGCAGGAAAATGTGCCATCCCACACGTCCAGAATTGCTACAGAGTGGCTCCAGGAACACTATTCTGCGGTTAAACACTTCCGCTGGCCACCAGACTCCTCACATATGAACGTTATTGAGCATATCTGGGATGCCTTGCAACGTGCTGTTCGGAAGAGATCTGCACCCCCACGTACTGTAATTGATTTATAGGCAAGCCTGCAGGATTCATGGTTTCAGTTCCCTCCAGCACTACCTCAGACATTAGTCGAGTCCATGCCACGTCGTGTTGCGGCACTTCTACGTGCTCGAGAGGCCCCTACACGATGTTAGGCAGGTGTACCAATTTCTTTGGCTACTCAGTGTAGGAAGTTCAGTATTCTCACGAGGGCTGTTGGTTCATAATACATAATACGGCTGATGGATATGGATTTTGGCAAACTGAGAAAATCACGAAACAATAGCTTTGAATTTTAAACTTTTGATTTCAAAAACTGACATCATAAATAAAGAATGTATATGAATTACGTGTAATGAGAATAGCAAAGTAATATTTTGCCTATGTAACGAGTAAGGAATATCACACGACTAATGTCGTCGTAACTGCCGTCTGCTTCACGTCTGCTGTGCAGCGAGCTACCATAATTTAAGTATTAACTGTATTTTTCTTACTTGTCACTTCTTCTTCCGTGTGTATTTGCTTTTAGGGAGCTTTAATTGTCGGGTGCTATTAATAGTGTTCCATAGATTTCGTGTTTGTTTTGAATACAGAATCCCTTTAGTCAACCATAGTGCCAGTAGTGCTAGTGTTTGTTTTCAATACAGTCCAGAGACAGGTAGTGCTATTTTCATTGTTTTCTACAAGAAGTGGCTAGCAACCACAGTTTAGTGAATAAACAGCCGCCTTTAGTGAATTAGCAGTCTAGTTAAAGGCTGATTAACTCTCTTCAGTAAATTGATTCCTTAGGATGGATAGGATGTGTGACTGCTGTGTACGGACGCAGGAGGAGCTGGCCACTGTTCGCGAACAGCTGAGCATGTTGATGGCCGCGGTGAGCCGTCTTCAGGCTGCTGCCTCGGAGTGTAGCGGCAGTGGGGAGTCTGGTGCGTCGCAAGGTACACCCCAGGTGTTTCATGCTTCACCCACTGTCCCTGCTGTCGAGACATCTTCGCGGGTACTGGGCGCGGTTGGGCCACCCTCTCCCCAAGGGGAGTGGCGGGTTCAGCGGCGTTCGCGGCGCACGAGGTGGAGGGTCAATGTGGAGGCTGTCCGTGTGGCATCGCCCGCTCTGCCTGTGAGTGGACATGTGGCTGCTCCTTCAGCAAGGTCCGAGCAGGCACACGGGGGGAGGGATTTATTAGTTATTGGGAGCTCCAACGTTAGGCGGGTGATGGAGCCCCTTAGGGAAATAGCGGGAAGGTCGGGGAAGAAGGCCAGTGTTCACTCTGTCTGCTTGCCGGGGGGTCTCATCCGAGATGTGGAGGAGGCCCTACCGGCGGCGATAGAGAGCACTGGGTGCACCCGACTGCAAATTGTTGCTCATGTCGGCACCAATGACTCCTGCCGTCTGGGTTCAGAGGTCATCCTCAGTTCGTACAGGCGGTTGGCGGAATTGGTGAAGGCGGAAAGCCTCACTCGCGGGGTAGAATCAGAGCTAACTATTTGTAGTATCGTTCCCAGAACCGATCGCGGTCCTCTGGTTTGGAGCGGAGTGGAAGGCTTAAACCAGAGGCTCAGACGATTCTGCGGAGATCTGGGGTGCAAATTTCTCGACCTCCGCTATCGGGTGGAGAATTGTAGGGTCCCCCTGAATAGGTCAGGCGTGCACTACACTCCGGAAGCGGCTACAAGGGTAGCGGAGTACGTGTGGAGTGCACATGGGGGTTTTTTAGGTTAGAGAATCCACTCCCTAGGCCCGACAAGACGCCTCCTGAGACGCGGCAAGGTAGGAGTAGGCAAAATGCAACAGCGAATAACAATATTAATGTGCTAATAGTAAACTGCAGGAGCGTCTATAGAAAGGTCCCAGAACTGCTCTCATTAATAAACGGTCACAACGCCCATATAGTACTAGGGACAGAAAGTTGGCTGAAACCAGACGTAAACAGTAATGAAATCCTAAACTCAGATTGGAATGTATATCGCAGAGACAGGCTGGACAGTGAAGGGGGAGGCGTGTTTATAGCGATAAGAAGTGCAATAGTATCGAAGGAAATTGACGGAGATTCGAAATGTGAAATGATTTGGGTGAAGGTCACGGTTAAAGCAGGCTCAGACATGGTAATTGGATGTCTCTACAGGCCCCCTGGTTCGGCACCTGTTGTGGCTGAGCACCTGAAGGATAATTTGGAAAATATTTCGATTAGATTTCCCCACCATGTTATAGTTCTGGGTGGAGATTTTAATGTGCCGGATATAGACTGGGAGACTCAAACGTTCGTAACGGGTGGCAGGGACAAAGAATCCAGTGAAATTTTTTTAAGTGCTTTATCTGAAAACTACCTTGAGCAGTTAAACAGAGAACCGACTCGTGGCGATAACATATTAGACCTTCTGGTGACAAACAGACCCGAACTATTTGAAAAAGTTAACGCAGAACAGGGAATCAGCAATCATAAAGCGGTTACGGCATCGATGATTTCAGCCGTAAATTGGAATATTAAAAAGGGTAGGAAGATTTTTCTGTTTAGAAAAAGTGACAAAACGCAGATTTCAGAGTACCTGTTGGCTCAACACAAAAGTTTTGTCTCAAGTACAGATAGTGTTGAGGATCAGTGGACAAAGTTCAAAACCGTCGTACATTATGCGTTAGATGAGTATGTGCCAAGCAAGATCGTAAGAGATGGAAAAGAGCCACCGTGGTACAACAACCGAGTTAGAAAACTGCTGCGGAAGCAAAGGGAATTTCACAGCAAACATAAACATAGCCAAAGCCTTGCAGACAAAAAAAAATTACGCGAAGCGAAATGTAGTGTGAGGAGGGCTATGCGAGAGGCGTTCAATGAATTCGAAAGTAAAGTTCTATGTACTGACTTGGCAGAAAATCCTAAGAAATTTTGGTCTTATGTCAAAGCGGTAGGTGGATCAAAACAAAATGTCCAGACACTCTGTGACCAAAATGGTACTGAAACAGAGGATGACAGACTAAAGGCCGAAATACTGAATGTCTTTTTCCAAAGTTGTTTCACAGAGGAAGATTGCACTGTAGTTCCTTCTCTAGATTGTCGCACATATGACAAAATGGTAGATATCGAAATAGACGACAGAGGGATACAGAAACAATTAAAATCGCTCAAAAGAGGAAAGGCCTCTGGACCTGATGGGATACCAGTTCAATTTTACACAGAGTACGCGAATGAACTTGCCCCCCTTCTTGCAGCGGTGTACCGTAGGTCTCTAGAAGAGCGTAGCGTTCCAAAGGATTGGAAAAGGGCACACGTCATCCCCGTTTTCAAGAAGGGACGTCGAACAGATGTGCAGAACTATAGTACTATATCTCTAACGTCGATCAGTTGTAGAATTTTGGAACACGTATTGTGTTCGAGTATAATGACTTTTCTGGATGATGAAGATGATGTTTGGTTTGTGGGGCGCTCAACTGCGTGGTTATCGGCGCCCGTACAATTACCCAATCTTTGCTCAGTCCAATTTCGCCACTTTCCTGGATGATGATGAAATGATGGGGACAACACAAACACCCAGTCATCTCGAGGCAGGTGAAAATCCCTGACCCCGCCGGGAATCGAACCCGGGTCCCCGTGCTCGGGAAGCGAGAACGCTACCGCGAGACCACGAGTGGCGGACAACTTTTCTGGAGACTAGAAATCTACTCTGTAGGAATCAGCATGGGTTTCGAAAAAGACGGTCATGTGAAACCCAGCTCGCGCTATTCGTCCACGAGACTCAGAGGGCCATAGACACGGGTTCCCAGGTAGATGCCGTGTTTCTTGACTTCCGCAAGGCGTTCGATACAGTTCCCCACAGTCGTTTAATGAACAAAGTAAGAGCATATGGACTATCAGACCAATTGTGTAATTGGATTGAGGAGTTCCTAGATAACAGGACGCAGCATGTCATTCTCAATGGAGAGAAGTCTTCCGAAGTAAGAGTGATTTCAGGTGTGCCGCAGGGGAGCGTCATAGGACCGTTGCTATTCAAAATATACATAAATGACCTGGTGGATGACATCAGAAGTTCACTGAGGCTTTTTGCAGATGATGCTGTGGTGTTTCGAGAGGTTGTAACAATGGAAAATTGTACTGAAATGCAGGAGGATCTGCAGCGAATTGACGCATGGTGCAGGGAATGGCAATTGAATCTCAATGTAGACAAGTGTAATGTGCTGCGAATACACAGAAAGATAGATCCTTTATCATTTAGCTACAAAATAGCAGGTCAGCAACTGGAAGCAGTTAATACCATAAATTGTCTGGGAGTACGCATTAGGAGTGATTTAAAATGGAATGATCATATGATGTTGATCGTCGGTAAAGCAGATGCCAGACTGAGATTCATTGGAAGAATCCTAAGGAAATGCAATCCGAAAACAAAGGAAGTAGGTTACAGTACGCTTGTTCGCCCACTGCTTGAATACTGCTCAGCAGTGTGGGATCCGTACCAGATAGGATTGATCGAAGATATAGAGAAGATCCAACGGAGAGCAGCACGCTTCGTTACAGGATCATTTAGTAATCGCGAAAGCGTTACGGAGATGATAGATAAACTCCAGTGGAAGACTCTACAGGAGAGACGCTCAGTAGCTCGGTACGGGCTTTTGTCAAAGTTTCGAGGACATACCTTCACCGAAGAGTCAAGCAGTATATTGCTCCCTCCTACGTATATCTCGTGAAGAGACCATGAGGATAAAATCAGAGATTAGAGCCCACACAGAGGCATACCGACAATCCTTCTTTCCACGAACAATACGAGACTGGAATAGAAGGGAGAACCGATAGAGGTACTCAAGGTACCCTCCGCCACACACCGTCAGGTGGTTTGCGGAGTATGAATGTAGATGTAGATAGATGTAGAATGGACAGTTATTGTGTGTAGATGTTCCTGCGTTTGGTTCGAGGGGCATTTAAGACACTTGTTTATTGTTAATGGACAACTCCAGAAAGTATATTATGCAGGTACAAGCCAGAGGATTGAATATTATTACAGCTATGAGTCAGTAATCTGAACTTATGGTTAAAATAGAACTTTCAGACAGTACAATGTCTTGTATGAGTAATGCATGTGAAGCACATTTTTGTAAACTGCTTATACGATATAAAAATTAATACTCGGAGCATCGACATTGGAGGAGCTGCTTTGGAAAACATTAAAGAACAATCTATTACGTATCCATGGCGGAGGTTACAAATATTTACAGTTCATGACTAATCTTCATAAGTAGTACAGTACTTGCAACATGAAATTCGTAGTCACACATTCATAACACGGTGCAACAGGATGTGACCACAAAGGCAGATAAATATAGTGTGTTCGGTTATTTCCGCTACAAGTTTCTAGGACTTGTAGAGGGGAGTGAGTACATAATATTTTGAATAGAAAACCCTGTCCGCATAAGTACTGTTTCCTTTCTACGACGGTTTTCATTCAGACGCTGAACTCATCCACTTCTGCTTGACGACATGAGTTAGACGTGACGCAGTACAATGGTAAGTAGGCTGTTTAGGTTTTTATATTGGTAACGCAACGTTGTGCTCTGTATGAAATCACTGGCTGTGCTGTGTGCAGCCTGTGGCTGGTTTGCATTGTTGGAATCTGCTATTGTAGTGTTGGGCAGTTGGCTGTTATCAGCACGTAACGTTGCGCAGTTGGAGGTGAGCCGCCAGCAGAGGTGGATGTGGCGAGAGAAATGGCGGAATTTTGAGAGCGGATGATCTGGACGTGTGTCCATCAGAAACAGTACATTTGTAAGAATGGATGTCATGAACTGCTATATATATTATGACTTTGGAACACTATTAAGGTAAATACATTGTTTGTTCTCTATCAAAATCTTTCATTTGCTAACTATGCCTATCAGTAGTTAGTGCCTTCAGTAGTTAGAATCTTTTATTTAGCTGGCAGTAGTGGCGCTCGCTGTATTGCAGTAGTTTAAGTAACGAAGATTTTTGTGAGGTAAGTGATTTGTGAAAGGTATAGGTTAATGTTAGTCAGGGCCATTCTTTTGTAGGGATTATTGAAAGTCAGATTGCGTTGCGCTAAAAAATATTGTATGTCAGTTTAAGCACAGTCATTTATAGATTTTCTAAGGGGACGTTTCACAATTATTAGGTGGCAGCGGGAAAGGAACATAACGAAATGTCCACTTATAACTTAAGCACTTTTTTTTTGTGTGAACACTTAAACAGTACGTGTTTACGTTATTTCAAAACAAAAATAACCCACCGTACCGTACGTGCAGAACAGTAATGACGCATTACAACAGCAGCTCGATGTGGCGACCACCTAAGTTGTTACAGACACTGTGCCCTACGAAGTACGTTCTGTTACACACTCTCTCCGTTCCACTTGGTGTCCCTTCAGTTTCTAGTGCAGCAGCCAGAACTTGTGCCAGCAGGTGTTTCTCTTTCTCTACAACAGTCTCGTAGCAAGGCAGATGTTAAGTGACATCAGGTGATCGTCTCACGCAGTAGACGTCATCCCGTCAACCCTACTTCATACCAGGATAAGTGACTGAGAATTTCCTCTTCCCGCAGCAGACTTGGTCATGTTACACATCTGAAATGAAACCCTCGTAGAAGAGAAACGGTACGTTTCTGGACATGGGTTCCTGTTCAAAATACTATCTACTCACACCCCTCTACAAGTTTGTAATTGTATTTTCCGAACTCCCTGTAACAGATAAAACGTTGCAATGAATCGCCTTAATTGAAACAAATTTATAATTGTGGAGGAAAACGAGAGCGAAGAAAGATTGTTCAAAACCAAAGAGAGTTGGAAAAAGGTCCTCGACAAAGAATTGTTCACAACGCAGAGTTTGAGGAGATGTCCTTGGATTGTGTGGGAGAGGACTTATCGATAACTGCTCGTCAACTTGTCTGTGAAAAGCAAATGTCGAAGAATATAGTGTGAAGTATGTGTCTGAAGCAACAATTACACGTCATCATAAACAATGTGTTGAATCAAGGGGACCAAATAATTTTCTATTGGCTTCCGGGACATCTCCATATAACCATCTCCGCAGTGGAATGTCACTTATGACGATATGAACGTAAGGACAACACAACATCCAGTCTCCGGCGTAGAAAATCTCCTGACCTGCCAGGTGGTCCCGGCGGAGGTTCGTGTCCTCCCTCTGGCATGGGTGTGTGTGTTTGTCCATGGGATAATGTAGGTTAACTAGTGTGTGAGCTTAGGGACTGATGACCTTAGCAGTTAAGTCTCGTAAGATTTCACACACACACAATTTAATGGACGGGCATCAATAGCGAAACTTGAGCATGTCAAATAAAAACCGTTTCACCTCCTCTATATCCTTTATTTATGGCACGGCCAGTTTCGTAAGTTAAATTGCATCATCAGGTGCAAATCTGAATAGAAACGAGAAAGAGACCGTACATACGGTTACACAAAGACCTTATCAGAGTGTTAAAGTGTGCCAATAATACAAAAGTAAACATATTAATAAAGATAGCAAATGTCAAGTGAATAACTCATAGACTATGAGATAAGAGCCTGAAACCTGTTGTAGGCTGTATATAATCGTAATATTTTGAATTTAAAAACCTAAAATTTCTTACAGCTTTTAAAAAACTAAAAAAAGTTTAAATTTTCATAATCGACAATCGTTCTAGCAAAAGGCACGAAGGAAGAGGAGGTAAGGGGGAAAGAGCGAATGAACCAGGCTATTCATTTAACTGATCAAAGCTAACCAACATGGATATATGCCTTAAACCTAACTTCCTAGGTCCTTCCAGTTTGACCCACATATTTCTACTGACAATCATCACTGGTGATGTTGTAAACACCTGACGACTCGTGAGGCTAGTGTTCCGTCCTTGCTCTGTATTTTAAAAAATGGTTCAAATGGCTCTGAGCACTATGGGACTTAACATCTGAGGTCGTCAGTCCCGTAGAACTTAGAACTACTTAAACCTAACTATCCTAAGAACATCACACACACCCATGCCCGAAGCAGGATTAGAACCTGTGACGGTAGCGCTCGCGCGGTTCCAGACTGAAGCGCCTAGAACCGCTCGGTCACAGATGCCGGCTCTGTGTTTAAACTTCAGTCCATAATTTTTAAGAATGAAATGTGCTGGGTCAATATCTTTTTTAGCCAACTGTACACCCATTCTGTTTGAAACCGTTCAATTGCACGGAATACTATGATAAGAGAAGATCCTAGGGGAGTAGTGAAGATGAAACATCCTGTTGATCCTGGGCCGGAGCAGTTCTACGGCTCTTTCTCTTTTCCTGTTTTAAAAGGCTCTTGTTAATACTCGGGGCAAAATCAGCGTGGTACACATTAGAACCTGCTACGAACTGGATGGCCCTATATTAGCATCCATAAGCTACTTTATGTAACGGGGCGTTACGTAATCCATGAAATACTGACCAGAAACCTGTCTTTTTATACTCCAGATGGTAGGAGGAAGAGCTGTGAATAGCCAAATCCGTGGTTGCTGTTTTCCTATGAATGTCGTTTCTAAAAAGGATTCCCTGACATAGTGACTGACATGTCCAAAAATGGTAACATCCTATTTCTGGACAGTACGTTAGGGAATTCTTTGGAGAATGCCATTTATAGGAACCAGAAACCACGAATTTAGCTCTTCACAGCTCTTCCTATCACCCTCTAGAGTACAAAAAGGCAGCTTTCCGGTCAATGATTTATAGATTACATAACACCTCATTACGTAAACTAGCATATGAACGCGAATATAGGGCCATCTAGTTGATAGGACGTTCTAATGGAAACCACGTACATTTTGTCCCGAGTAATGACAAGAGCCTTCTAAAAAAGAAAACAAAGGAAAGAGCCCTAGGACTGCTCCGGCCCAGGATCAACAGGGTATTTCATCTTCACTACTCCCCGGGAAGGAGAATGGCCCTAGGGTCTTTTCTTATTATAGTATTCAGTACTATGGCACTGTTTCAAATGCAGTGGGTATACAGTTGACTACAAAGATATTGTTCCCTCACATTTCATTCCTAGGAATAATGAGCCGAGATTTAAATACAGGGAAAGGACGAAACGTGAACAACAGAAGTCGTCAGGTGCTTACAACATCACAAGTGATGATTCAGTCGAAATATATGGATCAGACTCGAAGATCTACATCTACATCTACATCTATACTCCGCGAGCCACCTTACGGTGTGTGGCGGAGGGTACTTATTGTACCACTATCTGATCCCCCCTTCCCTGTTCCATTCACGAATTGTGCGTGGGAAGAACGACTGCTTGTAAGTCTCCGTATTTGCTCTAATTTCTCGGATCTTTTCGTTGTGATCATTACGCGAGATATATGTGGGCGGTAGTAATATGTTGCCCATCTCTTCCCGGAATGTGCTCTCTCGTAATTTCGATAATAAACCTCTCCGTATTGCGTAACGCCTTTCTTGAAGTGTCCGCCACTGGAGCTTGTTCAGCATCTCCGTAACGCTCTCGCGCTGACTAAATGTCCCCATGACGAATCGCGCTGCTTTTCGCTGGATCATGTCTATCTCTTCTATTAATCCAACCTGGTAAGGGTCCCATACTGATGAGCAATACTCAAGAATCGGACGAACAAGCGTTTTGTAAGCTACTTCTTTCGTCGATGAGTCACATTTTCTTAGAATTCTTCCTATGAATCTCAACCTGGCGCCTGCTTTTCCCACTATTTGTTTTATGTGATCATTCCACTTCAGATCGCTCCGGATAGTAACTCCTAAGTATTTTACGGTCGTTACCGCTTCCAATGATTTACCACCTATGGCATAATCGTACTGGAATGGATTTCTGCCCATATGTATGCGCATTATATTACATTTATCTACGTTTAGGGAAAGCTGCCAGCTGTCGCACCATGCATTAATCCTCTGCAGGTCTTCCTGGAGTACGTACGAGTCTTCTGATGTTGCTACTTTCTTGTAGACAACCGTGTCATCTGCAAATAGCCTCACGGAGCTACCGATGTTGTCAACTAAGTCATTTATGTATATTGTAAACAATAAAGGTCCTATCACGCTTCCTTGCGGTACTCCCGAAATTACCTCTACATCTGCAGATTTTGAACCGTTAAGAATGACATGTTGTGTTCTTTCTTCTAGGAAATCCTGAATCCAATCACAAACCTGGTCCGATATTCCGTAAGCTCGTATTTTTTTCATTAAACGTAAGTGCGGAACCGTATCAAATGCCTTCCTAAAGTCCAGGAATACGGCATCAATCTGCTCGCCAGTGTCTACGGCACTGTGAATTTCTTGGGCAAATAGGGCGAGCTGAGTTTCACATGATCTCTGTTTGCGGAATCCATGTTGGTTATGATGAAGGAGATTTGTATTATCTAAGAACGTCATAATACGAGAACACAAAACATGTTCCATTATTCTACAACAGATTGACGTAAGCGAAATAGGCCTATAATTATTCGCATCTGATTTATGACCCTTCTTGAAAATGGGAACGACCTGCGCTTTCTTCCAGTCGCTAGGTACTTTACGTTCTTCCAGCGATCTACGATAAATTGCTGATAGAAAGGGGGCAAGTTCTTTAGCATAATCACTGTAGAATCTTAAGGGTATCTCGTCTGGTCCGGATGCTTTTCCGCTACTAAGTGATAGCAGTTGTTTTTCAATTCCGATATCGTTTATTTCAATATTTTCCATTTTGGCGTCCGTGCGACGGCTGAAGTCAGGGACCGTGTTACGATTTTCCGCAGTGAAACAGTTTCGGAACACTGAATTCAGTATTTCTGCCTTTCTTCGGTCGTCCTCTGTTTCGGTGCCATCGTGGTCAACGAGTGACTGAATAGGGGATTTAGATCCGCTTACCGATTTTACATATGACCAAAACTTTTTAGGGTTCTTGTTTAGATTGTTTGCCAATGTTTTATGTTCGAATTCGTTGAATGCTTCTCTCATTGCTCTCTTTACGCTCTTTTTCGCTTCGTTCAGCTTTTCCTTATCAGCTATGATTCGACTACTCTTAAACCTATGATGAAGCTTTCTTTGTTTCCGTAGTACCTTTCGTACATGATTGTTATACCACGGTGGATCTTTCCCCTCGCTTTGGACCTTAGTCGGTACGAACTTATCTAAGGCGTACTGGACGATGTTTCTGAATTTTTTCCATTTTTGTTCCACATCCTCTTCCTCAGAAATGAACGTTTGATGGTGGTCACTCAGATATTCTGCGATTTGTGCCCTATCACTCTTGTTAAGCAAATATATTTTCCTTCCTTTCTTGGCATTTCTTATTACACTTGTAGTCATTTATGCAACCACTGACTTATGATCACTGATACCCTCTTCTACATTCACGGAGTCGAAAAGTTCCGGTCTATTTGTTGCTATGAGGTCTAAAACGTTAGCTTCACGAGTTGGTTCTCTAACTATCTGCTCGAAGTAATTCTCGGACAAGGCAGTCAGGATAATGTCACAAGAGTCTCTGTCCCTGGCTCCAGTTCTGATTGTGTGACTATCCCATTCTATACCTGGTAGATTGAAGTCTCCCCCTATTACAATAGTATGATCACGAAACTTCTTCACGACGTTCTGCAGGTTCTCTCTGAGGCGCTCAACTACTACGGTTGCTGATGCAGGTGGTCTATAGAAGCATCCGACTATCATATCTGACCCACCTTTGATACTTAGCTTAACCCAGATTATTTCACATTCGCATTCGCTAATAACTTCACTGGATATTATTGAATTCTTTACTGCTATAAATACTCCTCCACCATTGGCGTTTATCCTATCCTTGCGGTATATATTCCATTCTGTGTCTAGGATTTCGTTACTGTTCACTTCCGGTTTTAACCAACTTTCCGTTCCTAATACTATATGCGCACTATTTCCTTCAATAAGAGATACTAATTCAGGAACCTTGCTCTGGATACTCCTGCAGTTTACCAATATTACGTTAACTTTTCCTGTTTTTGGTCTCTGAGGACGGACGTTCTTTATCAACGATGATAATGTCCTCTCTGGTAAGCCGTCAGGTATTTTATCGTTTCGCCCAAGGGGGGGTCCCTCTAACCTAAAAAACCCCCGTGTGCACGCCACACGTACTCTGCTACCCTAGTAGCTGCTTCCGGTGTGTAGTGCACGCCTGACCTGTCTAGGGGGGCCCTACAGTTCTCCACCCAATAACGGAGGTCGATGAATTTGCAACCATTATAGTCGCAGAGTCGTCTGAGCCTCTGGTTTAGACCCTCCACACGGCTCCAAACCAGAGGACCGCGATCGACTCTGGGCACTATGCTGCAGATATTAAGCTCAGCTTGCATCCGCGTGCGATGCTGGTTGTCTTCACCAAATCAGCCAGCCGCCGGAAGGAACCAAGGATGGCCTCAGAACCCAAGCGGCAGGCGTCATTCGTTCCGACATGTGCTACTATCTGCAGCCGGTCACACCCAGTGCGTTCAATAGCTGCCGGAAGGGCCTCCTCCACATTACGGACGAGACCCCCCGGAAGCACACCGAGTGCACACTGGCATTCTTCCCCGACCTACCCGCTATTTTCCTGAGGGGCTCCATAACCCGCCTAACGTTGGAGCTCCCTATAACTAATAGGCCCGCCCTCTGTGACTGTCGGGACCTTGCCGGAGAATCGGCCACTGGCCCAACAGGCGAGGCATCCTGTGGTGGCTCGGAAACGATGTCATCACCACTAGGAAGCACCCCGTACCTGTTGGAAAGGGGTAAGGCAGCTGCCACGCGGCCAGATCCCACCTTCGCCTTTCGGCCAGGCACGCGAGAGCCCACCACTGTCCGCCATTCACCCTGGAGTGATGGCTGACCGGTAAGATGCTCACTGCCGGAAGACGCAGCGACATCAGGGGTTCCATGTGATTCCAAGGCCACCGAAGTAGGCATAGGTCTCACCACAGTTGCCCCAACGCCACTATGAGCCTCGAGCTCGATGAGCCTAACAGACAAAGCCTCCACCTGCCCCCGAAGAGTGGCCAATTCTCCTTGCGTCCGCTCACAACAACCACAGTCCCTACACATGACTATGTTTACCCTACCCTATACGGTGACAAATTCCCAAGATAATCTTCTGATGAGCTACTCTGATAATCAAGAAACACTCACTGAAATACGAGACGCGAAAACTACGCTAGGTTTTCCCAGAAAAACTATTTAAAAGCTAAGCGCAGCAAATAAGTACAAAAACGCTTTATACAAACGGTACTCGCTGCTGCTGGTGCTCTCGCTCTGGCTGTCACAAGACAACTGCTGATTCAAGTGACTAGTGGCTAACGGCCGCGAAACAAACAAAGACGGTTTTAGGGCGCTTTCTGTTCTAAACGATCAAGAAAACACTAAGAAATCTAACACGAAAACTACGTAAAGTTTTATCAAGAACTGTTAGTTACTATGCAGAGCAGATAAACACAAATAGAATCCCTTCCTTAGTGGAAGGTCGTAAACAAAATGCAAAATAAACGCTTTATACAAACAGTACTGTGCTGCTGCTGGTGCTCTCGCTCTCGCTGTCACAAGACAACTGCTGATTCAAGTGACTAGTGGCTAACGGCCGCGAAACAAACAAATGACGGTTTTAGGGCGCTTTCTGTTCTAAACGATCAAGAAAACACTAAGAAATCTAACACGAAAACTACGTAAAGTTTTATCAAGAACTGTTAGTTACTATGCAGAGCAGATAAACACAAATAGAATCCCTTCCTTAGTGGAAGGTCGTAAACAAAATGCAAAATAAACGCTTTATACAAACAGTACTGTGCTGCTGCTGGTGCTCTCGCTCTCGCTGTCACAAGACAACTCAAGATCGTTGGAAGTTATGTTTATGGAACAAATTTCCGGTTGGTATTCCAGTTATGCCATGCGTTCAAATTTATCCGGAACCTGTCACTCAGCTTCTGGTATTACAAGTCGTTTTTCAGTTTTGCGTACGGGTCGCAAGGGTAATGTTGTCAATATCTTCGAACAGTAGGAGATCTACCATGCATTAAGATAATCTTCAAATCAACCACTTAATTTTCAAAATGAATTAAGTCATAAAGTAATTTTGGCTAGCTTTGATTACTTAAATGATTAGTGTGGTTCAGTTTCGCTGACACCTTATCTCCTCTCCCTTGGTGCCTTTGCTAGAAAGATTCTCGATTATTGAAAATTTTTAAGAATCGTTCAAATTTTTTTTATTTTCTTTAAATTGTAATAAATTTTAAGAATTTAAATTCGAAATGTTATGTTTGTAAATGTCCCACAACAGGTTCTAGGCTTTTATCCCTATGGCTATGAGTTATTGATATGTTTATTTTTGTACGCTCGATTCCCAACTGTTTCCTTAAAGTTCAAAATGGCTCTGAGCACTATGGGACTTAACATCGATTGTCATGAATCTCCTAGAACTTAGAACTACTTAAACCTAACTAACCTAAGGACATCACACAACACCCAGTCATCACGAGGCAGAGAAAATCCCTGGCCCCGCCGGGAATCGAACCCGGGAACCCGGGCGCGGGAAGCGAGAACGCTACCGCACGAACACGAGCTGCGGACCCTTAAAGTTCATCGGATGATATTTACGCATCCGCGTATGCGCCGCGTCTCTCGGGGCTATGTTTTCATAACCTGCTATTTCATGTATGGCAGTCGCAGCATTCCGTTCCGGCACGGCTGCGGCAGATGTACCGTTTACTCTATACTTCGTCTTTGCCCCTCCTTCAGTTTCTTTTCGATGCTTTTTATAATCTAGTCTCTCGTTCCATTTGTTAACAGGTTCGTGTTTCATGCCACATTTTTAATCCATGACTATCGGTTTATGTGAAACTTCCCGAATTTTAAAGAAAGGGTTGGTATCGGTCTGGAAAAGAGGCTTGACTACCAATAAGCCTTGCGGCCACTTTTTATTACTGTGATATGGTCTTTGCGTAACACTGTCCACGGTCTCTTTCTTGTTTTTACTCACATTTGCATCTGACGATGTAATTTAAATCACGAAACCGGCCGTGCCTTTAATAAAGGAATTAGAACAGCTGCGGCGGATTTTATTCAATACGCTTCTGTTTTTTATTGTCTGAACGGCTTATCGCCACATTTCACTCGCGTACAAGCCTGCATTTAAGATAAATTTGGACTGAAAAGACTTCCTAACATTTAAATTTAATATCAGTGTAAGCAACTTCATAGTACACTTCATAGTGGTTTGCGTAATATGAATGTAGAAGGAATGCTCTGTTTTATCTTGCGTTTCAAGAGCTGGCTGGACAGTCCTGGCGATATGTGCTGTCATATGTCCCCGAGTTCACTACGTCATGCGCGACGGTGTCAGCGCTGGCAGGCTGTGACCAGTTTCTGGTTTCCGCATGGCTGGGCGCCGCCTGGCGGGGTAAGGCGTTGCTATCCGCTCACATTGGCCAGGCGCGACACTGCGTAGAGGGAAGCCTTGTGGGCGCGCGTGTCTGACCACCTGGACAGCTGCCTGCCCGTTCCTCGTAGCGGACGGTCGTGGAATCGGATCCTGCTCCGTCACACGGCGCCCACGCATCGCCAGCCGGCTTTGTTCCGCCGCGACATCATCCTCATCGCAACCTGAAGGTGGAGGCAGTGAGTGTTCAACTGTTATTGTTCTAGGCCACCGCGAGACTGCTGACCCGGAAAACGGAATAAGAAGACCCGAGAATATCTATTTTTAGTTTAGCTTTATTTGCAGATTAACAGTGTCACGAAATGGAGCCTAGCTACTCCAATTTCATTGAAGCAGCATTTGCCAAACAATATCTACATCTACATACTTTCTATGCAAGCCATTGTACGGTAAACATGGCGGAAGGTACCTTTCACTACTGTTATTCCCTCTCCTGTACCACTCACAAATGGAGAGAGAGGGAAAAGTTACTGTCTATACGCCTGTGTACGAGCCCTAATTACTTTTATCTTGTCTTCGTGGTCCTTACGGGAAATATACGTAGGTGGCAGTAGAATTGCACTGTAGTCATCTACAAATGCCGCAACTCTAAATTTTCTCAATATTGTTTCGCGAAAAGAATGTCATCTTCCATCCAGGGATTCCCATTTGAGTTAACGAAACATCTCCATAATGGTCGCGTGTCGATCGAATCTACCGGTAACATATTTGCAGCACGCCGCTGAACTGTTTCGAGGTCTTCCTTTAATCCGACGTGGCGGGAATCCCAAACATTCTCTCAATAATCCGAAGACGACCATTCGCTCTCCCTCCTACCGACCTTGCGCTTTGCAACGTTGCGCCTGTATTTTTAATCGATGTTACTGTACCAAGCAGGAAGTCACTAATACTGTATTTGATAATTAGAGCCTTGTTTTGCCACATCATCCACATCAACTTCCAGTTCTCTACATTCAGAGCACACACCAAATAGATGTTATGTCTAAGTCATTATGTATCCCTCTGTACTTTCCGGTACAGGTATGACAGAATCATCAGCAAACAGTAGCAGATTTCTGCCCACCGTATCCGTCAGGTCGTTTATGTATAAACCTGAATTTCGCACGACCTATGCTTTCTAAACCGTTGCTGATTTGAGGACGGAAGCTTTTGTCTCAAGAAACTTTATTATGTTTTAACTTAGAACATGCCTAATAATTCTGCAGTGGACAGATGTTAGGGATATTGGTCTGTAATTTTGCTGGTCCGTTCGTTTATCATTTTTATATCCGAAAGTCACTTGTGGTCTTATTCCGTCGCTTGGAACTTTGCGATGGATTTGAGATTGGCGAAAAACGCAAGCTAAGTAAGGGTCCAATGACGAAGGTGGTTCAAATGGCTCTGAGCACTATGGGACTTAACATCTGTGGTCATCAGTCCCCTAGAACTTGGAACTACTTAAACCTAACTAACCTAAGGACATCACACACATCCATGCCCGAGGCAGGATTCGAACCTGCAACCGTAGCATTCGCGCGGTTCCGGACTCAGCGCCTAATGACGAAGAGTAATTTGTATAAATTGTAATTGGTAATACATCCGAACTTGGCGACTTTCCTGTTTTCAATTGTATCAGTTGCTTCTCAACACCAGGGATTTCTGTATCTTGTGCGACGGTTAAACGATGGTATGACTATACGATCCTCCTTCGTAATGATGTTTTAACCTTGATATTTAAAACTTCAGCTTTCTTTTTTCTGTCTTCTATTACCACACCATTTTGTTTCGACGAGTGGGTGCATAGAATCCTTCGACACAAATACTGATTTAACTTCGGACAGAATTTTCTCGGATTCTCGCAAAGATCTTTCGTTAAGGTATGACGGGGGACGTTGTATGCTTCACGCAACAGTCTTTTTATACACGCCAGATTTTCTATTAAGTGTTGCCTGTTGCCTGTTGAATGTTGCCACTTCTTTGTTGGTTTTTTTTTTACCGAGAATGTAACAATTTCTGCTTTCTCAGCATTTTCCCTGATTCTGTTATTAAATCAGAGCGGGTAATTTCCGCTTCGGCACATACGTCTCCAGAGCACGATTTACAGTCGGGTTAAATCTGGCCTCAATTCCTCTACGTCCGTCATATCGGAACTAAATGATGTCCATTCACTGCTTAGTAGGATGCTAACAACTGCTAATCTGCTCTTTCTAGCATAAAAACTCTTCCAGTATTCTTGATCTGTTAACTTTGGAAACCGTCGTTATTATGTCATGATCACTGATACCTGCCTCTCTGACATTGTCGATAAGGTCTGACTTCTTTGTACCTAGAAGGTACAGAATATTTCCATTGGGTGTGGGTTGTCGAACTATCTGCTTAAGACAATTTTCGGAAAATGTGCTTAAAGATGACTCCACCCTGTACCCTCGGTATTTAGTTTTTACTATTGATTTGTTGACTTGTTTAATTGTAGTGTGGCACTATGCTATTTCTGTTATTAGTTTACTATTTCTGTGAAATGGGGGAAAATTTTTAGAATATAGGTTGAGACAAGGAATGTTTATGACTAGCAGGTGTGATAGTAAATGGAGCAACCCAGGTGTTACTAGATGCCAGAGTGGCTACTATTTCTAATGCTATTTAATTAATGATCAAACTATACCTTACTCACTTTAAATACTGATCCACGAGAAAGATTTTTGTGTATAATTTTAAACATTCTGTACAAATTGTCGGAATTACAATGAATTGAAGTAATGTTATGAAAACGAAGCCACTGCCTCCTACCGGACAGAGGCCTTAACTTGAGAGAGCAACAGTGCCTTGACTTGGCAGAAAGAGTGGCCAAGTTTGCATCAGGTGTTAAGGTTCTGCCTGTTCCCGCCTCTATCGTAACGCTGCGAGAGTTTCCTTGTTGGCTCTCAGTTCTGCGTGAGTAGTTGTCCGCGTCACATCGTGGTTTCTCTCGCCGTCTCGTGTTTGTTGTTCCATTATGACGCGGCGTTGTTTTGGTTCATGTTGACGTCCAGGGCTCCCAGGAACGTTCCACGTAGTTTTAGTTCTGAAAAGTCCACGCATCATGTGCTTCCCAGTTTGTTAGAAATTCATGTTTGTCTTGTAGATACGATCAAGATCACTTCAGACCAGGTTCACACGTCTTACTTAGATTCTGAATCGTATGAGTTTTTAGTCAAGAATCTAGACCCGCTTCAGATTAACAGGCTCGCTTTGCATCACGGACAAGAAGTCCGCTTCATTCGTGGCGATGGCTCTAATAGTTTGGTTATCCTGGCGAACGCGGAGGTAGAATACACGAACGACTGACGGCAGTTTCCTCAAGATAGTTCCGCTTCCGTTTGGGGATATACGGAATATATGGCGCGAACGCTGGTCCGCTCAACATCGTTTGCAATTTTATAGCGGAGTTCGATCAGTGGACATGGGTGTCAAACTGAATATTTGAAGGGACATAAAATTTACACAGGACAAGAAGATATTTGTCTTACATGTAAGGAGAGTGGACACTTCCGAACCAATTGCTCGCGTCTTGTCACGGTCTTAAAATCCAATTACGAACAACGTAAAAAGCTAACTTTAACGGACCTGGATTCTCAAATGTCAGCCACCGTACCTAACAGTTTCTGAGGGGCGAAACGAGCCATTTCGTGATGGTCCTAGCGCATTTCCGCCGTTACCTCCCGTAGGCACTTCGCCACTGTAGCTTCCGCGCCGGCACCAACTCCACTTCAAAACAAGCGTAGACGGATGCAAGATGGTGAAGAGTCAGATGATTCCTCTTCGCTGCTCCGCTCTACTGAAAAGATTCCAGTGAGGAAGCCTCTCATCTGCCTGAGTTTAGACCGGATGATAACATGTCGGTTACTGTTCAAGATTCGAAAGCGTCACGCAATCCTTCCGACCTGACTCCCTAGACCGAGAGCGCCCCTTCGGAAACACGCGAGGATAGACATGTTCCGGAGCTCCGTAATATATCTATGGACTTGCCAGACATCCCTGAGTCTGTAATATATTCCTACCATTCTTCTGCGGCCCCGTATGGGGAAAGAACGCCACAAACCGCAGTTGTTTAGAACCTGATCGGTCCAAATGTGCAAGCGAGACATGTGATGGTAAAAGACGTACCGTCAGTTTTATTTTTCATTGATTTCTAGGAGCCGCACCACTCACCTGTGAAAGAGTGGGGTGTATCCTCTGTACCTGATGCTGAATTTCCGCACGAATCCTCCCCCCCTCCCCCCCATCCCCTTCTCCACTCACATTGCCCCATGAGGCAGTCGCCTTCCCCAACAGCCTCGACAGTGTTTTCTACCTGAGCGCACGGCATTGCGGAAAAGTAGAAGCAGACAGAGGGTGGGAGAGAGGGATCCACCTCTCCACAGTCAGATTCATTCGTTGACTCTGCCATGCAATGTTAGCGGTCATTTGCAAGTAACAAACTGCATAGTTTTTGTGCTAAATAGATGCGTTTCTATACCTTTCTTACTTCGAGTGTGAACAGAATTAGTTCCAAGCTTAGACTTAAGGTGTTACGACAGTTCATTTACGATTCGCCGGCCGTTGTGACAGAACGGTTCTAGGCGCTTCAGTCGAGAACCGCGCTGCTGCTGAGGTCGCAGGTTCGAATCCTGCCTCGGGCATGGATGTGTATGATGTCCTTAGGTTAGTTAGGTTGGTTAGGTACAAGTAGTTTTAAATTGGCTCTAAGCACTATGGGATTTAACATCTGGGGTTGTCAATCCCCTCACGTCCCCCCTGCGGGTCCGGGGATTGAATAGGCCCGAGGTATTCCTGCCTGTCGTAAGAGGCGACTAAAAGGAGTCCATCCCCCTCACGGGGGTAGTTAGCGCCTGCGTCCGGAGACGGACGGTTCCACGACCTATAATTGTGGTCTTTCTGGTTTTTCACTTCTCGTTTCTTCCTTCCTTTTGTTGGTTCCTTTCTTTGCTCTTCTCCACCTCACTGTCTTCCTTACTCTTTCCCTTGACTTCTCCTTGCCTTCTCATTGCCGTTTTCTCCTTGCCTTCTCATTGCCGTTTTCTCCTTGCCTTCTCATTGCCTTTTTCTCCTTGCCTTCTCACTGCCTTCTTCTCCTTGCCTTCTCATTGCCTTCTTCTCCTTGCTTTCTCATTGCCTTCTTCTCCTTGCTTTCTCATTGCCTTCTTCTCCTTGCTTTCTCATTGCCTTCTTCTCCTTGCTTTCTCATTGCCTTCTTCTCCTTGCCTTCTCTGGTCTCCGCCTCGGCGTTTGAGACAGTCTGTCCTCTTTCTCCCTCTCTCTCTTCTTTTTCCTCTTCTTCCTTCCTCCCTGTGCATGCCTGAAGGCCGACCCACGCGTTCGCACGCGTAGCCGGTGACGGGGTAACGCGTAATTCCCTGCCCTGGGTAGACATGTAAGGCACGCGCGTACCCCCTGGTAAAGGCCAGGCCCAGGGAGGGGTGATTGCCTGAGCTGATACCTTCTGACCATGCCGATTGGTCCCTCCGTCTGTTTCTCGGGAGGTGTGACCTGAGGTGTAAACATTCACCTAAGGCGGGAGTGCCCTCTGAGAGGGTCCCCACAAGGAAGGAGCACGCCATCGGAGACGCTGGCAATCATGGGGGATTCCTCCGCAATGGATTCTACTCCATCGCTTTCGACTTCTGCCCAAAAACGGAAACGTGACCAGCCACCAGTGACAAAAGTACAACCGCCTGCCCCACAGTTCCTCGTCGTTTCTCGATCTGAGGACGGAAAGGACTTTTCCTCTGTCAACCCTTTCGTTATCCAGAAGGGCGTAGATGCCATAGCCGGATCTGTCAAATCTTGTACCAGGTTGCGTAACGGTACCTTATTACTAGAAACTGAGAGAGCCTTTCAGGCACAAAAACTGCTTCGGGCCACACTCCTGTACACGTTCCCTGTCCGGGTGGAGGCCCACCGAACTTTGAATTCGTCTCGTGGTGTAGTCTATACTAGCTCCCTCGACGGATTGACTGACGAGGAGATTCAATCTTTCCTCGCTGAGCAGGGCGTGACGCCTGTCCATAGGGTCATGAAAAAGGTCAACAATGACCGTGTACCGACCCGGACACTTTTCTTGACCTTCGATAGTGTTAAGCTGCCATCGCGCATCAAGGCGGGCTACGAGGTTATTTCTGTTCGCCCCTATGTCCCGACACCTACGCGCTGCTACCAGTGTCAGCGTTTCAATCACACTCGACAGTCTTGTTGCAGTGCGGCTAAATGTGTCACTTGTGGCAGGGATGCCCATGAGGGTGACTGTCCACCTCCGTCTCCTCGTTGTGTGAACTGTCAGGGTGACCATGCCGCATCCTCCCGCGACTGTCCTGTCTATAAGGAAGAACGCTGTATCCAAGAAATTCGGGTCAAAGAGAAAGTGTCCACATCGGCTGCTCGCAAGCTATTGGCTAGTAGGAAACCCGCGCTGCTCCCAGCGGGGAAATACAGTACTGTCCTCGCCTCACCTCGGGCTACCAGGGAGGTAGCAACCCAGACATGCGATCTGACCTTCAGCACCACGGTCGTCCGTTCGGCCAGTGCTAAGATCGCGCGGTCGACGTCTCCTCTTCCTCCCATCACCCCACAGACACCAGCCCCTTCATCAGCTTCTGCTAAGACGAAGACCCCAAAGTCAGATGCACGGGCCTTCAAGAAGGAACCATCCCGTGCAGACTTCCTACGTACATCGACCTCCCAGCCTTCGACCGGTACTTCCACCAAACGTCCTTCCAAAAAGGCTCATAGGAAGCACAGTTCTCCTTCTCCGTCATGGCGCATTTCTTCTCCTGCGCCACCCTCGGTTGCCGCCCCAGGCCGTCATCCGTTTCGCCTGGCCGCACCGCTGGTAGCCGTACATCTGGCCGTTCACCGGCGGAGGAAGCTCCCCCTTCCGGCCATCCTCCCGAGATGGCCGATGAACCTATGGACCCAATGGACGATGACTGTCCGCCTACTGATAGCGGCGGCAGTGCTCGCTCGAAGCCAGGCCCTCAGCGGCCTTCGAGGTGACCCCTTTTTTCATCTTCCTTTTCTTACGATGGCACTTATTCACTGGAATATTCGCAGCATTCGCTCCAACCGGGAGGACTTGAAGTTGCTGCTCCGCTTGCACCGTGGTAGGTATCCCAGCTCATGGAGGGGTTATGTTGCTGGTCCGGGATGATATTTACTACGATCCCATCACGTTGCACACCGGCCTGCAGGCAGTTGCCATCCGCATTACTCTCCCCACTTTTACGTTTTCCTTTTGTACCGTTTACACTCCATCGTCATCTGCCGTTACCAGGGCAGACATGATGCAACTTATTGGTCAGCTACCTGCACCATTTTTGTTAACTGGAGACTTCAATGCCCACCATCCCCTTTGGGGCTCCTTGTTAGCAGACCTTTTCAACCAGCTCAATCTTGTCTGCCTCAATACTGGCGCCCCTACTTTTCTTTCGGATACATCTCACACCTATTCCCATTTAGACCTCTCTATATGTACTCCCCAACTTGCACGCCGGTTTGAGTGGTATGCACTTGCTGATACATATTCGAGCGACCACTTCCCGTGTGTTATCCATCTCCTGCAGCATTCTCCCTCTCCGTGCTCCTCTAGTTGGACCATCTCCAAGGCAGACTGGGGGCTCTTCTCTTCCAGGGCGACCTTTCAGGATCAAACCTTCACAAGCTGCGATCGTCAGGTCGCACACCTCACGGAAGTCATTCTCGCTGCTGCTGAATATTCCATCCCTCACCCTACTTCTTCTCCACGTCGCGTACCGGTCCCCTGGTGGACCGCAGCATGTAGAGACGCTTAACGTGCTCGTCGACGTGCTTTACGCACCTTTAAACGCCACCCTACAGTGGCGAATTGTATTAATTATAAACGATTACGTGCTCAATGTCGTCGTATTATTAAAGAAAGCAAGAAAGCCAGCTGGGCTGCTTTCACAAGCACCTTCAACAGTTTTACTCCTTCTTCTGTTGTCTGGGGTAGCCTGCGCCGGCTATCTGGCACTAAGGTCCACTCCCCAGTTTCTGGCTTGAAGGTCGCGAATGACGTCCTTGTGGCCCCTGAGGCTGTCTCCAGTGCCTTCGGCCGCTTTTTCGCAGAGGTTTCGAGCTCCGCTCATTACCACCCTGCCTTCCTCCCCCGCAAACAGGCAGAGGAGGCTAGGCCACCTAACTTCCGCTCCTCGAATTGTGAAAATTATAATGCCCCATTCACCATGCGGGATCTCGAAAAGGCACTTGGCCGATCACGATCCTCCGCTCCATGGCCTGATTCTCTTCATATTCAGATGCTGAAGAACCTTTCTCCTGCGGGTAAAGGTTTTCTTCTTCGTACATACAATCGCATCTGGATTGAG
Organism: Schistocerca cancellata; assembly: GCF_023864275.1. Taxonomy (NCBI): domain Eukaryota; kingdom Metazoa; phylum Arthropoda; class Insecta; order Orthoptera; family Acrididae; genus Schistocerca; species Schistocerca cancellata. The sequence goes on along the minus strand of NC_064629.1, from coordinate 196,026,286 downwards.
GGACATGTTCCCGCATGCTGGCGCGAATCTATTGTTGTCCCGATTCCTAAGCCAGGGAAGGACAAGCACTTGCCTTCCAGTTATCGACCTACCTCGCTTACCAGCTGTCTGTAAAGTGATGGAGCGAATGGTTAACTCTCGATTGGTTTGGCTGCTCGAGTCTCGACGCCTACTTACCAATGTACAATGTGGATTTCGTAGGCGCCGCTCTGTTGTTGACCATCTGGTTACCTTGTCGACCTTAATTATGAATAACTTCTTGCGGAAGCGCCCGACCGCGGCTGTGTTCTTTGATTTGGAGAAGGCTTACGACACCTATTGGAGGGCGGGCATTCTCCGCACCATGCATACACGGGGCCTTCGCGGTCGCCTCCCTCTTTTTATTCGTTCCTTTTTAATGGATCGACAGTTCAGGGTACGTGTGGGTTCTGTCCTGTCAGACACCTTTCGCCAGGAGAATGGGGTGCCACAGGGCTCAGTTTTGAGCGTCGCTCTCGTCGCCATCGCGATCAATCCAATAATGGATTGCCTCCCAGCTGATGTATCAGGCTCCCTTTTTGTGGACGATTTTACCATCTATTGCAGCGCGCAGTGTACACGTGTCCTGGAGCGCTGTCTTCAGCGTTCTCTTGACCGTCTTTACTCCTGGAGTGTCGCCAATGGCTTCCGTTTTTCTGCCGAGAAGACGGTCTGTATTAACTTCTGGCGCTACAAAGAGTTTCTCCCACCGTCCTTACGACTCGGTCCCGTTGCTCTCCCAATCGTGGAGACAACCAAATTTTTAGGCCTTACATTTGACAGGAAACTTAGCTGGTCTCCACATGTCTCATATTTGGCCGCCCGTTGTACCCGTTCTTTAAATGTCCTCAGTGTTCTCAGTGGTATGTCGTGGGGAGCGGATCGAACTGTCCTACTTCGTCTATATCGGTCGATCATCCGCTCCAAGCTGGATTATGGCAGCTTCGTATACTCCTCTGCACGGCCATCCATCTTATGCCGCCTCAACTCCATACAACATCGGGGCTTACGACTTGCGATCGGAGCATTTTATACTAGTCCCGTAGAGAGTCTTCATGCTGACGCTGGCGAATTGCTACTCACCTACCGGCGCGATATACTGCTTTGTCGGTATGCCTGTCGGCTACTGTCAATGCCCGACCATTCGTCTTATCGTTCCTTTTTTGACGACTCTCTCGACCGTTCCCCCTGCGGGTTCGGGGGTTAGAATAGGCCCGCGGTATTCCTGCCTGTCGTACGAGGCGACTAAAAGGAGTCTCACATGTTTCGGCCTTATGCGATGGTCCCCTCTCGGGTTCGACCTCCATCTTTCTAAATTATTCCGAAGAGCGAGCCAATTGGGGAAGGGCGCCTTACGTGGTGCACTGTATCCGTCGTGCATTGAGACCTTTAGCCGGCTTTTTCGTCGTTGCAATGGTGTTCCGCTCGTTTTCCATCTCTTGGGCGAGGATACGTCCCTGGATGCGATTCCCACGCTGCACTCTGCAGTGTTTCTTTTAACTGCGACGACGACCTTGGACAGTTTTGCACCTAAGATCCAGCACGGTAGCCAGTCCGTTGTGGTGGGGCCGACATGTACCCTCTTGGTTGTAGCCCCCTGACAACACAGGGATCGCTCTACTGATGCCTGCGCCGTTAACTCCCCACGTATGCCAAGGAGTAGATGCCCGTCTCCCTGGGGCATCAGGACTCCCGGCAATGGACATCCTGCCAGGTGGCTATTGCTGCGGCTGGGTGGCGCCCGTGGGGAGGGCCCTTGGTCGGAGTAGGTGGCATCAGGGCGGATGACCCGCAATGAAGCGTGGTACATCATCTCTCGCTGGCGGCCAGCCGCCAGCAGTCTCTAAGCGTTCTCGGGCTCAATTTAATGCTGAAAAGTACAATCCGAAAACGTTCCCCTCTCTGGCCACGCCGTGGGAGGAGCGTAAGTCTCAGGATGGAGGTAATAGTTATTCGCCCCGATTCTTGGTTTGTACGAGAGCTGATGGGGAGTCTTTTCTCTCCACAAAGCCTCAGTTCTTCGTTGAGCATTTAGAGGACAAGTTTGGGGAGGTGGAGGGCTTGTCTAAAATGCGCTCTGGCTCAGTACTGATACAAACGGCATCCTCCGCCCAGTCACGCAGGTTACTTGCTTGTGACAAGTTGGGGGATGTTAACGTTACTATTACTCCACATAAGAGTTTAAATATGGTCCAGGGTGTTATTTTCCATAGGGACCTCCTTTTGCAGTCTGATGACGAGCTGCGCGCCAACTTAGAACGTAGAGGTGTTCATGTCGTCCGGCGCGTTCATCGGGGTCCGAGGGACAATCAGGTTGCTACCGGTGCCTTCATCTTGGCCTTCGAGGGTGATACGTTACCGGAAAAGGTCAAGGTGATGGTCTACCGATGTGACGTCAAGCCCTATATCCCTCCCCCGATGCGGTGCTTCAAGTGCTGGAAGTTCGGCCATATGTCTTCCCGCTGCACTTCCAGCCTCACATGTCGAGATTGCGGACGCCCATCTCATCCCGATACTCCATGTGCCCCGCCTCCCATCTGTGTCAACTGCGGGGAGCACCATTCACCTTGCTCGCCTGACTGCAAAGTCTTTCAGAAAGAGCGCAAAATTATGGAATATAAGACCCTGGACCGGCTGAGCTATACTGAGGCCAAAAGGAAATATGACAGACTCCATCCTGTGAGAATGACATCTTCTTATGCAGCTGCTACGACAACTGTGCTAGCCCCATCAGTTTCGAGACTTCCAGCCAGCTCGATAAGCAGTACGACTCCTCCTGCCCCCTTGCCTGTGGGGGGCTCTACCCAACCGGTTGCTCCTGCACCACCTACCTCCGGAGCAACCTCCTCCCACCCGTCGGGGACGTCCGTCCCCGCTTCTCAGCCGGAGAAGCGTCTAACTTCTTCGGCTACTCTCGCCCGTAAGAGTTCCCTTGGGACCCTCCCTTCCCAGGGTTCCACCAGCGGGAAGGATGACGGCCGCCAGTGGCATAAGTCCTCACCAGCGGCCGGGCGTAGGGCTTCACGATCCTCCTCTGTCCCGGAGACTGAATCGGTGAAACCTTCCCAGCCGGTGCAACCCAAGGTTCAGCGAGAGAAGTCCAAGAGAAAGACCTCTAAGGCCAAAGAACTTGCGGTGGCGCCAACCCCACCGCACCTTTCGCGCTCTGCGTCTGAGGATGCAGTCGAGATTCTAGCGTCCGCTGAGGACCTTGATCTCGCTGGTCCCTCAGACGCCATGGATGCCTCTCGTACGGGTACTGAATCGGTGGCAGTGAGTGAACAAGCGGCGTAAATTGCCTTCCCAGTCCTTTCACGCCTTTCTCCGCCATGGACAATATCATCCTCCAGTGGAACTGCGGCGGTTTTTTCCACCATCTAGCTGAGCTCCAACAACTTATCAGCCGTCACCCTTTCTTCTGCATAGCTCTTCAGGAAACTTGGTTTCCAGCAATGCGAACCCCCGCCCTCCGTGGCTATCGGGGTTATTATAAGAACAGGGCAGCGTATGAAAGGGTGTCGGGTGGCGTCTGCCTCTATGTCCTTCACACTCTGCACAGCGAGTCTGTCCCTCTCCACACACCTTTAGAGGCTGTCGCTGTTCGGATGTGGACGCCACAGGCTGTTACCGTCTGCAGTCTTTACCTTCCACCGGATGGTGATGTCTCGCAGCATGTCCTGGCTGCGCTGATAGCCCAATTGCCGCCACCTTTCTTGCTATTGGGCGACTTCAACGCCCATAACCCTCTGTGGGGTGGGTCAGTGGCAACAGGTCGAGGCGCCATCGTTGAGCATTTATTGTCGCAGCTCGATCTCTCGATTTTAAATGATGGTGCCTTCACACACTTCAGTGTGGCGCATGGCACATACTCCGCCATTGACCTTTCAATATGTAGCCCTAGCCTCTTACCGTCTCTCCAATGGAGTGTGCATGACGACCTGTGTGGTAGTGACCACTTTCCGATCTTTCTGTCACTACCACAGCGTCACTCTTCTGGGCGCCCTAGCAGATGGGCTATGAATAAGGCTGACTGGGACTTGTTCTCCTCCACTGCCGCTATTGAGCCTCTCTCTAGTGATGACATTGATGCGGTGGTTCAATCGGTCACCACCGGCATCGTTACTGCCGCCGAATCTGCCATTCCCCGTTCTTCTGGGTCCCCTCGGCGGAAGGCTGTGCCTTGGTGGTCGCCTGAAATCGCTGAAGCGATTAAAGATCGCCGGCGGGGGCTCCAGCGTCACAAGCGACATCCCTCCTTAGACCACCTTATCGCCTTCAAACGGCTGCGTGCACGGGCCCGCCTCCTTATCCGCCAAGGCAAGAAGGAGTGCTGGGAGCGGTATGTGTCCACCATTGGCCTCCATGTCACTCCTTCGCAGGTCTGGGCCAAGATTCGACGCGTCTACGGCTATCGGACCCCTGCCAGCGTCCCTGCGCTCTCACTGAATGGAGCAGTTTGTACTGACTCCGACGTAATTGCAAACCGCTTAGCAGAGCATTTTGCTATGAGTTCCGCTTCTGCGAATTACCCCCAGGCCTTCCGCTCCATTAAAGAGCGGATGGAACGTCGGAGCATTTCTTTTCGCACCGACGCTTCTGAACCCTACAACGCTCCATTCAGTGAGTGGGAATTTCAGAGTGCCCTTGCTGCTTGCCCTGATACCGCTCCCGGGCCAGATCGCATCCACTGTCAGATGCTGAAACACCTTTCAGTGGACTGCAAGCGACGCCTCCTCGACCTTTACAACCGTCTCTGGGTCGAGGGCGAGTTTCCGTCGCAATGGCGGGAAAGTATTGTCATCCCCATTTTGAAACCTGGAAAGAACCCTCTGGAGGTGGACAGCTACCGTCCCATTAGTCTCACCAACGTTCTTTGCAAGTTGCTTGAACGGATGGTGAGCCGGCGCTTAAATTGGGTACTGGAGTCTCGGGGCCTTCTGGCTCCGTCTCAGGGTGGGTTCCGGAAAGGCCGCTCCGCCGCCGACAATCTGGTGAGCCTGGAGTCGGCCATCCGTACTGCCTTTGCCCGCCGTCAGCACCTGGTCGCTGTCTTTTTCGACATGCGGAAGGCGTACGATACGACATGGCGTCATCACATCCTTTCTACGCTTCATGGATGGGGTCTTCGGGGCCCTCTGCCGATCTTTATCCGCAATTTCCTGTCGTATCGTACCTTCCGCGTGCAAGTCGCAGCCTCCTATAGTTGCACCCACGTCCAGGAGAACGGTGTGCCACAGGGTTCTGTTTTAAGTGTCTGCCTGTTTTTAATAGCCATTAACGGGCTCGCTGCGGCCGTGGGAAATTCTGTCTCTGCTTCCCTGTATGCTGACGACTTCTGCCTTTATTACAGCTCTACTGGCATTGCAGCTGTTGAACGTCAGCTACAGGGCGCTATCCGTAAGGCGCAGTCTTGGGCTGTAGAGCATGGGTTTCAGTTTTCGGCAGCCAAGACCCGCGTTATGCATTTCTGCCGGCGCCGAACAGTCCATCCTGGGCCGCGGCTTTATCTTGGCGACGAACTCCTTGCTGTGGTGGAAACCCACAGGTTTTTGGGGGTGGTTTTCGATGCCCGGTTGACTTGGCTGCCTCATATCCGGCAGCTTAAACAGACGTGTTGGCGGCATCTAAACGCTCTGAGATGCTTGAGCCACACCCACTGGGGCGCCGACCGCTCTACCCTGTTGCGGCTCTACCAGGCGTTAATCCAGTCTCGCCTGGATTATGGGTGCCTAGCTTATGGCTCAGCATCCCCATCTGCGTTGCGGGTGCTGGACCCAATTCTCCACAGCGGGATACGCCTTGCCACTGGTGCTTTCCGCACCAGCCCTGTGGACAGTGTACTAGTGGAGGCAGGTGTACCTCCACTGCGGTTCCGGCGCCAACGTTTGCTGGCCGCTTATGCGGCCCATGTTCTAAGCTTGCCCGGGCATCCAAATTATCGTGTCCTGTTCCCGCAGTCAGTCGTCCATCTGCCAGACCGTCGGCCCCGGTCGGGTTGTCCGATCGCCGTACGCGTCAAGGAGCTTCTCTGTGGGCTTGGGTTTTTCCCTGTTCCACCTCCTTTCCGGGCGCCTCTGCGTACACCCCCGTGGTGTGTTCCTCGCCCTTGCCTTCGGCTCGACTTGACACAGGGCTCGAAGGACTCGGTCCCTCCAGAGGCCTTCCGCTGCCGCTTTTATTCCATCCTGGCCACGTATCAGGGCTCTGGAATTGTTTACACCGACGGTTCGATGGTTGCTGGTCGTGTCGGGTATGCGCTAACTCTAGGGGACCATTCCGAACAACGGTCCTTGGCGGCTGGCTGCAGCGTTTACACTGCTGAGCTAGTCGCCATCTTTAGAGCCCTAGAGTATATCCGCTCCTGCTCAGGTGAGTCCTTCGTTATCTGTAGCGATTCCCTGAGCGGTTTACGAGCTATCGACCAGTGTTTTCCTCGTTCTCGTCTGGTGATGGCTATCCATGAGTCCCTGCATACTCTTGCGCGTTGCGGCCGCTCTGTGGTCTTTGTGTGGACCCCCGGTCATGTCGGTATCCCGGGCAATGAACATGTTGACCGCCTGGCGAAAGAGGCCACGAGTAAACCATCTCTGGATGTTGGCCTCCCAGAGGCTGATTTGCGGGCGGTCCTCCGCCGAAAAGTTTTTGCGCTTTGGGACGCTGAATGGCGCGATCGGATTACACCCAATAAACTCCGTGCCATTAAGGAGACGACGACTGTGTGGCGGTCCTCCATGCGAGCCAACCGCAGGGACTCAGTCGTCCTTTGTCGGCTCCGCATTGGCCACTCCCGGCTAACACACAGTTATTTACTGCGCCGGGAGGACCCTCCTGTATGTCGCTGCGGGGCGGCTTTGACGGTGGCCCACATTCTGTTGGCCTGCCCCCTTTTAGCTGTGGTCAGGCAGACATTTGCGCTGCCTGATACGCTCCCTGCCGTTTTATCCGATGACCCTGTTATGGCTGCCTTAGTTTTACGTTTTATGAGGGCAGGGAGTTTTTATTCTTTCATCTGAGTGTTTCTGTTTTATTTTTTGTTTTGATTCTGGCCTTTGGCCTATGATTTTAAACTGATCTTTTAATGTGTTTCTAAGTGGTTGGCTTTTCCTTTTTTATTTCTATGGTCGGCCAACGACTGTCACACTCTGTGTGGTTTTAGTTCGTTTTGTCTTGTCCTTGTCTCCGTTTCTCTTGTTCTGTATCGTCTGTGATCTATTCTGTTCCTCGTTTTTATTCTCTGTGGATGTTCTTTGTCTTTGGAAAAAGGGACCGATGACCGTAGCAGTCTGGTCCCTTTCATCCCCCAAACCAACCAACCAACCTCTCGACCGTCAATACGGGTTGTATGTCTCTGCCCTGCTGCCCCCTGGAGTTCGCTTTCGTCGCCTCCTTCAACACCTTAATTTTTCACTCCCTGCAACCTTTCGAGTGGGCGAGAGCCACACGCCACCTTGGCTCCAGGCTCAGGTCCGCGTTCACCTTGACCTTAGCTCGCTCCCAAAAGAGTTTACCCCCGGTTCGGTCTACCACTCCCGTTTTTTGGAACTTCGTTCGAAGTTCATCAACATGACTTTTATTTATACAGATGGCTCTAAGACCAATGACGGGGTCGGGTGTTCCTTTATTGTCGGGGCACAAAGTTTCAAATACCGGCTCCATGGCCATTGTTCGGTCTTCACAGCTGAGCTCTTTGCCCTCTACCAGGCTGTTCTTTACATCTGCCGCCACCGACATTCTGCTTATGTCATCTGCTCCGACTCCCTGAGCGCCATCCAGAGCCTCTGTGATCCGTACCCGGTTCACCCTTTCGTACACCGGATCCAACGCTCTCTTCAGCAGCTGGTGGACGTCGGTTCTCCGGTTAGCTTTATGTGGGTTCCTGGCCATGTCGGTATCCCTGGGAACGAAGTTGCAGATGCCGCGGCCAAGGCTGCGGTCCTCCAGCCTCGGACAGCTTCTTGTTGTGTCCCTTCGTCTGATTTTAGCAGGTTCATTTGTCGGCGCATTGTGTCGCTGTGGCATGCCGATTGGGCTGCACTTACCGACAACAAGCTTCGGGCCTTAAAACCTCTTCCCGTGGCTTGGACGTCCTCCTCACGCCCTTCTCGGTGGGAGGAGGTAGTTTTGGCCCGGTTAAGAATTGGACACTGCCGGTTCAGCCATCGCCATCTGCTGACGGCTGCGCCAGCGCCGTTCTGCCCATGTGGGCACTTGCTGACGGTTCGACACATTTTAATGTCCTGTCCATATTTTAAAACACTGCGTCTAGATCTTAACCTGCCAAGTACTTTCGATGCCATTTTAGTGGATGACCCACGAGCAGTTGCTCGTGTTCTTCGTTTTATCAATTTGACAAACCTCTCTCAGGACATTTGATGATGCTGTTTTTTACTCCTATGCCTGTCAGTCTGTCTTTTATCGTGTTTTCCCTTTTAGTTGTTGTTGTCCACTTGTGCCTCGCGGTGCATTCTTAGAGTAGTCAGGGCGCTAATGACCATTGAAGTTGTGCGCCCTAAAACCACAAAAAAAAATTCCCTCACGTAGTTCTAAGTCTAGGGGACTGATGACCTCGGATGTTAAGTCCCATAGTGCTCAGAGCCATTTGAACCATTTTACTTCCGATTCAAGTGAAGACGTGATATTTTTTGCAAGAAGTGTTATTTGACAATTTTTCTATTGCCATTTTTCGACTTTCTTTAATGTGGCGCCTGAACTATCTACTGGTACAGCGTTATTTTACATACAGAAACACCCATGACTGACTGATTTATAAGTTCTTGATATTGGACGAAGAATAAGCTGCATTTCTTGTGACCTTAAATTAATTCTTATTTATTCCCCTTAGGAATATGGTCGTTCCACAAATCACGCGCATTTTTATAAAAAGGATATACTTTATTTTGAAACGTCCCCTTTGGAACATTTGTACACGACTATGCTTAAACTGACACACAATGTTTTTAGCGCAACGCAATCTGACTATCAAAGATCCCTGCAAAGGAATGGCCCTGACTAACATTAACCTGTACCTTTCACAAATCACTTACCTCACCAAAAATCTTCGTTACTCGAACTACTGCAATACAGCAAGCGCCACTACTGCCAGCTAAATAAAAGATTCAAACTACGGAAGGCATTAACTACTGATAGGTATAGTTAGCAAATGAAAGATTTTAATAGAGAACAAACACTGTATTTACCTTAATATCATCACAAGTCATAATATATGTAATTTCAAAACTCCGCCATCTCTCTCCTCACATCCACCACTGCTGGCGGCCCACCTCTAACTGCGCAACGCTACGCGCTGTTCACATCCAGCTGCCGCTGCCCAACACTACAATGGCAGACAACAATGCAAACTATCCACAGACTGCACACAGTACAGCCAGTGATTTTCATATAGAGCGCTACGTAACGTTGCCAATAAGAAAACATAAACAGCCTACTTACATAAAGAAAACATAAACAGCCTACTTACATAGCCCCCATGCTCCCCACAAAAAATTTTACAAAATATTTTTGGGCAGTGGCCAATAATGATTTGAAAAAAAATTTCATAATTACAATAACAAAGAAATCAAATGCACACACTTATTGATACAATGTTGGTGAAAAGCTAAAATTTTCTCACAGTCCATAAAGACAGTCCAGATTGTTCATCACAGTAAAATTGCAGTGTTTTTCTCAAAGTCTGAGCAGTAAAAGAAAATGCACACGGAAGTAGTGGATTTCCATGCAGTCTTGAAGAAGTAGTGGTGTCCTTCCAACGGAAAGACAGTGCTGACTCTTGACATGCAGACAGGTAATGGGCCACAAAAGAGCAAACGCACAGCAGAGTCATTCGACGTTTTGAAGAAGATTGGTAGGTAGGTCATCACAGAGCAGACCCACTGTAGTCCTGGTAGAGATTACGGTATTGGTGGGCCACCAGAGGCGCAGACCCACTGTAGTCCTTGTAGAAATTGTGGACAGGCCCACTGTAGTCCTGGTAGAAATAATGGTATTGGTGGGCCACCAGAGGTGCAGACCCACTGCAGTCCTTGTAGAGAAGATAGCAAGTCCATAAACGACCACTTGTGCACGCACAAAGTTTTTTTGGGAATTGTCCTTAGAACCAGCAATGCTGTTATCCAGTCCCTTGCTGAATTATTAACACATGTGCAAACACTAACAGTCCCTACTTCTCACATATTGTCCATATACTATGCCCAACAGAAATGTGTGCAGTGAAATGAATGCTTACAAGTTACTTAATTTGATGAACTGGTGTCAATTACAATGTTATAACATGAGAATACAATTACAAAGGTACAAAATACGTCATTAAAGAACATAACAATACAGTTTGTAGTAATAGGGGCTTTACAAAAGAATAGAAATAAACATATACATCAGTGTTACAGGAATTATCACATAAGTACATACATAAAAGATCAGAGTAACTTTCGAAACATCAACTTCACACATGAGCAACAAAACAGAATAAATAATGTCTAACATCTTTACAAAGTAAATAACATATTATTAATGCCAATTATATTTGAGGATAACAGTATTCCTCATCATAGTGAATGTAGCTTAATATTAAAAGAAGAAAAAATTCTGTGAAACTACAGAGACAGGAAGAAAACAAATACACAAGGGTACACAAACACATAGTGGGATAACACAAAAGGAAAGGACAGGGTTTGTTTTACTGCAGTATTTTGCATGGAGATCTCCCTTCGTTCATCATTATTCCCAAAAGTCCTATCTAAGACTGCTTTCTGTATTCTGTTCACATCCTCAGTCAAAAATAGTTTTTCTCCACTGTACAGTATCCTTTCGTTTTGCCCAAACCATTTTCATATAGCTTCTCAATACATTTCTTCCAAGTCATCATAGTTAGTTTCTTATATAGTCTACCCCTCTTAAGCTAACTTAAATCTACTGAGCTCAGATGCTAAACTAAGGGACGAGGCAATGCAGTAGAACAAAACAATTAACACAAACATCAATGACAAAAAAATTTAAATAGGCAAACCAATTGCAGTACTACAACTAATATAAGGCACTGTGCAGGAAACAAGAAAAATAAATTAGTAGTAAAACTGGCTTAACAGCGTAATACAACGTCAAATTCAGTAACACTATGCCTGGCAAACAGCAGTAACTTATACCTAAACATGACATAGCTCAAGCAAAAAAAACATTACACTAAAGACAACAATGCAGACAAGGGAAATGCATATTCACATCTTAATGTCTATGTAATTAAAGTGGTGCACCACAAAAACTAATTCTACAAAAAATTACCAAGTACTTGAAAAGAAAATTATGTGTCCAGGTACTGTTACTAGTCCCTTTTTATTGTTCTTTCCATTCCAAAAGCTCCTTTTTCGAAGAATGTGGATCATAAAATAATTATTTAATAGATCTGTTGACAGAAAGTGTTCACATTAGCAAATGCATCTAAGTTTATTTTATAAAACTAATGCTGCAACACAGCTGGAAATCAGGTATCAAATGAAATAAGCAATTACGCAAACCAAAGCATAAAAACATCATTCAATAGCTATGTGGCATTTCATAAGTTAGTAGAAATTCTCTCAACTCTCGTAGAAAGACGCTTGTCGTAATCAGGTGTGCAAATGTAAAAATATTTCTCGTCATTTCATTAGGCATTTCAGTAAATATCATAAATTATGAGCTCCACAGTATGCTTTCAACAAGGAAATGTCAATAGCGAGGGTAATGGCCTCCCTTTTTTTTCTACCTGTGCTTCTGGAAAGGCACACTCTAATGGCTTGTTCTCCAGGTGTCTGACACAGCTGTGTGCCCACGACGCACGTGCAGGTGGTCACTTAACTTTCTTACGGAAATATTTACGACAGCAGTTTCCGCTACAGTGACAGTCTCATATAAAAATTTCACAGGTCAAGAATTTACGTTGAAAATGTGTAGAAACAAAATCCTATGAATATAAGAGTGTCCAAAAAAATTTTCGCCGGCATTGTGATACATTCACGCATTTACACACATTTCATAACTCTTAAAGTACGATTCTTGGTTTCCAACATCCTTTTTCACAAGTCAAGAGTCCCTAACTTCTATTCATTATTCATATACATATAAACACGTAATCACATTCCTCATATATGGTAGCATCATCTTATTGACATAAACATACCTCAACAGCATAATACACATCGTCGTCGTAAAAATGACATCATAACACCTCAGTCAAATCTCAAAAACGTCGTAGTTTTCAGCAATAATTTCAAAACCTAAAGAAAATTCTCTGCTCATTTCAGTAGTGTCATCTACCTCAAACGTACTTTAAAAATCATGATCTCATACCAAATACATCATTCAAAGCTCTCATAGTATCACAATGGGTCCGAAAAAATATGAAGAGTTCACACAGTACAGACAAAATACAATTTCGTAAGTGTGAAGTTACCCAACGGTGTAATTACGTAAACATGTGTCACTGACATAGTAAAAAACATGTTTATCTCTCAGTTAAATGATCAGATAGCTGTGTAATTCATGTTTTAGAGAAATATGGTACCGATGTGTAAAGTTGTATAAGCAAATACCATATTAGCTAGGGTTCCTTGTGCTTGCCAAACACATGGTACACAAAGTAAGCATGTACCCCCCTGAGGATTAATGTAATTATACCCTCAGGTGTTGCAGATTACAACAATGGAATGAAACGTATCACGGAAAACTTTCTTTGTAATTCAAAAATCTTTAAAAATAAATGTTTTAAGTACAAGATTAATCACTCAAATACGTGTCCTGTAGCGCTAAATGTGCGTCTTGCTGTAAGATAATCTCTGTGGGACTGTCGTAGTTATCGTCCTCCGAAAGCTAAGTTCAGCAGAAGCCAATGTACTTACCTCATGATAAACAAAAGTGAAATGCTTTGCGTATAGATTTCTTAGTTATTACGCCTATTGTTGTGATGAAGAAATTACTGTGCTGTAACGTATTGTTGTGCTACGGAAAAGGCTGTCTCATTGTAGCTATACCACAAAAGTTACTCCTAAAATATGTTTTGCTTTCCAGAATAATACATAAAACTGTGGAGACATAAAACAGAAACACCGCAAAAGCAACATTGTAAATTGTCACTCATTAGTAGCGTCGTGATGAAATCGTGTAGCTGTAACATAAACTAACCACTGTGTCATCTGGCATTTCACAGAAAGCACCTCAAATCCAGAATCCACTCTCAAGCAAACAAAAAGGTTGCATGAAAATCTCATTAGTAGTACTGGTAAATGTTCTAAGTATGTGAGCCTTATAGTCGTTACGTAATTGTGCAGCTAACAAGCAAGAATGTACACACACAATAACACTGTGTCGTCCGTTCGCAATAACAATGCATTCGTAATTTCTGTTTGAATAAGTTCTCTTGGTTCTTGACTGGATATTTAACTTCAAACATTGTTGCATGGTAACAGTTTCTAAAGCATACTAGTAACGTGAAGTGAAACGTTTTATGGCAAAGACAAAGTTAAAAAGCAGATTCTCTGTCAATAAATGGTTTTACATGTGAAATGTGGTGTAAACCTTTACTGTTCCTAGTACGCAGAGTTTCAACTTTAACGCAATTTTCATGTGGTATACGTCGGTAAAGAATACTGGAATATTTCTCAAGCTTAGCGTGTATGTTATTTTTCTGTGAGCCAGCGGGCGCAAGTGGCTGCCTGCGGTGCGAATCATTGTCTGTTTCTTTGTTGGCACACGTCGTTATTGGGATTTGGAGACCTAACTTCCACAAATTCACCATGACGAGAAGGCTCTGCCCTGTTTAAATTTCGCCAGTTATGATGGAATTCAGATCTGTCGTTTTGTCGGTAGTTTACATAGTTTCTGTTTTGTCGGTCATGTGGTGGAGAATTTCTCCCTGAATCGTAACTGCGTGGTGGACCGTTGCGTCTAAAGTTATTCTGTCTCCCTTGATAATAATTATTTTGGTTCCCATATTGTCTGTTTCTCTGATTGTCTCTGTGATAGTCATTACCGCGGAGAGGTGATCTTTCCCTGTAATTATTACTACTCTGCCAACGGTTGTCATACGGGTGGTGCCTGTTTTGGTCACGATTTGCGTTGTAAGAATAGACTTGTCGTGTCCAGTTATTGTTTCTGTCGTCACGGAATTGTGACGGATGTGCCCTGTAGTGATTGTTTTCCCGTTATCGCATCCCGCGACTGTCTGTGTCAATTTCTAATTCTTGTAAGAGTCCCTGAAAAGCTTCAATGTCGTCTTTATAACGCCCTGCTAAAATAATATATCTCAAATGTTCAGGCAGTTTAAGCAAATGCGGATGAGTTCTGAGGGGCTGTATGGGTTTGAAAGATACCGATTCTTATGCAACATATCTTCAAAATACTTCACAAGACTGGAAAATTCAGATTGTTCGAAATGTTTCATCATTATGATGCCATGTTTTACTCGGTCTTGTGTGGCTTCAGACCAATATGCTGAGAGGAAGGCATGATAAAATTCTCCCCCCAGGGGGTCCACAACTCTTTTGTGGATACGTGCGTAGCGAGCACGGGACCCCGAGCTAATGTGGCCTTCCTTCCTTTCCGGGCTGTATACCTTCCCTTTCCGCATCCTTCCCCATCCCTATCTTCGCCCCTCCTCCCCTCACCTCTGGCTCTTTCCTTCCCTTTCTCCCCATCTGGGAGTATGGTTTGTGCCTACGTCCGGAGACGGACGCTCGTAAATGTACTGCCTTCTTCGCCTTCCTTGCTTTTATGTCTTCTTCCTTCCTTTGTCCTTCTCTTTTCCTTACCTCTTCTCTTTACCATTTCCTCCGCTGCGGCGTTTGAGACCTCTCTTCTTTCCTTTCCCTTTCTCTTTCTTCCTCCCTGTGCGTGTCTGACGGCCGACCCACGCCTTTTGTGCGTAGCTGGTGACGGGGTAACGCGTAATTCCCCGCCCCGGGTAGACAGGTAGGACACGTACGTACCCCCTGGTAACGGCCAGGCCCAGGGAGGGATGATTACCCGAGCTGATACCTTCCGAAAGTGCCGATTGGTCCCTCCATCCGTTTGTCGGGAGGTGTGACCTGAGGTGTGAACAATCACCTAAGGCGGGTGTGCCCTCAGAGAGGGCCCCCATAGGGGAGGAGCGCGCCATCGGAGACGCTGGTAATCATGGGGGATTCTTCCGCAATGGTTTCCTCACCTTCCACGATGTCTGCTCACAAACGTAAGTATACTGAGTCACAGCCACAGACGATTCTTCCATCGTTGCCACAGTTCCTTGTTGTTTCTCGGTCTGACGAAGGTCACGACTTCTCCACGGTCAACCCTTTCGTTATTCACAAAGGTGTCGACGCAATTGCAGGTCCTGTAAAGTCTTGTTCCAGATTACGGAATGGCACCCTGTTGTTAGAAACACACAGTGCCCTCCAGGCACAAAAATTGCTGCGTACTTCTCTGCTCCACACCTTCCCTGTCCGGGTGGAACCGCACCGTACCTTAACTTCCTCGCGTGGAGTCGTTTATACATGCTCCCTCGATGGTTTGTCTGATGAAGAAATTCAGCACTACCTGTCTGACCAGGGCGTAACAGCTGTTCATAGAGTTATGAAACGGGTTGACACGAACATCATTCCAACCCGCACTGTGTTCTTGACATTTGACAAAGTTCAACTCCCATCGAAAATCAAAGCAGGCTATGAGATAATTTCCGTTCGCCCTTACGTCCAAAACCCTACGCGTTGCTATCGATGTCAGCGGTTCAATCACATCAGCCAGTCCTGTTCCAATCCGGCCAAATGTGTTACATGTGGCAAGGATGCCCATGAGGGTGCTTGTCCACCTCCATCCCCTCGCTGCATCAACTGTATGGGTGACCACGCTGCTTCCTCTCGAGATTGCCCCGTTTTTAAGGACGAAAAGCTCATCCAGGAAATCAGAGTGAAGGAAAAGGTGTCGACCTTTGCTGCTCGAAAATTATTCGCCAGTCGACAGCCCACCGTGCCTCAGACAGGAAAATACAGCACTGTCCTTGCTTCTCCTCGGCCAACAAAGGAGGCGGCCACGCAGACTTGCGACCTCACCTTTAGTCCCACGGTCGTCAGATCGGCCAGCGCAAAGATCGCCCGTTCCACCTCACCACTTTCGCCTGCCCACTCTATGGCTACCCTTCGGCGGGTTCAGCTAAATCTCGAGCCCAAAAGTCAGACGCCAAGTCTTCGAAAAGAGCATACTCGTGAAGAGTTTTTACGTACCGAAACTTCAAAACCATCGGTTCCTCCTTCATCTAAACATCATACTTCCAAGAAGGCTACAAAGAAACCCAGTTCCTCTCCTTCTACGCCAAGGCGTGTCCCATCTACAGCACCACCTGGCGGAAATCGCCCTCGGCCGTCTTCTGTGTCGCCGAGGCGCACTGCTGGTGGCCAGTCAACCGGCCGATCGCTGGTGGCAGGGGCTGCTCCTGACCAACCTATGGATCAGGATCTTCTGCCTTCGGCTGAATGCCATTCCATGCTGTCGGTCGTAAGCTCTGAGCAGTCGTTGAGTTGATAGCACCCTTGGTCACATTCCTCCATTTTCTGTTCACCCTATGTCCATTATCCACTGGAATATCCGCGGCATTCGAGCCAATCGGGATGAATTGTCGGTCCTCTTACGATCCTACTCGCCGGTCATCCTCTGTCTTCAGGAAACAAAGCTGCGTCCCCAAGACCGCTTTGTTCTCCCTCATTTTCAGTCTGTCCAATATGACCTCCCCTCTGTTGAAGGCACTCCAGCCCATGGAGGACTCATGATTCTTCTCCATGATACTCTCCATTATCACCCAATCCCCTTAAACAATTCCTTCCAAGCTGTCGCCACCCGTCTTTCCCTTTCTGGATACACGTTCTCTCTTTGTGCTGTATACATTCCGTCATCCACACCAATGGCACGAGCTGATCTCCTTCATCTTCTTGGTCAGCTTCCACCCCCCTATTTGCTGGTTGGGGACTTCAATGCCCACCACCCGCTTTGGGGACCTCCACATCCTTGTCCACGTGGCTCTCTATTGCTAGACGTCTTCCACCAAGCGGATCTAGTTTGCCTCAACACTGGGGTCCCCACATTTTTGTCTGCCTCCACGACAAAAGCTACAATACTGTTTTCTCCATGCGGGAACTCCAACATGCCCTCTCTTCTTCTCGCTCCTCCGCCCCAGGACCGGATGGTATCCATGTCCAAATGTTGCTGCATTTATCAACCCCTAGTCTGCGTTACCTCCTTCGCCTTTATAATCGAATTTGGACCGACAGTACCTTTCCCAGACGGTGGCGGGAAGCTGTTGTCGTTCCCGTTCCGAAACCGGGAAAGGACAAACATCTCCCCTCTA
This sequence comes from Schistocerca cancellata, assembly GCF_023864275.1. Classification (NCBI taxonomy): domain Eukaryota; kingdom Metazoa; phylum Arthropoda; class Insecta; order Orthoptera; family Acrididae; genus Schistocerca; species Schistocerca cancellata. The sequence goes on along the minus strand of NC_064629.1, from coordinate 196,008,909 downwards.
GCGATCGCCCCATTTCTCTCAAGAGTAGTGTCTGTAAGGTTTTGGAGCGTTTGGTGAATTACCGTTTAGCTTGGTGGCTGGAATCCCGCAGTCTTTTAACACCTGCCCAATGCGGATTTCGGAAGCATCGTTCTGCAGTTGACCATCTTGTTGCTCTCTCCACTTATATCATGAACAATTTTCTCCGGAAACTCCAAACGGTAGCAATATTTTTTGATCTGGAGAGAGCAGATGAGAGAGGGGAGATGCACTTACGTTTAGTGAAAAAAATACGAGCTTACGGAATATCGGACCAGGTTTGTGATTGGATTCAGGATTTCCTAGAAGAAAGAACATAACATGTCATTCTTAACGGTTCAAAATCTGCAGATGTAGAGGTAATTTCGGGAGTACCGCAAGGAAGCGTGATAGGACCTTTATTGTTTACAATATACATAAATGACTTAGTTGACAACATCGGTAGCTCCGTGAGGCTATTTGCAGATGACACGGTTGTCTACAAGAAAGTAGCAACATCAGAAGACTCGTACGTACTCCAGGAAGACCTGCAGAGGATTAATGCATGGTGCGACAGCTGGCAGCTTTCCCTAAACGTAGGTAAATGTAATATAATGCGCATACATAGGGGCAGAAATCCATTCCAGTACGATTATGCCATAGGTGGTAAATCATTGGAAGCGGTAACGACCGTAAAATACTTAGTTACTATCCGGAGCGATCTGAAGTGGAATGATCACATAAAACAAATAGTGGGAAAAGCAGGCGCCAGGTTGAGATTCATAGGAAGAATTCTAAGAAAATGTGACTCATCGACGAAAGAAGTAGCTTACAAAACGCTTGTTCGTCCGATTCTTGAGTATTGCTCATCAGTATGGGACCCTTACCAGGTTGGATTAATAGAAGAGATAGACATGATCCAGCGAAAAGCAGCGCGATTCGTCATGGGGACATTTAGTCAGCGCGAGAGCGTCACGGAGATGCTGAACAAGCTCCAGTGGCGGACACTTCAAGAAAGGCGTTACGCAATACGGAGAGGTTTATTATCGAAATTACGAGAGAGCACATTCCGGGAAGAGATGGGCAACATATTACTACCGCCCCCATATATCTCGCGTAATGATCACAACGAAAAGATCCGAGAAATTAGAGCAAATACGGAGACTTACAAGCAGTCGTTCTTCCCACGCACAATTCGTGAAAGGAACAGGGAAGGGGGGATCAGATAGTGGTACAATAAGTACCCTCCGCCACACACCGTAAGGTGGCTCGCGGAGTATAGATATAGATGTAGATGTAGAGCATACGATACCTGTTGGAGGACAGGCATCCTCCGCACACAGTTCTCTTGGGGCTTTCGAGGCCGGATGCCCCTTTTTCTTCGCGAATTTATGGCAGAGCGCACTTTTAGGGTGCGGGTGAACACTACTCTCTCCCGTACTTTCTCCCAAGAAAACGGGGTACCCCAGGGATCCGTGCTGAGTGTTGTACTGTTTGCCATTGCCATAAATCCAGTTATGGATTGTCTCCTTCCTGATGTCTCGGGCTCCCTCTTTGTGGACGATTTTGCGATCTACTACAGCTCTCAACGGACCAGCCTTCTTGAACGACGTCTTCAAGGATGTCTCGATCGCCTTCACTCTTGGAGCATCGAAACCGGCTTCCGTTTTTCTCCCAGTAAGACCGTTTGTGTCAATTTTTGGCGACGTAAGGAGTTTCTTCCGCCCTCCTTACATCTAGGTCCTGTCAACCTTCCGTTTTCAGACGTCGCTAAATTCTTGGGTCTTATGTTTGACAGAAAACTATGCTGGTCCTCCCACATTTCGTATCTTTCGGCTCGCTGTCTGCGATCCCTCAACACCCTCCGTGTCCTGAATGGTACCTCCTGGGGAGCGGACCGAGTGGTCCTTCTCCGCCTCTATCGCGCCTTAGTGCGCTCGAAATTGGATTATGGAAGCATAGTCTACTCCTCTGCTCGGCCGTCTGTTCTTCGACGTCTCGACTCTATCCACCACCGTGGATTACGTTTAGTGTCTGGAGCTTTTTACACTAGCTCTGTGGAAAGCCTTTATGCTGAGACTGCTGAACCTCCGCTGTCCAATCGGCGAGCAGTCCTCCTGAGTCGTTATGCTAGCCATCTGTCTTCCATGCCTGCTAATCCAGCCCATGACATATTTTTCGACGCCTCCTTTGATGTAAGGTATGCAGGCCGCTCCTCCTTCCTACTACCCCCGGGAGTCAACTTCCGTCAACTGCTCCATTCTCTTTCCTTCCGCTTTCCTAAAACCTCCTTGACAACTTGGGGTACAGCACCGCCTTGGCTCCGTCCCCGGATCTGCCTGCTCCGTGACCTTTGTCAGTTTCCCAAGGATGGTACCCCTACACTTGTTTATCGTCGGGCATTTGCTGCTCTATGTGCACAAATGACGGACGCCACATTTATTTACACCGACGGCTCGAAAACATCGCTAGGTGTAGGGAGTGCCTATATTGTTGGCGACACCCCAAATCGCTTACGGCTTCCCGACCAGTGTTCGGTTTATACTGCGGAGCTTTACGCTGCTCTCCAGGCTGTCCACTACATCCGCCGCCATCAGCGGATACAGTACGTTAACTGCTCAGATTCTCTCAGCTCTCTCCTCAGTCTCCAAGCTCTTTACCCTGTGCACCCTCTGGTCCACCGGATTCAGGACTGTCTGCGCTTGCTCCACCTGGGGGGCGTCTCGGTGGCGTTCCTCTGGCTCCCGGGACACGCTCGTATCTGTGGGAATGAGGCGGCCGATATAGCGACCAAGGCTGCAGTCTCTCTTCCTCGGCCAGCTATTCAGTTGCTTCCCTTCACCGATCTACGGAGCGGTTTATGTCGCAAAGTTGCTCATTTATGGCATGCGCATTGGTCAACACTTCCCCGTAATAAATTGCGGGATGTGAAAGCCCTTCCTTGAGCTTGGACCTCTTCCTCCCGAACGCGTCGTCGGGAGGAGGTAATTTTAGCTAGACTCCGGATAGGGCACTGTCTTTTTAGCCATCGACATCTTTTAAGCGGCGATCCTCCCCCACTCTGTCCCCACTGCTCTCAGCTGTGGACGGTAAGACACCTTTTAATTGAATGCCCCTATTTTAATCCGTTACGCTCCCGTCTACAGCTATCGCCTGATCTATCGTCGATTTTAGCAGATGACACGCGCTCAGCCGACCGCGTTCTCCAGTTTATTAGTGACAGTGAAATGACGTCAGTCATTTGAAGCTTTTTTGGGGACAACCACCCCCTTTCTGTAGTGGATTTTTAAGCATTCCCTCTATTTTTAGTTTCTCCACTTTTATGACTGTTCCCATTGCTGCTGGTTTTCAATTTCGGTTTTTTACTGTCTTAAGTCACGGGCTGGGCGCTAATGACCATAGAAGTTTTGCGCCCTAAAACAAAAAAAAAAAAAAAATGATAAAATTCTCCTTCACTGTGACAATCGTGAATGACCGATCGCATTCTTACAGCTGGTTCATTCTCCAAGTAGCCACACATAAATTCTAACCTGTGCTCCAATGACCAGTTGGGAGGAAAATAATGAGAGAATTGATGGAGCCATGCTTGTGGATGAATGTCGTTGGCAGAATTCTTAAACGTTTTGAATTTACGTGTAGTAATGAACAGCTTATAGTCAAAATCATCGTGTCGGCGAGTAGCATGTCGGTCATTGTTACGTCGTTTCGGCGGTTCCATCTCAAAATTCGGTGTACCTTGCCAATTCCTTTCATAATTAGCGAAATGCCCTGTGCTATTATTTTGTGGCTTTTCCGTATTTCTAAATTCCTCTTCCCGTGTTGGAGCGCGAGTGTCCTCTGAAATATGTAATTCTTGTATTACCTGCGTCAACTGATCTTGTACTTCCCGGATTTCTCTTTTGTACTGTGTATTGATCTGATTTTGATTTTGTTTCAATTTTCTAATTTGTTCATACTCTTCTGTGTCAGTGAAGGCTACGGGTCTTGTCATTCAGATCATCGTCTACCTTTGTAGATAAGTTAGTGACCTGATCCGTAAGTTCGGCTACTTTCTCTGATAGTGAACACATTTCCTCAGTGTGTTTTTCTGAACCAAGTTTCAGAGTGTCCATTTGTGTTGAAATCGAATCTACTGTGTCCTTTAAGTTTTCCTGAGTTTTTGCCAGTTGCGTAACCGAATCGGTAGATGCAACTGAGTCAATTTTAGCCCACAAGGTCTCATGATTTTCATGAACAGTGGTTTGCAGTTCTTTTATGGCTGCTTCGTGATTCTGTAATGGATTTTCATGCCGCGAAAAAATAGGTTGAAAATGCTCACAAATTTGTGTTTTTACGTCATTACAGACCTTTTGACATTTCGATTCAATGTTATGTAACTCAGTAGTTAAATCTTCACGTGTTTGTTCAAGTGTGATGTCTAACTTCCGAAGATTTTGTTCCATTGTGTCTAACTTTTGCAGCTTTTGCTGTGTTTGTCTCAGGTGTTGTTCCATTGTGTCTAACTTTTGAAGATTCTGTTCCATTGTGTCTAACTTTTGAAGATTTTGTCCCATTTGTTGCATTAATTGTAATAACAATGCATTAGTGTCTGGAATCTGTTCCTCTACGCTTTTCGGCAGTGCATTTGCACCAGCAACATTTACATTTTGACAAGCAGAAAATGTGTCTTGACTTATTTGAGAAAACGGTGAGGACGCAAAACCTGAATCTACAGTATTTGCAAAATTGTGTCCTATCATTTCGGATTCCTGAGGCGAGCTGTTGCCGACCGATCGATCGATAATGCTTCCCTGTTCACTACCTGTTTGACTGTCTACACCATTATTTGCCACCCGCTCCATATCCCTATGCACAGTTACCAAATTACTACTTCGAATGTCTGTTAATTCACTACCCAGTGGTGCTGATAAGCTACGCTCGTCGTCACTATTATTTCTCAGTTTACTTTGGAGCCGAGTGTTACGTTTTTCACACGCCATTACAGCTATTTCCCGCAGCCGATTCGATGGCTTTTATCTTTCTGACACTTTATGTGGACAGCTGTTGGCGATAGACGTGATACCAGCTTGTTTCACTGATCACTGTGCCGAAGCTGCAACTTTAAATCATGTGCTGCAACCAGTAAAACCATATGGCCTGCTCTTGATGCTGAACACATCCCTCTTAAAGGACCCTTCCATCGAGATTATCGTTAGAGAGGTTTGAGCTCGTAGCTTTCGTTCGCAGGACCGTAACCCTTGTGTTACGGAATGGTGGTCATGGCATGCCAAACTTTCGCTGCGGAAAGCATTACTGCATTACGGCGCTGAGAGAGCGAGGTATCTCCGTTGGACCCAGGAATTTTGTTACTCCGTCTTGCGTCAACTTTATGACGGTGCCAGACAAACTCCCTTACGGATTATGAAAGTCCTCCATGTTAAGGCAAAGCATCTCCGGTTAAATAGGCAACAACTGGAAGGACTCAGGGTGCGATCAAAATCCCGCTCCTTCCCACAGGACGAGCTGACCACATTATATCACCTTATCCGGTGGCGGAAGCGTCGAAAACGAGCATATATCACATCCCTTACAAAAATTGTCACATACTGACATCCCGATGTTAAATTTCTAAAGCGATCTATGATTACTTAAGACCTTTACGATATCCGTGCTACTGATGCGATTCTCCCTGGTGGATTTAGTCCTCTCCTGGACTGTGTGGTTACTATCGCATTAAATGACTTTCTAAGTAATTTTACTTGTGTGGTGTCCAAAATTAAAGCGACAAACGAAAATAATTATGAGCTTCACTTCACAAGGCAAACCACAAAACCTTAAAAACAATATCTATTTGCGAGCCTAAGAGACCGTAAAGACTAAATCTGGTCATTTAGAATTCCAGACTGTCGCTATTTGACAGTTCTGCAGAAAAATGTCACGTAAATACTTTACGATGTCTGGAAGCCTCTCTGTCTCCGATATTTCGTTCGTTTTAATGTTACGTAGAAAAAAGTGACTTCTTGCAAACCTTCACGATTTTCTCTTTTCGTTCAGCTATGGTATTCTACACGCTGCAGTTGCAGCCGAAAATTGTCTGTTACACTTAAAACGTTCCTTTCGGCCGTGCCTCGTAGTTTCCGCAGCGTCGCGCTGACTCTCACGCACGGCCGCTGCCAGAATACCCGCACTCCTAACGTACAGCACGCGGAGTAAGTTACGCGATGCACAGAGTGCCAGAATCCTAGAAACTTAGCCAAAAGTTTAAAATCTGCTCCAATATGGGCATGATGGGGTTTTGACCCTTCTGATAACGATTTTTATATCAAAATTGAAAAATTCAAAATAGCGTATCCAATATGACGAAAATAATCTGGAATAAATTAATGGACAGGCCATGTAAGCGCCAAACCGAAAGCGCCACCGCAAACACTAGATGTGAAGCGAAAGCACTCTGCCTGGCGCGCTTTTCGAAGAGCCGGACACAACTACACCTCAACCTCTCCCCCCCCCCCCCCCCCAACCCATAGGTGACCACGCACTGGTAACCGAAAGCAAACTTAACCGGACTTAACCTGCCGCCGATTGCGATTACATCTCAATGCTTGTCTACCATGAGCGGCAGCAATATTTCGGCGCGCCCGATTCCAATTCTTCTTAATCAGACATGGGGTTACCCGCTCGGGGATTAGGTCTTGAATCCGCCACAAGTTTGACAAGGGGGAATTGACCAGATAGGCGAACAATAAAGAAGCTGAAGAAACTTTCAACGCCTCGTGTACCGCCGTATTAAGTGCGAAAAGTTGATCCACGGTAAATTGGGGTCTCACCTACTCGGACTACCTTGATGGTAAATTATGAGGGCTGATTTCAAGTTCCTATTCACCAGCTCTTCAAAAGATCCCTGAGGGTAGTTTGGGGTAGTGGTTATATGTTTAACACCATTCCCAAAACAAAAGGCCTTAAACTTCGCCGAAACAAAGACGGCGGCATTATCACTAACCAAACTGTATGGTGGACCGAAAACAGAAGATGTTGGTGAGATGCGAGATGGTGACTTCGGTAGTAACGTAGCGGCTAGGAACCAGCCACGCAAACCGAGAGAAAGCATCAATGACGACTAATATATATAGATTACCTATCTTGGACCGAGGCAAAGGACCCACATACTCAATATATAAACGATCCATAGGGTTGTTCTCACGCGCGGAGGACAATAGACCCTGCCGCAAGGCACTGTTACGTTTAGCAGCCCGACATAAGTGACACTTAGCTACCAGCTGTTCAGCATCCCGTTCAAGGTGAGGCTACGTAACATACTGCTTAATCCTTTGAATAGTTTTATACGTGCCCAAATGACACCCCCCCTCAACGAACAATGATAATACCGAAACAAGGGTTGAATCAACACTTAGGGCAAGCAGATCCTGGGATGACGATCTCGACTCACTTCTTTACATAAAATTCCTTTCCTAATACTATATTCCCGAACTAACTCGCCCGACTTCACCCGTTGCTTAATCGGTGCTATCTGGGAATCCTGATCCTGATTCTCGGCAAGATCCCCGAACAGCTGGGGTATGTTGCCCAAGACCATGGCCTGAACTTCTTGTGAGTAATCTTGTCAGACACCCGAACCCTCGTGCTGCTGGTCAAACATTCGACTAAGGGCGTCCGCCACCACATTCTCGGTACCCCTAATATGTTTGACCGTGAACTTCAACGCCGAGATCCTCACGGCCTACCAGGCAATCCGCCCCGTCTTGCGTGGTCTGGCCAGGACCCAACTTAAAGCCTGATTATGTCTCGAGCTGGAAAGGCTTATGCTCCAAATAAAAACGAAATTTCTCCAAAGCAAAGAGAAGTAACGACTCGCACTCGTACACCGAGTACTTCGACTCAACGTCATTTAGCCTGCGAGATGCACAAGCCAAAGGCTGTCTATGGTCCTCCGACTCTTGTGAAAGAACAGCCGGAACGCCAGCATTTGACGCGTCCGTTTGCACAACAAAGGGTTTTTCAAAGTCGGGAACCCAAAGGACCAGCGGTTGGCAATAACCGTTTTAATCTGCTAAAAAGCAGCCTACTGAGTGGGACCCCAAACAAAACGAATACCTTTCTTACGGAGTTAATTCAAGGGTGCGGCTAACGAGGCAAAATCCGGTACGAAACGCCTAAAATAGTTCACCATACCAATGAACTTCGCCACTCGCCGCATATCCTTATGAGGGGGACAAGGCGCGCAAGGCTTTCGTGCGATACTGATCGATCCGGACTGACTGCCCCGAAACGATATGGCCCAAAAAGGAAATTTGTGGTTTTGCCTGCGTAACGTTAGATGGTTTGACTGTTAGACCGGCCGTCTGGAGCCTAGCCAGGACCTGAAGCAAATGTTCTTCAAATGACCTACTATTACTAGATCGCCTAAATAATTGCAGACGCAACGTAACTTTAAATCGCCCAAAAATAAACGGGTCAAAGCAGCAGCCCCAGGAGCAACACCGAATGGAACGCGATTGAATTCATACAGATAACAATCGGTACAGAAGGCAGTAACATGCTTACAATTTTCAGTCAAAGGAATCTGATAATAGGCCTGATTCAAATCAAGTACAGTAAACCAAATCGCGCCAGCAAACCAAGTGGAGGTCGGGAAAGGGTACTGATTCCAAAATGACTTTCTCATTATAACGTCGGTAGTCTACTACTGGCCTGAAATCTCCCCCCCCCCCCCCCCCTTTGTATGGGGACCAGTAATATCGGGGAGGCATACGGAGATGTGGAGGGACGAATAAACCCCTGGTCTAACATTTTACGTACATTCCCTCGTAGTATTTTCATTTTGGGAGGAGACAACCGGTACGGGGACTGCCTAACAAACGTCATCGGTCAAATGAATGTCATATTCCAGCATGTCAGTCACCCCCCAGTTTATCTCTCAGTAAATCCGGAAGCTCTCCTAATAACTCACGCACCTGCCGACCTTGCTGGGGCGAAAGGTGGCTAATATCCCCTTCATCAACAGAAGCTACCGGAAAGGCAGGGACCACCGACAACGCCTCCCAACATTCATAGAGACCAAACTTCTGCAGAGGAGCAAACTTACAGATGAAAAGCTCACCAGAATAACCCAACACCAGCTGCGTTTTAGAACTAAAGTCACAGCCAAGTATCAGGTTCACTTGCAAAAGGGTCACGAGAGCGAAGGTGATTGGCCAAGAAAACTGCCCTACCGAAACACTACCGTTAACCCACCCCACTAGAGTCAACACATGACCATTAGCGACACATCTCCGAAGAGGGATCTTCTCGGGATTAAGTTTAGTAAGGTGGCCGAACTCCAAAAACCAAGCCTCACTAAGTAAGGAGTACGTGCTACCAGAAGCCAACAGGACGCAAATGGGTTCGTGGTTAAGTTGAATACAAATATAGGGAAGACGCGATCTGGACTCTACTACGACGGCACGCCCACAACAAGCTGTAAATTTACCAAACAAGGTTCGCCGCTTTCCCTTATGTCATTTGTTACTCCTACTACAACGGGGAACAGGACAATCGCGAACTAAATGACCACCCTCACCACAACGAAAACATCGCCTTGTCTCAACCCCGGTGGTTCTACCCCGACCGCGCTCCTCGGCCACCACAAGTTTTTACGGGCCTAGAAACCCTAGCGCCGCCTGTTTCCTCTAGCAACTTTAACGCAGATGCCGTGACTATTTCTCCACGCAAATCCTCCCATGTAACCGGAGGGGATTTGAAGATAAAATGCAATTTATCTTCAGCAGCCATCGCTTCCAAAATCACAGAAACCAACTGGTCCTCAGACATATCGACCAAGAGCGCTTGTTGGCAACTTTCACCCTCTCCACATACTGCTGTAGGCTCTCGCACTCCCCCTGTACCCTCCAAATGTAGTGATACTAACTGCTTCCTAAGTCCGCAGTAAGTCTCTCAGTAATAATCTTCTGCCTAAGCTGAAGCAAGGTCATCTGTTCAGCTAGAGCTGTGGAGACAAGATCTCTAAGACCCTCTTTGGCTAAAGGGTAGAGTAAATCTAGAAGGGTGGAGTGCGCTACCCCAAAGGAGTGGGCGTGCTGTTCAAAGTGAACCAGCAACCAAAGTACCTCCTCGATCTTACTCAAAGAATCGACAGTTAAGTCTCCTATATCCTTCAAAAGAAGTCCAATTGGGTTAGGTAATTTAGCAGAAGGTTCCAAACTATCTTCCATCTTCTGGTTTTGAACACCAGGCAAGATCCCAGCCTGGGCACGATCCGGTTAGACCTGCCCACTGAATTCCTCAGAATCAAACTCTAAATAAGCTACGCTTAGCTGCAACGCAGCCACCTTCTGCTGCAACTCCGAAACGATCTTACGATCAGCGTCACTCAAAAATCCAGTTAGAATTATGCACCAAATGTGCACGTAATCTAGTAAATTGTTTCCGGCTAGGCTGATCTACTGAAAACCAACTCTGAGACTTTTCCAACTCACCCATCGCCTCAACGGCCGCGGCTACGCCGGCCGGCAGACCAATGACTTCCTTAAAAGGGAACCTCCCCATCGCATCCCCCTCAGATCACTACATTTGGAGGGTACAGGTGGAGTGTGAGAGCCTACAGCAGTATGTGGAGAGGGTGAAAGTTGCCAACAAGCGCTCTTGGTCGATATGTCTGAGGACCAGTTGGTTTCTGTGATTTTGGAAGCGATGGCTGCTGAAGATAAATTGCATTTTATCTTCAAATCCCCTCCGGTTATATGAGAGGATTTGCGTGGAGGAATAGTCACGGCGTCTGCGTTAAAGTTGCTAGAGGAAACAGGCGGCGCTAGGGTTTCTAGGCCCGTAAAAGAACTTGTGGTGGCCGAGGAGCGCGGTCGGAGTAGAACCACCGGGGTTGAGACAAGGCGATGTTTTCGTTGTGGTGAGGGTGTTCATTTAGTTCGGGATTGTCCCGTTCCCCGTTGTAGTAGGAGTAACAAATGACATAAGGGAAAGCGGCGAACCTTGTTTGGTAAATTTACAGCTTGTTGTGGGCGTGCCGTCGTAGCAGATTCCAGATCGCGTCTTCCCTATATTTGTGTTGGCACAGGGATAGGCCTTGAAAAACTGAACACAGATCAATCGAGAAAACAGGAAGAAATTGTGTGGAACTGTGAAAAAGTAACCAAAATATACAAACTGAGTAGTCCTTGGTTCGAGTCTTCCCTCGAGTGAAAATTTTACTTTCTCTTTTTTCGCAAAGTTACGATCTGTCCGTTCATTCATTGACGTCTCTGTTCACTGTAACAAGTTTAGTGGCTGTGTTTTGCGACCGCACCGCAAAAACCGTGCGATTAGTAGACGAAAGGACGTCCCTCTCCAATAGGAACCGAAAACATTTGATCGCAAGATCATAGGTCAAACGATTCCTTCACAGGAAAACGTCTGATATATTGCATACGACACTGGTGACGGCATGTGCGTCACATGACAGGAATATGTTGTCGACCCATCTAACTTGCACACTTGGCGAATGGGTAAAAAGATTCTTCTACCTTGCCCGATTTAGGTTTTTCTTGTGGATGTGATAATCACTCCCAAAAAGTGATGAAAACATAGGAGTTTGTCACATAAACTGCAACAAATGAATGCAACAGTTTCACAGTCGCACAGTTTTCCCTGTGCTCTGTCAAAACATATGTTTTTTTTACGTTTTCAAATGTTTCTGTGTGTAGACCGTCAAATCCTGCATATGTCCAAGCAAATCTGAACATGTCCTGGAATTTTGGAGAGCGAAGTTGATCATGTGTGAGTGCCTTTTGATAATTGTCTGAAAATAAAAATTTGAACTTTTCACTCGAGAGAAGATTTGAACCAAGGACCTCTCGTTCCGCAGCTGCTCACGCTAACCACGGGACCACGGCGCTAGTAAGCTCACACGTTCCTTGATGTTACCTACCTTGCACATGGACTACTCAGTTAGTAATTTTTTTCATAGTTCCACACAACTTCTTCCTGTTTTCTCGATTGATCTGTGTTCAGTTTTTCAAGGCCTATCCCTGTGCCAACTTACAACTACATCTGAGGAGGGTGCGATGGGGAGGGTCCCTTGTTAGTAACAACAGGCCGCTGTAAGGAATCTTGTAAACATGCGGCCAGCTCTGGAACCGTGCCCTCCTTGTCAATCCTATGAATTTTAATTTCGTTGCTCGCGCCGGAGCAATCCTAAGCCCGGGCACTCCCTCGCCGCCATCACACCCTGGAATATACACTTTAAGTAAATGTGAACAAACAAAATAAAACAAAATATTAATAAATACTAACTAAAAAACTTCCACCAGCAAGTAAAGATGATCAGGTAGCGAACGTACAACCACGCTCTGCTACCAGTAATGAACCGTCAATTAGGGTGGTTCAGAAACAACTAGAGTACACATTTTATTCCAAAACGTTATCGTGGAAGTGGGGGCCAGGAGGTGCTGGTGAAACAACACAAACTGCTAAAGATACCTGTTCATTTTAAACTTTCTAAATAATAAAATTTTGAGTCTGGCACTTGTTTAAAAAAATAATTTCTAATAGCTTGACAGTTTTCATTATGAAAAGATTACCAGGTATATTAGCAACTTGCAAATAATGAGATTTTAACTTAAAACACACACACACACACACACACACACACACACACACACACACTATAAAGAAAACAGTAAAAAACCTTTTTAAAAGTAGCTCTATGTAAAGGATATTGCAAGGTTTGACGTTAACAGCAGTAATAAATCTAAGTAACCGAAGGACATCAAACACATCCATGCCCGAGGCAGGATTCGAACCTGCGACCGTAGCAGTCGCGCGGTTCCAGACTGAAGCGCCTAGAACAAGAAACGGTCGGCCACGGTGGCCGGCTATCGAGAACGTTTTGAGATATTTTTGAGCAGTGTTTCCCCTTTTATATATATATATATATATTAGACTGTGCCCGTCTGAAGGTTCATTAGAATATCGTGTAAAAATTTGGTTGAAGTAAATCGGTCAAGGAATTTGAGAGATTTTTGGTTACGACGTTTCAATTTTATGTATTACGTGTTTTTTATATACAGTATATATTTAAAAAATAGGTACATCAAATTAGGAACAATAACCGATTGACTTTTATCATTTTACGTAAAACATTGTGTACAAATGAACTGTGGGGAAGTTATGTTGCAACCAGGATTCAGGTGACGTATGTCGGTGTGTGCTTGCTTGTGTATAAAAGTGGCCAGAATGGCAGTGAGAGGCGGAATAAGTTTATTTATCAGTTTGATGAATATTTCGCACTTCTTTTTTTTATTAAACAAAATACAAGAAATTGAAGTTTTGCTGATATTAGTGATTGGATAAGGCAAGATTTGCCGCAAGAATGATCTGGAAACACTTTGATTGGTCGTTTAGATCAACAGCCAATCAGAATTAAGCTGTTCCCGTCCGAAAAGTGGAGTGGGCGTATCTCGAAGAGTCGCTTGCTAGCAGGTCTATGGATGACATGTCACATCACTCCTTAAAAATGTTCTGTAAGATGAACTAGTGAGCTAATTTCGGTATAAAAAGCAGAGTTAATCTAATTTTAAACGCTTTTCTGCAAGTAGCCTGAAGACCCATAACGCGCGACTTTTGAATCAGAGACGTTCAGGAAGTGACTTTCACCTAGAGTTACGCGGCCTGTGTGTGGTAGGTATTAGGTGGTGGTTTCATCAACGCTGCTTTACACTGCTGGCACGTATCTGCAACCACAGAGTGAAAGGACATTATCAAGATCCTATTGAGGTAGGTGGAAAGAACGACAGTGTTAACAAAAGCAAATACGACCGACCCCACCCCGCCGCAATTGGTACATCAGCCGGGAAATGTAGAAGAATCATTGCTAAAATTTAAAGGTGCAAAATTTTTCACATCGATGGATATAACTGGACCCTACCCATAGCGAAAGAATCTACGAGATACACAGCTCTCCTGTTCGAGGGAAGGTGGTATCAGTATAAGGTGGCACCCTTTGGGTTAAACATGAGCGTTTTTGCATTGGTTAGGGCAATGTCCCAAGCGCTAGGTGACCAGTTATTAAGAAGAATTACAGTTTATATGGACGTTGTGTTGGTTTCAACTCCCACTTTGGAAGACCACTATATGTTGTCGGATAAGTTTTCAGAACAATCTAAAGGGGTGGAAAGAAACTAAAATTAGACGAAATGGAGTTTATGAGGAAAGAAATAAAATTCCTGGGACATATTGTTAGTCGAAAAGGAATTATGCCCGATCCTGAAAAAATTACAGCCGTTAGGGGTTATTTAGCACCTACTACCTGCAAGGAATTAAAAGGTATGCTTGGCATTTTTCGATTCTATAGAAAAATAACCTTGACAATTATTCAATGCACCTTGTCTGTGAGAACTATTAAAGAAAAATGTACTGTTTAGATGGACAAACGAATGTGAGAGGGCCTTAGAAGAACTTAGAGGCGCTGCTAAGTAGTCAGATCTTAAACCATCCTGACTTTACCAAGGCTTTCTCTCTTGGATCAGATGCATGTGATTATGGTCTGGGGGTGGAACTGATCTAAATTGAAACAGAAGGAGAAAACGAAGGTCACGAAACGATCACGTTTGTTAGTCGATCGTTGCAACATGCGGAAAATAACTACGACATTTCGGAGCTGGAAACTCTAGCAATTATATTTGGACTACAGAAATTTGAACATTACCTATTAGACCACAAAGCAATTGTTTACAGTGACAATCGGGCTTCAACAATTTGGAGATGCACCAACTAAAACACGGCAGACCGAGGTCGGTGGTTTTCGCGGGGTCGGTGGTTTTCGCGGGGTCGGTGGTTTTCGCGGGGTCGGTGGTTTTCGCGGGGTCGGTGGTTTTCGCGGGGTACTTATTACATCTATTGCAATGCATCGATTTTTTCGAGATATCGACTTTTTTTCGAGATATCGACTTTTTTTCGTGAAAACTCTCGATGAATATTGACTTGAAGAGCACCTTGTGAGCCCATAACAAGCCGGCCTGCAGGTCGATACTCTTTCTCCTCCATATGATGATGTAATCCAAACGATTTATGGGCACACCAGGACACTCAATCCCGCCACCCTGCTATAAAAGTACTAGTTCCACAGCTGGTGCAGTGGCGTCTACAAATATTATTCTGGCTTGTGTGATTTAGAATATCCTCGGTAAACCCGAATTTCGAATAGAAATAAATTCTCTACACATCCTTTGTTGCGTCATCAAGAGGTGTTGGAATAATAAAACAAAGTAATGGTCTCAGCTCATAATGATCTGTTTTGTCCGATATTACATGTAAACATGTAAAATGGTCTGTGGACGCACGTGCGACACAGAGAGAGAGAGAGAGGGAGGGAGAGAGAGAGAGGGAGGGAGAGAGAGAGAGGGAGGGAGAGAGAGAGAGGGAGGGAGAGAGAGAGAGGGAGGGAGAGAGAGAGAGAGGGAGGGAGAGAGAGAGAGAGGGAGGGAGAGAGAGAGAGAGGGAGGGAGAGAGAGAGAGAGAGAGAGAGAGAGAGAGAGAGAGAGAGGAAGAGATTTCGTACTTGCCGAGCTTTCTTCTGTATGATCTTTGGAGGATCTCTGCATAATATACATGTAATATATACATACTGGCTGAGTACCCGGCGTTACCTGGGTATGTATTTATTCTTGTCATCTATTATCCTGTCTCTCTGTGCACCTCCATCCCCTTTCCCTGTACACCACTGCGCCCACCTCCTCCTTACTCGCTCTCTATCTCATCCTCTCCCCTACCTCTGTCAATCTGCTCCTCCCCCCTCTGTCCATCTGCTCGTTTTCCCTCTGTTCATCTGCTCCTCACCACTTTCTCTTTCCATCTATTTGTCTCCCCCCTCTCCATGTGCATCACCTCGCCTGCATAACATCAACGCCTGTTTGCAGCTAGGGTGTCCATTTAATTATCATTTCATTTCTAGCAAAGCTGCATGGTCATCCACGGTAACTGTTCTTTCGAGAACAGATACTACCGTCATATATAGTTAAAATATGGCTTCCCGGCCATTGACCTTATTGTGCGAACGCACACGCTATGCCCGAACTCGTACGGGACTTGGTAGATTAATCTGCCACGAGTAATGAGTAAGATGGGCAAACATCTATTAGGCGCACTACGAATGTAGTGGTGTGGACATGCTGGGAATGTGGATCTCACGGGGAGCGTGCAAGGGATAAGTTCCTGCAGACGCACTATCCTCTGTGCCCGCGGTGGCTCAGATGGATAGAGCGTCTGCCATGTAAACAGAGATCCCGGGTTCGAGTCCCGGTCGGGGCACACATTTTCAACACGCCTGTTTGCAGCTAGGGTGTCCATTTAATTATCATTTCAAACGGTGGAAATGTTAGTTTTCATAAAATGCGTTATTGGACAACTGAAAGTCCATGTTGGTTGCGGTAAGTTGCACACCAAAAACCGTGGTCGGTGAATGTATGGTGTGGGATTATGGAGGACTGAATTATTGGCCCCTATTTCATCGAAGGGAATCTTAATGGTAGTAAGTACACCACAATCCTTTAAGAAACATTAGGTCTGTTCTTGTAAGAAATATCGTAATGAACAAGAAATAGAATGTGGCATCAACACAATGGGTGTCCGGCACATGTTTCGCTGATGGCTAGAAACGAGTTGCAGAGACAATTCCCAAATCGTTGGATTGGACGCGGAGGAGATGTGTCGTGGCCGGCTCGTTCGCCAGACTTAACGCCTTTGGAATTTTTCTTATGGGGATTCGTAAAAGACATTGTTTATAAAGACGTTCAACTACACCTGAAGATATGGGAGAGACAATTGTCAGAGCATGTGCTTCGGTAAGTGTCGATGTGATAAGGAATACCACTCAATCCATGATAAGAAGATTGCAGCACTGCATTGATACCAATAAACATCACTTCGAACACCTTCTGTAAATGGACGTTCACGTCACCTTTGAGACCTTCGTTGACCTTCAAAGACCTTACTGCTACACATCATTGGATTCGTCTCGATAGCCTCTATCAGAAAATAGGTACCAAACTTTAGCATCCTATTTAAAAAACAAAGTTGACCTTCATATCTCTGAAGTAACCCCACCTAGCAACGAAGTACCAACGTCGTATTATGGCCCCCGTTGTCCCATGCAACTTCTGTCCCACAAACTTTCCTATCATACTTTCGGAGTTATTCTTGGTAGCAATAGTTAGTGAATCACCCTGTATATTTATATTTGAAGACAAAGTACAGTTCCAAATATTGACATTTAGTTCTGAAATTAAGGTTCGGTCGTAGGTGTAGATGTAATACCTAAAGTGTTTTCGGTACTACATCTATACCTATTATAGTTAAGATGAATTTCAGGAATAAATTTGAATTCCGTATTACCTGACTTTGTAAATGTGTTTGAGAATTTTGCTCTGAATAGTTTTTGAGCTACGAGTCTCACAATTGCGTAGTTTTATTGAATAACAGTAAATATGAACCTTAAATAAACTGGGTAGCAGATGTTTATGAAAGCTGGGACTTTGAGGTAGATATTTATCTAACGTCTACGTTACATAGCAGGAAACTGAGCCCCCACGAAAATGCAAGGTTTCCTACTGTCTGAATTGAAATGTAACAGCCCACATAGCATACGCAACCCTAAGGTCGCTGGTGTGATGATGGACGATGTTTCCTCGCTGATCGCTCGACAGAGCGGTGGGCACAGGACGCACTAGAGCAGTTCGGTGGGTGTTCAAAACGGCTCGATGACGTGACGGAATTGAACGGTCACAGCTACAAATGAATGGAGATGAAAGCGCTGCAGTAGAAAAATTCTGAAGCTTGTTAGATGTTCACATGAAGCCGGACTGTCGCATCTTATGCAACATTCCTGTTGTGTCTAGGAATAGCGCGAACTTGGTTCGCTAGACAAACAATCAAACAAGTCGTATTAATGAGTTTTACTACAAAAAGACAATTAGAGACACTAAACTTTGGCAATTACACAGATGTGTCGCAAGCACAGGGCGGCATACGAAATAATCACTTTTTGCAGTGCCTGCTGATCTCTAACCGACAAAAGTCATTCCTGAACTGCTATTGAAGTGCCCAACGTTGATTCTGCTATCCAAGTCCTTAATCTTGAAGTTGATATTGAAGTGCGTAACGTTGACGCTGCTATCCAAGTCGCTAACGAAGTGGGCCGTCACCAGCCGATCGTGGCGCTTATGTCCTCTTCACATAGGGGCCGCTGCTGTCGCGTTGTCCTCCTGGAAAGGAGGTCGGTCAGCGTACGATTGGCTAATCGCATCTCACAGCTTTCCCTGCTTTGTCGTTTCCGACTGGCATTCCGGCGCTTGACTTCACGCCATAACAAGTTCGTTTCAAATGCTTTCTTCTTCAACACAGGACACTGGACTTGCATTCAGCAGGACAACGGTTCAAACCCGTGTCTAGCCATCCAGAATTAGGTTTTCTCTAAATCGCTCAAGGCAAACGTTTGGTTCCACCGAAATTGCATTGCCGATTTCCTTCTCCGTCCTTCCCTTATCCAAGCTTGTGCTCCATTTCTAATGACCTCTTTGTTGACAGAACTTTAGACACTAATATCCTCCTCAGCACAGCTGATCAGGAAAGGAAGCACTTTAAAAAACATGGCACGCCTTGAATAAAGTGATAAATCAGTAGTCAGCCTGACGACTGGTGTTTCTCAATAATGTTTTAGGACTAAATATAAGGAACATTGTGCAAAGTATTGATGACATCCGTACCAAACGTATAATTCTATAGATGAATTACAACTTAAAATAATCGAAAGTAAAAAAAGGTAACAGCAAATAATAAACAACGTCCCTGTAATGACATATTCAGTTCCTTCTTTCTCTTAGCGACTTGTCTACCACCTCCAGTTGTATAATGGGAACTTACTGATGAATGGACAACATGGTATGAGAGGCACCCACATGCCTTGCTCATACTGTGGCATCAAGCTGTCAGGCTTGCAAGATGAGTGGTCTGCCAAGCGAGTAGATTTTTCTTATTTATCGAGTAACATCCATGACTGATTATGAGCTCTAGTATTCAAAATTAGGCTACAAATTATTCTCCTGTTTGAATATCACGCAACGGAAACGGATAACGCTCATCTGACAGTTAGTAATTTACACAACTCTGATTATTCACTACACACTGGCAGTACCACATTTTCATTCTTACCCAACGGCTTTGATAAACACCGGGCCATCGCACTGAATATGAATGGCGCACACATTATAAATTCTTGATATCATGACTACACACTACTCGAAGAACAAGGCCACCAATTTTTTCTTTTCACTATCTTTTTCATTCCGATAAATTCTATTATGATTAAAGATAACCTAAACACACCATTACATTTTATACAATTACACATGAGAAACTCCGCCCAGTGGGCATGGCTTTACATTGGTGATTATCTTATGGTCTCGTAATTATCTAACGCTACACTGCACTTTCTGGATTGGATGGTGGATCTTTTGCTATATCTCACACTCATCATCACGAAAATTTCCTCCAGACCGAACCGTACAAAAAGGAACATGCATAACCCACTGCCTGTTAACCTATCTTGCTACTCTCTCATGCAAACCACACATAATTAAATTACGTGAAACACATCACACTGGCAACATAGAATACAATCACAAAGAATAGTCACAACGTTAGAATCACTTCACTTTTAGCTTTCCCACTTCAATTAGTATTCATCCCAGTTTCACACGACACTGCCCCACTTCGTAACTTTTCTTTCCTACTACAAACTCTGGAGGATATATGCACGTCTTCCTGTGCGATGCAAGCCACGTGGCGTTGCTGGATAGACGGCTGACTCAACTTGCTTCTCTCTGAGTATTAGAGTTTGAATCTAGCGTCACACGGAAACATAACACGCAAAGTAATATTAAGATCATATTCATCACACACGCGAGTCCTCAGCTGATACCTTGCACGAGTACTTCTCTTTATCCTTCGTCTCATACACAGATTGAGACTCACACAGTAGTCACCACGTGGAAGTGCTCGTCTCTGATTTCAAGTCCTGCTCACACCATTTCTTAAGTATTTCCAACTTACAGTACACATGCCAGTAATTCAGCTTAACTTTAGCACTCGGAAGTATTTCAACTCGGTACTAGCACTCGCAAGTATTTCAACTCGGTACTAGCACTCGCAAGTATTTCAACTCGGTACTAGCACTCGCAAGTATTTCAACTCGGTACTAGCACTCGCAAGTATTTCAACTCGGTACTAGCACTCGCAAGTATTTCAACTTACTGCTACACGTGGTTTCATTGTGACCGCTGGTCACTTCCGAAGATTCCTACGATCACCTTAATATTACCTGCCTGACATTTTATTCTCCCCCCAAAAGTTCCTGAAATAGAGAAATAAATATTACGAACTACTCTTACGTATTTCACATGCATAAAATTGTCTCCACTCTTTTGTCTTTACGGGGCACACTCAAGACAGGTCTTACCAACACAAGATCCAGCGCCCGAATGCTGAAACATGGCCGTTCTTCAGGCCATCTCGCACCTACGCCGAGGTGGGGGAGCACCATGCTACCGTATTGGTCAGCCACATTTCAGGCGCTCAAAGCTCAGGTAAATTTCATCTCTTTGGTTCCACCAAAGGCCCGTCTCAAAGATGATCATATATTGCACATTCACTATCTGTGGCTAGCAGACGACCATACATTCATTCATTTCTCAGATCACACGAAATTGGATGTAGGGATTTATTTTGTGGGAGTGCACATGTGATCCATTAACTAAATAAACTGTCCTTCTTTCTTTCACTGGCATCCAGCTTTAGTGTGTTAAGTGAAATTGAGTTATTATTACAAAAAATATGTTGTTCTGACAAGAATAACGAAGAATGTTGTCCCTATTTTCAATGTCGGGCTGTACTGTACCCTTTCAGGCTAATAAATTTAGTCTTATCTGAAAGGATAGAATACAATGTTGTTGTTGTGGTCTTCAGTCCTAAGACTGGTTTGATGCAGCTCTCCATGCTACTCTATCCTGTGCAAGCTTCTTCATCTCCCAGTACCTACTGCAACCTACATCCTTCTGAATCTACTACATCCTTCTGAATCTACTTAGTTTATTCATCTCTTGGTGCCTCTCTACGATTTTTACCCTCCACACTGCCCTACAGAACTAAATTGGTGATCCCTTGATGCCTAAGGACATGTCCTACCAACCGATCCCTTCTTCTTATCAAGTTGTACCACAAACTTCTCTTCTCCCCAATTCTATTCAAGACCTCCTCATTAGTTATATGATCTACTCATCTAATCTTCAGCATTCTTCCGTAGCACCACATTTCGAAAGCTTCTATTCTCTTCTTGTACACAGTATTTATCGTCCATGTTTCACTTCCATACATGCCTACACTCCATACAAATACTTACAGCAACGACTTCTTGACACTTAAATCTATACTCGATGTTAACAAATTTCTCTTCTTCAGAAACGCTTTTCTTGCCATTGCCAGTTTACATTTTATATCCTCTCTACTTCGACCATCATCAGTTATTTTGCTCCCCAAAGAGTAAAACTCCTTTACTACTTTAAGTGTTTCATTTCCTAATCTAATTCTTTCAGCATCACCCGACTTAACTCGACTACATTCCATTACCATCGTTTTGCTTTTGTTGATGTTCATCTTATATCCTCCTTTCAAGACACTCTGCATTCCGTTCAACTGCTCTTCCAAGTCCTTTGCTGTCTCTGACAGAATCACAATGTCATCGGCGAAACTCAAAGTTTTTGTTTCTTCTCCATGGATTTTAATACCTTCGCCGAATTTTTCTTTCGTTTCCTTTACTTCTTGCTCAATATACATATTGAATAACATCGGGGAGCGGCTACAACCCTATCTCACTCCCTTCCCAATCACTGTCTCCCTTTCATGTCCCTCGACTCTTATAACTACCATCTGGTTTCTGTACAAATTGTAAATAGCTTTTCGCTACCTGTATTTTACTCATGCCACCTTCAGAATTTGAAAGAGAGTATTTCAGTCAACATTGTTAAAAGCTTTCTCTAAGTCTACAAATGCTAGAAAGGTAGGTTAGCCCTCCTTAATCTTTCTTCTGAGATTAGTCGTAGGGTTAGTATTGCCTCACGTATTCCAATATTTCTTCGGAATCCAAACTGATCTTCCCCTGAGGTCAGCTTCTACCAGTTTTTCCATTCGTATGTAGAGACTTCTCGTTAGTATTTTGCAGCCGTGATTTATCAAACTGATTGTTCGGTAATTTTCACATCTGTCAACACCTGCTTTCTTTGGGATTGGAATTATTATTTTCTTCTTGAAGTCTGAGGGTATTTTGCCTGTCTCATACATCTCGCTCACAATATGGTAGAGTTTTGCCAGGAATTGATCTCCCAAGGCTGTCAGTAGTTCTAATGGAATGTTGTCAACCTCAGGGGCCTTGTTTCAACTCAGGTCTTTCAGTGCTCTGTCAAACTCTTCACTCAGTATCATATCTCCTATTTCATCTCCATCTACATCCTCTTCCATTTCCATAATATTGTCCTGAAGTACATCGCTTTTGTACATACCCTCTATACACTCCTTCCACCTTCCTGCTTTCCCTTCTTTGCTTAGAACTGCATTTCCATCCGAGCTCTTGATATTCATACAAGTGGTTGTCTTTTCTCCAAAGGTCTGTCTTTAATTTTCCTGTAGGCAGGATCTGTTTTACCCCCAGTGAGATAAGCCTCTACATCCTTTCATCTGTCCTCAAGCCATGCCTGCTTAGCCATTTTGCATTTCCTGTCGATCTCATTTTTGAGACGCTTGTATTCCTTATGGCCTGCTTCATTTACTGCATTTTTGTATTTTCTCCGTTCATCAATTAAATTCAATATTTCTTCGGTTACCCAAGGATTTCTACGAGCCCTCGTCTTTTTATCTACTTGACCCTCTGCTGCCTTCACTACTTCATCCCTCAAAGCTACCCATTCTTCTTCTACTATATTTCTTTCCCCCATTCCTGTCAATTGTTCCCATGTGCTCTCCCGGAACTTCTGTACAACCTCTGGTTTAGTCAGTTTATCCAGGTCCCATCTCATCAAATTCCCACCTTTTTGCAGATTCTTCAGTTTTAATCTACATTTCATAACCAATAGATTGTGGTCAAAGTCCACATCTGCCCCTTGAAATGTCTTACAATTTAAAACGTGCTTCCTAAATCTCTGTCTTACAATTATATAATCTATCTGATACATTCTAGTTTATCCAGGCTTCTTCCATAAATACAACCCACTTTCATGATTCTAAAGTACAATTATCAACTTAATTCAACATCAGCATACATTATTTATTTTTAAAGCTTATGAATAAGAAGTGATAATTACTAATTGCTATATGACTTAATTTGAGACATTAAATTTCAAAATATATGTCCTGTTTAATTCCACAGGTATATCTTGATTCTCTTCGAACTGGGGATGACCTCTTCGCTGTGGCTGTATTTACAGGAAGCTATGGACACAGTCCTCAGATGCATGCTTACAGGTAATACAGTTTAATACAGTTATTAAACATCTCCCTGTTCAGCACCAGCATCTCATCAAATGAACACACTGCTAGACAGTTCCTGCATAAACATCTATCTGCATGAGTTGTGAAATGCAACTCCAACCTATCCCACTACATCACCATTGTTTGCTGAAACGTATTCTTCTTCTTATGCTCCTTCATTATCGGTGCTTTCGAAACCTCATGTAGGAAGCAAGGACACAGTCATCGGCTGCATACCTACGGATAAAATAGTTATTAAACTCATTTTTATTCAGCACCAACGTCCCATCTATTGAACAATCACACACCCTACTGCTTCTACTGAGACTGAGCTTTTGTCAGTGCCATCTGGTGATTGTATCATTAACTAGATCACAACAGATCTCATTACACACCAACAGCTCAACATGCACTGAATGTTTACTGCCAATTTCTGGGATGTGGAATGGTGGATAGCGGGTGGTGGAAAGTGAGGGTGGTTGTAAGACAGTTTTGTGCATACTCTGGTGGTAGTTTTGGTGACGGGGGCAGTCCATCTTAAAACTTAAAGGCAAACATAAACACGCATGATCAGAAAAAGTGGGGGGGTCGGGGGTGGAGGACTGTGGAGGACAATCCACCAGTAGAATAACACTCCAAGAACACATTTCCTACCAAACTTAATAACTTACGCCCCTCCTCTGTTGCAGCTCAGACTAAGGTCTTCACCGCCAATTTACAGGTGTGGGAGGGGTGGAGGGTGGTGGCTGGCGTCATAGGAGTGGAGGGAGGAGCGTAGTGTTATGATTCTCGTCGTCAGTTGTTATGATGACAGGTGGCCAATGCTAAACAAAACATATATTGCAGGTTTGGCAGTGAAGTCGGTAAGGTTGCAAAAATGTTCAAATGTGTGTGAAATTTTATGGGACTTAACTGCTAGGGTCATCAGCCCCTAAGCTTACACACTACGTAACCTAAATTAGCCTAAGGACAAACACACACACCCATGTCCGAGGGAGGACTCGAACCTCAGCCGGGACGAGCCGCACAGTCAGACTGCAGCGCCCCTGATCGCTCGGCTAATCCCGCGCGGCGCTGGCTGCATAGTTTGTACCTGCAACGACTGAAATACTTCGTAGTCGTCGGTAAAAAAAAGTATCTATTGTACTTAACTTGTGTTACATGCTTCTTCATATGCTGCATACATATTGCGAGGTGCCGGGGCTAGCAGTGTATTTAACACTAAATTCTTCTAGAATCTACAAATGTAAATAATGCTCTAAGCCAGGGGGGATTCTAACTCCGACTTTTGCTGCTGCCCATGGATTAAAAAGATACGCGAACTGACTGTAACAAACCCTGCAAGTGGAGTAGAAAAAGAGTTTGGCAATAATTTAATTTGATAAATAAGTTAAATAAAGGAAGGTTTCATTAACGTAGTGAGAAATGATAGGGTTGCTCTACCGATTAACAGAATGAAAGTTCTGTCCAAAATAACAATGATTTATTAAGACTAAACACAAAATAATAAACAAAAACACATGAAACATTTACAATACATCAAATTGGCTGAAATTGGATACTCAAATAAACGCTGTGAAGGTGAAGTTGTCCCTGAGCTCTGATTATTATCGCCTAGCAAAAATGCCTGCTTTGCCGGTGCTGCGGACGTACATTACCAAGCTGT
This sequence comes from Schistocerca cancellata, assembly GCF_023864275.1. NCBI lineage: Eukaryota > Metazoa > Arthropoda > Insecta > Orthoptera > Acrididae > Schistocerca > Schistocerca cancellata. Next base: position 195,983,687 of record NC_064629.1, on the reverse strand, counting down.
CTTCTTAGCTGCAAGGACACGATCAGGCGTACTGGAAGCGATGGCTGGTTGCTTCGACGTCCCATCGTGGTGATGATAATTTCGCGAGTATAGCCCGAAACAAATTGTCCTGGTCTGGTTGTTCCAGACTAAAGACTTCCTAGCAACACAAATGCACCTCTGAGGTAGACGAAGAAGGCTCGCCACACAATCACTGACGGTACAGTGATTGATTTTAACAAGCGAAGTCACACACTAACTCTGATACAGTCAACTATAGCCTAAACTGCTCAAGACAGACAACATAGGCCTCTAGTACGCAGAACGCTCAGTTGCCAACTGTACTCAGAAAGTTACGTTGAAGTCGAAACTTCAGCAACTTCGTCAAGCAGTTACAATTAAATAAACGTATATTAGATAGCCAATGGAAGCAGGCTGACCAGAGCAGCGAGAGCTCAGTATTGTAACCTACTCCGACCGAAAGGCGAGAGCCAACTACCCCACAAGAGCACCCGTACAAACCGAACACAGAACTTTCCCGCCCCCACGACAGTGGCCGTGGTTAACCGTTCCAATCAGCAACTCGAAAACCGGCGGATAATTCCACTCTATTGCTGGAACACTACCATTCCACCAATGGAGGTTCTTGGCGCCAATTTCTTCGCTGGTTTTGCTACTCACGGAGCTATGCCCTGAGCAAGCCAATCACAGTTACTATTTTGCAGAAAGCGCTGGAATTTTCCTGCCACAACTGCCTGCGTACACAAGTCATTCCCACGCCTCGCTGGTAGCCCGCCAGAAAGTGTTTTCCAGCCCAGGGGGTCCACAACTCTTTTGTGGATACGTGCGTAGCGAGCATGGGACCCCGAGCTAATGTGGCCTTCCTTCCTTTCCGGGCTGCATACCTTCCCTTTCCGCATCCTTCCCCATCCCGCATCTTCGCCCCTCCTCCCCTCACCTCTGGCTCTTTCCTTCCCTTTCTCCCCATCTGGGAGTATGGTTTGTGCCTACGTCCGGAGACGGACGCTCGTAAATGTACTGCATTCTTCGCCTTCCTTGCTTTTATGTCTTCTTCCTTCCTTTGTCCTTCTCTTTTCCTTACCTCTTCTCTTTCCCTTTTCTCCGCTGCGGCGTTTCCCTTTCTCTTTCTTCCTCCCTGTGCGTGTCTGAAGGCTGACCCACGCCTTTTGTGCGTAGCCGGTGACGGGGTAACGCATAATTCCCCGCCCCGGGTAGACAGGTAGGACACGTATGTACCCCCTGGTAACGGCTGGTGGCCGGTCAACCGGCCGATCGCTGGTGGCAGGGGCTGCTCCTGACCAACCTATGGATCAGGATCTTCTGCCTTCGGCTGAATGCCATTCCATGCTGTCGGTCGCAAGCTCTGAGCAGTCGTTGAGTTGACAGCACCCTTGGTCACATTCCTCCATTTTCTGTTCACCCTATGTCCATTATCCACTGGAATATCCGCGGCATTCGAGCCAATCGGGATGAATTGTCGGTCCTCTTACGATCCTACTCGCCGGTCACCTTCTGTCTTCAGGAAACAAAGCTGCGTCCCCATGATCGCTTTGTTCTCCCTCATTTTCAGTCTGTCCGATATGACCTCCCCTCTGTTGAAGGCACTCCAGCCCATGGAGGACTCATGATTCTTCTCCATGATACTCTCCATTATCACCCAATTCACTTAAACAATTCCTTCCAAGCTGTCGCCGTCCGTCTTTCCCATCCTGGATACACGTTCTCTCTTTGTACTGTATACATTCCATCATCCACACCAATGGCACGAGCTGATCTCCTTCATCTTCTTGGTCAGCTTCCACCCCCCTATTTGCTGGTTGGGGACTTCAATGCCCACCACCCGCTTTGGGGATCTCCACATCCTTGTCCACGTGGCTCTCTATTGCTAGACGTCTTCCACCAAGCGGATCTAGTTTGCCTCAACACTGGGGTCCCCACATTTTTGTCTGCCTCCACGACAAATTTATCTCATTTGGACCTTGCGGTCGGTACTGTTCCGCTAGCTCGGCGCTTCGAATGGTTCGCCCTTGATGATACACACTCGAGTGACCACTTTCCATATGTCCTTAGACTGCAGCCTCCACTGCCATATTTGTGTCAATTTTTGGCGACGTAAGGAGTTTCTTCCGCCCTCCTTACATCTAGGTCCTGTCAACCTTCCGTTTTCAGACGTCGCTAAATTCTTGGGTCTTATGTTTGACAGAAAACTGTGCAGGTCCTCCCACGTTTCCTATCTTTCGGCTCGCTGTCTGCGATCGCTTAACACCCTCCGTGTCCTGAATGGTACCTCCTGGGGAGCGGACAGAGTGGTCCTTCTCCGCCTCTATCGCGCCTTAGTGCGCTCGAAATTGGATTACGGAAGCATAGTCTACTCCTCTGCTCGGCCGTCTATTCTTCGGCGTCTCGATTCTATCCACCACCGTGGATTACGTTTAGTGTCTGGAGCTTTTTACACTAGCCCTGTGGAAAGCCTTTATGCTGGGACTGCTGAACCTCCGCTGTCCAATCGGCGAGCAGTCCTCCTGAGTCGTTATGCTAGCCATCTGTCTTCCATGCCTGCTAATCCAGCCGACGACCTTTTTTTCGACGCCTCCTTTGATGTAGGGTATGCAGGCCGCTCCTCCTCCCTACTACCCCCGGGAGTCCGCTTCCGTCAACTGCTCCATTCTCTTTCCTTCCGCTTTCCTAAAACCTTCTTGACAAATTGGGGTACAGCACCGCCTTGGCTCCGTCCCCGGATCTGCATGCTCCGTCACCTTTGTCAATTTCCCAAGGATGGTACCCCTACACTTGTTTATCGTCGGGCATTTGCTGCTCTATGTGCACAAATGACGGACGCCACATTTATTTACACCGACGGCTCGAAAACATCGTTAGGTGTAGGGAGTGCCTATATTGTTGGCGACACCCCAAATCGCTTTCGGCTACCCGACCAATGTTCGGTTTATACTGCGGAGCTTTACGCTGTTCTCCAGGCTATCCACTTCATCTGCCGCCATCAGCGGGTACAGTACGTTATCTGCTCAGATTCTCTCAGCTCTCTCCTCAGTCTCCAAGCTCTTTACCCTGTGCACCCTCTGGTCCACCGGATTCAGGACTGTCTGCGCTTGCTCCACCTGGGGGGCGTCTCGGTGGCGTTCCTCTGGCTCCCGGGACACGCTGGTATCTGTGGGAATGAGGCGGCCGATATAGCGGCCAAGGCTGCAGTCTCTCTTCCTCGGATGTCCGCCGCTCGTGGTCTCGCGGTAGCGTTCTCGCTACCCGAGCACGGGGTCCCGGGTTCGATTCCCGGCGGGGTCAGGGATTTTCACCTGCCTCGAGATGACTGGGTGTTTGTGTTGTCCTCATCATTTCATCATCATCCAGGAAAGTGGCGAAATTGGACTGAGTAAAGACCGGGTACTTGTACGGGCGCTGATAACCACGAAGTTGAGCGCCCCACAAACCAAACATCATCATCATCTCTTCCTCGGCCAGCTATTCAGTCGCTTCCCTTCACCGATATACGGAGCGGTTTATGTCGCCAAGTTGCTCATTTATGGCATGCGCATTGGTCGGCACTTCCCCGTAATAAATTGCGGGAAGTAAAAGCCCTTCCTTGCGCTTGGACCTCTTCCTCCCGAACGCGTCGTCGGGAGGAGGTAATTTTAGCTAGACTCCGGATAGGGCACTGTCGTTTTAGCCATCGACATCTTTTAAGCGGCGATCCTCCCCCACTCTGTCCCCACTGCTCACAGCTGTGGACGGTAAGACACCTTTTAATTGAATGCCCCTATTTTAATCCGTTACGCTCCCATCTACAGCTATCGCCTGATTTATCGTCGATTTTAGCAGATGACGCGCTCAGCCGACCGCGTTCTCCAGTTTATTAGTGACAGTGAAATGACGTCAGTCATTTGAAGCTTTTTTTGGGACCACCACCCCCTTTCTGTAGCAGATTTTTAAGCATTCTTCTATTTTTAGTTTCTCTAATTTTCTGACTTTGTTCCCATTGCTGCTGGTTTTCAATTTCGGTTTTTTACTGTCTTAAGTCACGGGCTGGGCGCTAATGACCATAGAAGTTTTGCGCCCTAAATCCAAAAACAAAAACCAAAAACAAAAAACAAAAAGAAAGTGTTTTCGCTAAGTTTCTATGAAGTAACGGAACCTCTAGCCCAGCCGCCACTTCAGGCCCCTGCGGGCGTGTTTCTTGACAATGTCAGCGTCTGGAAAGCATTCACTCGACTCCCTCACACCCGTCAGCTTACCCTTTCAAAATCAGCAGAGCCTGCCTGTCACCGGACCACCCGGGTGACGAGAGACGCTGCGTGGGAAGTCCGCGTGTGAAGGAATAGCAACTTTCCACTGCATGCAATTAGAGAGGAGAATCGTAAGATAGAAATATGAGAGGGGGCTCATGCCACCTCTCAATATAATTACAAATGTATCTAGAGAGGCATTACTTATGTCATACTTCACTAAGCGCATTGTTAGAGCTGGATTCCTATCAGCTGAAGGCTATGCTACATTCCTAGTTGACGTCCCGAGCACGAGTGGACGAGAGCTCGCTAGAACTTTGTCACAAGCCGCGGAGCGGCGCTGGTCGCGACTCGAGGGTCCAGCGATATCTCTTACAGACCGTGGTCGATATCTGTAACCCCTGACAAGTGTCGTATCGAACGTTGATACCACTCGTAGGGAGTTAGATTAGTGGAGGTAGCCCAACTGACCTATCTTCCACAAAAATAGTTCCCATTATTTCCACAGGATAGACAGGTGTGTGACATTATAGGGAGTGGAGGAAACACAGTGCCACTTTGAATAAATTATTTATGCCAGAAATGGTTCCATCTCACTACTTACATCCTCTGCCAAGTCAAAGAGTGCGGCTTGTCTGTGGAGCACCACAGTCAACTCTACTAGCTCCAAACATGCTAGTTTCTCTCAGTCAGTGTTATAGTCGGATGAATATGGTACATAGGACGATATTAGTCATATGAATAAGGTACGTATGGTCGTATCTAGGGTGTATGATGCACCTATGCCCTTATTTATTTACCCTGCCCCCTCTTCCTAAAGTTCAGCATTGCTATTCATTTACAGACGATCAACAGTTGTGTAATTTTTAACTTCAGTTCTAAATTTGCTGAAGTCTTAAGTAATATATAACATAAAGCATATGTACAGGTTCAAAATTTAAAAATAAGAACATAACTACTACAGTTCAATAGCCCATTTTACTGAAAAATTACCGTAGGAACATCAAACTTGGACACAACGTATGGTAAAAATACAAAGAAAACCATTATAGATTAATACCCCATATCAAAATTATTTCACTTAAGTGTGAAATTTAATCAGTCCAAAATTCATGAGACAATACCATTTTATTGTCCTTTTCCAAAATGTAGCGAACTTAAATGACTTCCCTCCCACTTTTGTATTTGCGAATTTATTTATCACTTTCTGAAAATGTGGACTGTCATGCCTGATTCTGTTACTAGTATTCCAAGATTTATGAGTCGTTCTTGATTTTATGTTCTATTTTGTCCATAGCAAGTTCTTTAACCGTTCTAGATTGGGGCAGGACCTTTCAGATGAACAATTTGTTGCTGGTGTACAGCTGTAATTCTTGAGTGCTCCGTACACATTTGGACAGATATCACTAATTTTTATTTATTTATCTTTTTGAAACCATCATTCTACAGAGAAATGGAAGAGATGACATCTTGTGACCATCTTCTTTCTTCATAGACAATAGATACATTTTGAAATGTATACATTCCTCACCAATTTTGTTCTCTATATCAGACCTATAGATGGCTCTAAGTTCCTCTGCAGCATCATAAATCTGAACAGCTTCTAGTTCGCGATATTTGGAGAATGGAAACTCTTATCTTCTTTTTTGATATTAACTTTCTTCTGTAACTCATTCTGAAGAGTTTTTACAGTCTTAGAACATGACATTTTCATTCTTCTCCAGATTTCAGAACAATCTGATCGTGTTTGTTCTTCAGGAAATTTTTGTTCGCCTTGTGAGTCAGATGATTCATTAAAGAATTTCTTGCATTTAACTTGACGTTTCCTTTCTTGATTCTCTGCAGCAGAAGGAGATGGAACCGATTCCGAATACCTGATCTCCTTAAGTTTCTTTTCAGCTGAATTCTCGTGAATTTAAAAAGCTGTCTAAAGCTCACTTAAAAACATTGAAAAAGAGTCATACATTTCAACAGAAGTAGAAATATGTGTATCCTCGGCTTGCAATGTTTTCATTGCTTCTTTAAACTGTTGCAGAATACAATCCCACACTGATGTCATGAAAGTTATCTCAGTCCTTCTATATTTTCTAAGAAGACCTACACCTTCACATTTACCACTCTCATTTACTGAAATTATTCTTAATGCAGAAAACTCAAGTTTCCAATGTGCATTTAAACTCCTACAAGCACACTCACGCGCACACCATCGTCTTGTTGACAATGACTTCAGAGTCATACTTGCAGAATCACAAAATGTTCCATCTGCCTGTAGAATTTGCAAAGAAACTGTATAAACCATGAATTAACTCAAGAAACCGTATTGCAGCTGTGCAGCCTTGTGCAGCCGTGAGCCAACTAGATTCAGCGAGTGATCCGAACATGGAATGAAAAAAAATTAAAGAATTTCCGTTCTTGAGTCTTGCTTCAAGCTTGAATATGCACCAGACATGACTGCGTTCTCATATGATTGAGCGCTACAATTGTCAAATTTCGGTCCATGTACTTCTGAAGAGTTAAAACTTCCTCAGAAAGCTTCTCTCCAGTGTGACCTACATTTTTTATAAAATACAGGAATCTTTCAACTGAGAGCCCGCATTCATTTACGTATCTAATTATTACACTTAAGTAGTCTTCATGGGATATATCTGGTGTAAGACTGATAAATATTTGGAAGAAATAACTTCATAACATATTTTTTGGGTTACTGACTTCCCCATCATACGTATTAAATCTTCATACGTCGCTGGTGACAAGTATGAAGTAAATCCTTTTCCAGGGTTAACAAACCTTGCTATATGGTCAGCCAAATGGAACCATACTTCGCAATTTATTCCTGGCACATCACGAAATTTCCATTTTTCACAGAACCAAACACCTTTTTGTCTCCACCAAATGCTAAACCTTAAGATAATAGCTTCTTAACTAAAGAAACAACTAAGTTCATGCTCATGCTGAATGGACAACTGTTCGCCAATAACTATTCATCTTGTTTCTTCGGTTTCAGTTTTTTCAAGAAGTCTTTGTGAGCTGTAAAATTTCCATGTTTACCTATTCGTATTCTAGCATGGCTCCAATCACTGAAACCAGATGTTGCCAGTAGCGATTCACCACCAAATGATTTACAACCTGCACCGAAGAACGATACTTGGCTTGGAAAATATACAGAATATTCACGGTTGATAATTTCCTTATTCATCAAAATCCTCTGAAATAATTTTTTGTTGCAGGGTCGCTGAGATTATTCGACGTATCGCATTGATGATAAAAAAATAAGTATTTTTGTTTTGATTAATACAATTTTACACAAATAATCTAGCGTCTGGTCATTGTTTTCCTAGTAAAGTGGGTCAATACTGAAAACCGGAAAATTCTCTGCCTTAGTGTGTAGATTCTTGCATTCCTTTCAGAACTCCGAAATTTACAGCCTCTGCATTCTGATTGCCCTTTAGGACTCCAATTTCGCATGCAGTTACAGAGCTACACTTTTCATTGTTACTGTCTTGAACTGCAACTTCACCTGAATTTTCATAGCCTCGCGGTTCACTTTCTTTTACCACTGAAATGAGTCCAGTCGCGGATTTTGTGTAAATGTTCACAATCCCTCTGCCTTTTTCTTCATCTTTCTTTCGATACGCAGCACCGCTTAATCTAGATCGTCTGTGCATACAGCTATCGTGAACTGAAGAAACAAATCTGCGATGCAGAGTTTTGAAAACCGAACATACAGTAGACTCACGACTATCCGGTCTAATGCGGCGGAAGCTCAAGCTGGACAACAAAAAACCGGAATGGCCGGAGTTTCATGAATACTCTTTCGACATCTGCAGTACCATTAAAAAACCCATTTTTATACGAAAACCAAATTTTATTATCTTTACTGACTTCCAGAATCATTACATTTTTTCGTTCATCACCCATTTCGTGCTCTTTATTTGAAACAAAAATGAGCCCAAAAATAACAATTTAACAACGCACGCACTTTGGCTGTCTGAAGAAACAAAAAACACAGGTTCAACAGGAAAGCTGCTCTCTACGTGTGTTCATTATTGTTAGTGAGCTCTAAGTTTGGTTTTTGGAGAGCGGCTCCCGAAATTTATTCGGTGTTATAATTGTGACCCCAGATGTGTTAGAAACATAAGCGGTGAATAAAACATTTTGAAAAACCAGACAGCATTGTAGCCGGCCCCTGATTGCTAAAACTTTGGAAAAGTACGGTATGCCAAATAAATTAATCTTCATATTATTACGGAGAAATATTTTTGCGATATTAAATAAGTAGCAGGTATATTCCAGAATGTGGATAGTCAGGAGCTGGATACTCGAAAGCCAACTGTACACCGAGCGACGTGCCGCAGCAGTTTGCACTCTGGACTTGCAGTCGGGTGGACGACGGTTTAAAACCCGCGTCTGTCCATCCTGATTTAGGTTCCCTTGATTTCCCTAAATAGCTCCAGGCAAATGCCGCGATGCTTCATGTGAAAGGACACGGCCGATTTCCTTCCCCATCCTTCCCTAGTCCGATTAGACTGATGACCTCGCAGTGTCGTCTCTTCCCCAAAACACTCCAACCCATTTTTCCTTCCCCATCCTTCTCTAATCCGATGGGACCGATGACCTCGCCGTTCGGTCCCCTCCCCCAAATCAACCAACCACTGTACTTTGATTATATCAAATACAACAGAAAGAACTTCACTATGACCTGTTAGTACTTAGTTTTAAGTTTAGAACCACGTGAAGCGCTCATTGTAGGCGCGTCGGCTGCTGTCCAGTAATCATGAGTAGCAGTTCTCACAATGATCAACTGTTGTCTTTATTTGCACTGCAGGAAACGAAGAATGTGGAAATACGAAATGAACACTAAACGAGAAGATGACGAGGAATTTCACAGTCTTTGCAAGGAACTGTATTCTTGTGAAGAGCGTTTCTTCAGTTATTTTCGAATGTCTAGGGAACAGCTGGAAATGTTACACAAGCTTATTTAACCGAAAATCTCAAAAATTGAAAAGAGCCTATAGGTTCATAGGAAAGACCAATTTTATTGAGGCAACCTCATTGTTTGTAATAGAATTTTATTTATGGTACAAACCATTTACTTTCTTTTATTATTTACTGTAACTATATATTCTGAAATATAGTAATCATCATAAAACACGGAAGTGTATAACTAAAATATAAAATGAAAAATACTGTCAACCCTGTGTGCAAACAAGCGTAAGCTATAGGTCAATCGTAAACCGTCTACACTGAAACAAAATTTTGCATCCTTATATATTTCTCTGGTGCTAGAAAAGTCAGGGGAAGAATACCCTGGTCCCAAAATTGCAATGGTGACTTCATTTTAAGATATACGATCAGCACTACTTCGTGACGCCACTGAGCTGAGTGATGCAAAGACTGCGGTGTATAGATGTGGTGGTGTTGCATTGTTTTATATCGCAAGTTCAATCTTTCCAAATACTAGGCCAGCTGCATTTTTAAAGGAGTTAGTGCTCCAGCTGGGAATGTCTTGAACGAGGATCGAAACTCAAAAATAAGTTGCTACATGGTCGAGTTCGCGCTTCTCTCTCCTGTTACTGTCTCTGGTGTACTGATCATTTGTGACTGCAGCTACATTTTCATTTATTTATTTTCGTAATGGCTTCTTCGAGGGATGAACTGACATTACGGATTCAATTCTGATTCTTCCTCTTGACGCCCATGGAATTGGTTCTTCTGACTCTCCAACATTTTGTGATGTATGAGGTGGCGACAGTGTGTCAGGAATAAACTCCAAATGACCTGCCCATGGACAGTTCTGATACTTCTTGGCTGAAGCTGTGTCTCCCTTCATGGGTTTTAGGTATTTGCTGTAGGATTCTCGTAGAATTTTCCGTTTTGCTCGAACAGGCTCGGGCTCACTTGTTAGTCAAGCTAAATGCAAATTATTTTATTTCATATGAGCAATTTATTACCAACAAACAGTACAGTTTATTCCAGATCTTAGGCGCTGGTGATTCACACGATACCATCGATTTTTAATTCTGTGTGGGAAGGAAAACTGTCTCCAGATTAGTTAAATATGTGTGTCAATAAGTGTGCAACGTTTTACAACCACTCAACCAGCCGAGGAAATTTGGAAAAAAATTGAGATGGGATTGGTAGATCGGTCGCAATTTCCTAACGGCACTGGTAGCATAGATGGGAGGCGTCTTAGAATAAAGAACCGTAAAAGCAGTGGCTCGAATTAGTTGTCACAAAAACTTTTTTACAGTTGTTCTGCTGGCAGCTATTGATCACCATTACAACTCCATAGTCGTAGGCGTGGGCAGCTACTGCAGACAACGTGACAGCACAAGTTTTGAAACATCTGTATTTTTCCGCGAATTTGTACGAGGAAAATGTATTCTGCCTCTGAAGTCATTGCCAGGCACAAACTTGCCCTTCCCTCATGTGCTGACAAGTGATACAGGGTTCATATTAAGAACATACCTGATGACCCCTTTCTCCAACTCAGCGGCCTTGGAAGATCCTTCAAAAGCAATGTTCAACAAACAGATATGGAGGGGCCGCCGTTTGGTGGAAAAATGGCTTCGGTATTCGCGCTCAAGAGTCTTTTTGAGCCGATAGACTTACAATCTCTACTGCAGAAGCTGTTGTCAAAGCAGCATATTTTTAGCTTAAATTGTAGTATAATGGCACCACTAGTTTGTGCATGCACATTTTTATATCAACTTAATTGTATTATACATTACAATATTCATCTGCTACTATATCATGCAAATGCGCATTTATTTACAAACGAAGAAAACACCGGTTTGTATACACTTGGGTCAGTTTTCTTCCATGTTGCCGCGTTTTTCATCATGTTTTTATAATCAAAGTGTCGGATATCGTACAGAAATACAGGGTGTTCACAGAAAAGTATCGAAAGCTTTTGAGAGGTGTTAGTTCCCATGGAAACAAGAAAAATACGTCTAATAGACATGGGTCTGGAAACGAATACTTTGAGATACATACGTGTTTATAGTAATGGCTACGTGACGCCTGATTGTGGATAACAGCACAGTCTTGCATTGGCGCTCCATCAAATGCGTCTGCAGGGTATTATGTTGTTTTACTCACAGTACTGTACCTACCCTTAAGAGGTCTGCAGTCAGTTGCGTGGTTAGAGTCGTGTTGTAGGCTACGTTAGTTTTCGTCGTGTTTCTGTGCCTTATTGTACATTACTGTCAATACTGGGTACGTATTATGGTGTTTTACCTTCTTCCAAACACGAATTAACTTACGTGTTTACCGTTATTGCGCTGTTTGTATTTACAAATGCTGTAGTACATTTACATTTTCTCTCTTACAGCACTTGTTACCAATGGAAGCCTACTACTCGACAGGTGAAATGGCGGATATGATATTCTGCTATGGTTTAGCAAATGGACATAGCCTGGGAGCCCGTGCCCTCTACTTCCAGAACAATTGCTGTACCCATTAATCAACAGCACGTTCAGGCCATAAGGCCACAGGATCATTACTGCAGACGGCGGTTCCGTCAATGGCTGTCCACATTCAAGATTTTATTTACCAATGAGGCAGACTTCCCAGGAGATAGTGGTGTGAATTTTCATCATCAGCATGTATGAGCAGATGTAAATCCCAAGCAGTTCAGGAAACAGGGCATCAACACCGGTCTGAATCAACGACTGGGCAGGCGTGCTTAGTGGTACAGTAATAGGGCCATCTGTCCCACCACAAAGGTTAACTGGGGCGCATTATCTGGACTTCCTCATTAATGTGTTGCCTACCTTGCTGGAGGCTGCGTCACTGCAGCAACGAATACAACTGTAGTTCATGCATGATGACGCACCAGCACACTTTCGTCATAATGTGCGCAAAGGTCTGACACAGATATTTCAGGACCGCTGGATTGGTCGGGGAGGGGGGTCGGCGTCTGGGGAGGGGGAAGGGGAGAAGAGGGGAAGCTCACCTCGGCCTACTCGTTCCCAGGCCTCAATCCCTTAACGTTTTGGTTATGGGCACACTTGGAGGAACTGGTCTACATCACCGCAGTCGACGACGTGCGAACAGCACACAGTCGCATCTTCCGGGTATACTTCAGAGAAAGGTTCAAATGGCTCTGAGCACTATGTGACTTAACATCTGAGGTCATCAGTCCCCTAGAACTTAGAACTACTTAAACCTAACTAACCTAAGGACACCACACACATCCATGCCCGAGGCAGGATTCGAACATGCGACTGTAGCGGTCGCGCGATTCCGACTGTAGTGCCTAGAACCGAACGGCCAATCCAGCTGGCTTCAAAGAATGCATCATTCCTTACGCCGAAGGGCAGAAGAGTCCATTATCATGAAAGGACTCCTGTACACACGTGTTTATTGCAGAAAGAATGCATTTCTTGACCCATGTTTACTGGACTTAACTCAGAAAGTATGTAGTTCCAGATCTATTTTCATTGGAATTAGTTTTCTTGCTTCGATAAATACTACGACCTCTCAAAGTACTCGACACTTTCTTTTGAACACCGTGTATATATGCGAGCAAATCTCATTTTTTTATGTTTCTGCCGCCAAAATGGCACACTTGCCCGCCGTGAACTTTATAGAAAATCACAACCTACTAGCTGCACGCCGCAGGCAAGGGCGGTGTAGCGCGAGCACCTCCTGTTTGACAGGAACGATGCCGTAGCATCCTTAATGCACTCGTACGTGGGAGATGTTATACATGTGGACTACTAGTAAAATACGAGTTTAATGAAAGATACAAATTTTTGTCAACACTTTGCCAATAAATTATTGAATGGCTGAATTCTGATGCAATGAACACTAAAAAGCTGAACTGATTGCCGTCCGAAATGGACTTGGAAGGCCCAACGGTACCGACCGGCCGCCGTGCCATTCTCAACCCACAGGCGTCACTGCAGATATGGAGGTGCATGTGGTCAGCACACCGCTATCCCGGCCGTATGTCAGTTTACGAGACCGGAGCCGCTACTTCTCAATCAAGTAGCTCATCAGTTTGCCTCACAAGAGCTGAGTGCACCCCTCTCACCAACAGCACTCGGCAGGCCGGATGGTCACCCATCCAAGTGCTAGCCCAACCTGACAGCGGTGTTACCACTGCGGTAAGGCCGTTGGCCAATGAACACAAAACCTACACTTAAATTTTTTTCCAGTGCAAAGTTTTACCGCTCCAGTATTTTGTCCCCCTGTGTAGCTGCGCACGTTCCACCTGCCTAAATACGCCGCCTTCAATTACTACTCGCCATGACCTGAAGTCATACCCGAAGCGCCCATACACCATAACGTCTTAAGTAACACAGATGTTCTTCTCCAAAACATTAGAAGAATGGTAACTCTTTCCACGTCGGCACAGTATTCGCCGATGACTCCATTACGGGGTGGTGTAGAACCGCGATTCGTGGTTGAAGACATGCGACACCATTCATCAGTAGTCCTTGCTTCCCAGTCACGGTACCAATAAAGCGTAGTCGTTTGTGTTGCGGTGTTAAAGACAACCGGGATCCCCTAGTCCAGCTGCTTCCATTCTCTGACCAGTGGTGCACGATGACACAGAATATTGCAGGGAATCCATAACCTGATCTCGAATGACACGCGGATGTGCCGGGGCTACGAAGTTCTTAATGCACAGTTTGGATATTCTCCCTCGTGGCGGTCAGACTTCGTCGGCTGTAATCTTGACGACGAAGATGCTTGCCCTCACGTTCTCGTGTGGTCCAATATTGGGTCACTGTTGCACCAGAATGCCCCACAGATCTGGATTCTGTACTGTTCGACCAGCCAGCGAAACGGATACATAGAACCAAGCCACTTTCAAATTCTGACAGCTGCTGATGAAGCTCTCTTAGACGAGTACGCGGCATCTCCGTGTCCTTCATAGTAATTTTGTAACGTAACGTAAAGTTCTCTGAATAACTTTGCCCGTTGTTTGAAAAGAGGTTTAAGTCCATCTAAATTTTAGGGAACAATCCCTTCCCAGATTAACTTTATAAAGGTCGCAATAAATTATTTTGGGTCAGTCAGAGAAAACTACGTTCGTTAGCCACACTTGTGCCAAGAACTACGTATTTTAGTAGCACAATCATCAACGAAACACATGTGTCTATTTTCAGATGTATTGAAAAGGGATAAATTAAACGAGCAAGGAAATAGCTTCAAATGATGAAATATTTATTTTGGCTAAGATTTCGCTTGATAAGAGTAGTCTTTTGTATTTAATATATGGACAAAACATTCTTGATACATTTATATAAACGAACCTATGGCCTCCCGTTCGCCTTAATCTGACGAGTCCTGTGGGGTTGGGGAGATCTGGAGAGCACGTGGTCGCTGCTCAGTTTCGAAACACAATCACTCACGTGCACTAAATCCACATGCCGAAAAAAATGTTGGTAGCATTTTTGAGAGAAGTGTTGTATGTACATCGTGGTTGGCATCGAGCAGGATTTTGGGTGGCTACATACCTTCTCGTGAACCGCTTCGAATCAAATCAATTCATCCTTTGCCAAATGTATGCTCGATACTATTTTACATATAATTTAAAAGTCCACTAGAAATAAAATTATATATACTGTTCACGCCCCTTATACACGATGATTCACGAAGATACGCAAATATTTTAATACGTTATTCTACAAGTAAACCTAAAGTAAAAGTTCATATAAAAATATAGGTCCGCAAATGTTTAGTTACTGCTTTACGGCAAATAAAAGATTTTGCCCGAAATTTAGCGAATTCGCTAATATGAAACCATCGCAGAACTGTAAAAGGTTAAAGTAAAGCACGATTTCGATTCATTTTGTTGTTACTGGTCTGGTGAATCTAATAAAACATGTCCCAAAAGTGTATCTTCAGTAGTTTTCCAGAACATTCAGAGAAGCAAAGATAATTATACACTATGTGATCAAAAGTATACGGACACCGGGCTGAAAATGACTTACAAGTTCGTGGAGCCCTTCATCGGTAATGATGGAATTCAGTATGGTGTTGGCCCATTCTTAGCCTTGATGACAGCTTCCACTCTCGCAGGCATTCGTTCAGGCAGGTGCTGGAAGGTTTCTTGGAGAATGACAGCCCATTCTTCACGGAGTGCTGCACTGAGGAAAGATATCGACGTCGGTCGGTGAGGCCTGGCACGAAGTCGGCGTTCCAAAACATCGAAAAGGTGTTCTATGGGATTTAGGTCAGGACTCTGTACAGGCCTGTCCATTACAGAGATGTTACAGTCGTGTAACCTTTCCGCCACAGGCATTATGAACAGGAGCACGAACGTGTTGAAAGATGCAATCGCCATCCCCGAATTGCTCTTCAACATTGGAAACAAGGAGGTGCTTAAAACGACACTGTAGACCTGTGCTGTGATAGTGCCACGCAAAACAACGAGTTCAAGCCCCCTCCAGGAAAAATATGACCACACCGTAACACCACCGCCTCCGAATTTTACTTTTGGTACTATACACGCTGGCGATGAAGTTCACCGGGCATTCGAAATACCCACACCCAGCCATCGGATAGCCACATTATGTACTATGATCCGTCACTCCACACAACGTTTTTCGACTGTTCAGTAGTCCAATGTTTACGCTCCTTACACCAAACGAGGCGTCGTTTGGCATTTTCCGGCGTGATGCGAAGCTTATGAGCAGCCGCTCGAGCATGAAATCCAAGTTTTCTCACCTCCTGCCTAACTGTCATAGTACTTGCAGTGGATCCTGATGCAGTTTGGAGTTCCTGTGTGATGGTCTGAATAGATGTCTGCATATTACACATTACAGCCCTCTTCAACTGTTGGCGGTCTCTGTCAATCAACAGACGATGTCTGCCTGCACTGTTTTGCGCTGTACGTGTCCCCTGACGTTTCCACTTCACTATAACATTATAAACAGTGAACCTAGGGATGTTTAGGAGTGTGTAAATCTCGCGTATAGACGTATGACACAACTGACACAAAATTACCTGACCACGTTCGAAGACCGTGAGTTCCGCAGAGCGCCCCATTCTGCTCTCTCACGATGTCTAATGACTATTGAGGTCGCTGATATGGAGTAACTGGCAGTAGGTGGAACCACAATGCGCCTAATATGAGAAACGTATGTTTTTGGGGGTTTCCGAATACTTCTGATCACATAGTGTACAAGTAAATTTGTTTACTTTCCGTGAAGATAGCTCAAATCTCTGAGAACACTACGGGACTTCATATCCGAGATCATCAGTCCTCTAGAACATAGAACCACTTAAACCTAACTAACGTAAGGACAGCACACACATCGATGCCCGAGGAAGGATTCGAACCTGCGACCGTAGCGGTCGCGCGGTTCCTCACTGAAGCGCCTAGAACCGCTCGACCACACCGGCCGGCTTTCCATGAAGAATGTAGTAACGTTGGTGTCATTGTTGGCAATCGTTAGCTAGATCTTTCAGTCGTTTCCGAACCTTGAAACGAATTAGTTTTCGGTATTGTTCAATGAAAGAACATAACAACAACAACAGTGTATTTAAGGGAAACCACGTAGTAACCGGTGTAGTTTGTAGATTATTTATGAAGATGTGATGCCTTTCAAATTTACAACAGAGGAATAGACCGATATGGTGTTTATTTATGTCAAATGTGGTGGTAATGCTACAACTGCAGTTAACGAATTTCGCGTACGTTATCCAACTCGGAGCGTTAAGAATGCAATAGACGAAATTAAGGTCAACCCTGTGAAACTGAAACAAACAACAAAACCCTTTCATACACGTGCAGCTAAATTCATTGAACTCGGTGGAGACATTTTTGAACGTTTATTGTGAAAGTACTGGGAAATTGTATGTACACTGTACAGCTATCTTAACACTGAGCTTTGCTTTTTTTTTCAGTTTAACATGAAATCACGTGTGCTATGGTATCAATGAAAGCAGATTATCTGACGCATTCATACAGTTTCAGTTAACTTTATTACAATCATTTTTCAAAATTAAATACTCTGCCACTTCTATTGAAAACTTGTGCAACTGTCTGGGAGTTAAAACACAAATTGGGGCAAGTAGTTAACAAATTAAAAATTTTACGAAATTACTTCTTTGCTTCTCTGGATGACGTCCGCAGCTTGTGGTCTCGTGGTAGTGTTCTCGCTTCCAGAGCATGGTGTTTTGGGTTCGTTTCCCAGCGGGGTCAGGGATTTTCACCTGCCTCGAGATGACTTGGTGGTGTTGTGTCGTCTCCATCATCATCATTCATTCCCATTACTGTCGGAGGAAGGCAATGGCAAACCACCTCCGCTAGGTCCTTGCCTAGTACGGCGGCGCAGGTCTCCCGCATCGTCCCCTACGCTCTGTTACGGAATATGGGACTTCATCCTCATAATCTCTGGATGTTATGGAAAACTATTGTAGATACACGTCTATGACATGTTTTATTAGATTCACTAGATTAATAACAGCATAATTAATGGAAACCGCGCTTTACTTTAACCTCGTACAGTTTTGCGCTGGCTTCATATTAACGAAGTTGCTAAATTTCAGGCAAAATCTGTTATTAGCCGTAACTCGTAACTAAGCATTTGCGGACCTATTTTTATATGAACTTCTTTCTTTAGTTTTACTTTCAGAAAAACATATTAAAGTATTTGCATATCTTCGTGAATCACTCTGTATATCCTACCAACCCAATCCTAAACATGAAGAAGAATGACGCACTCTGGTGGCCGTTCTGCCACAGAAAATCGCGACTCCATTTAATTATACTAGGTCTGTTCAGAAAATTGCGGAACGTTGCCCACAAAATTTTCTACGCTTACGTTTAACTTATTGTGTACGGTATCCTTCGAAATACTCTTCCCCACAATTGATACTCCGCTCCCAACGCCGTTCCACTTCCGCAAGCAGTCTTGGTACGCATTTTGCTGGATCGCGCGAAGCGCCGTCTGCAGTTTTTTATTTTTAATTTTTAAATCTCGTCCGTCGTTATAAACCTTCGTCCATTCAAAGGCTTTTTCAACTTTGGAAATGAAACACTGTCTGAAGGGGACAGGTCTCTGATTTGTGCGATCGAAAAGCTCTTCACAGGTCTTTCCGGCCTTTACTCGTGAGTCGTGGGTCGAACTTGGCGGCGACACGATGCATTCCAAGATGCTGTGTCAGGATTTCAAGACATGATCCAACTGAAATTTTATATTCTTATGCAGTCTCTCGGACAGCCATTCTTCGATTGGCACGCACAATTTCGTTGAAATTCCTTACATGATCGTCGAAGGACATCTTGAATGAGGGTCATCTTTAACTCCCCTTCGGCCATTTTTAAACCGTGTGATCGATTCGTAACAACGATTACGGCTTAAGCACTCATCACCGTAGGTACCCTGCAACATGAGGTGTGTTTCTGTAAAGGTTTTCTTGAGTGTTGCACGTAAAATTTAATGGAGACGCGTTGCTCCTCTAAGTCTGTCATCTCGAAATTCGCAATCTGTGCGACACAACGTTCTACCTAATACAGCACTGAACAATAAGTAAGAGTCACACAACAATGAAACTTCCAGCAGTTATAAATTAAACACAGGCGTGTGCATGGATGCCAATCGCATTTTGCTCCAACTCACCATTGCCACTAAATTAAGAATGTTCCGGAATTTTTTGAAGAGACCTCTTATACCTACTAACGGTGTATACGTTGAGATATTTACAATGACATCTGACAACGTCTTCTGGGTGTGATCACTTTTTTGTCAGATAGTGTATATCCTAATGGCAAATTCTCGGATATGGGTTCTTTGACAAAATTTTATCTACAAGTACCCCTCTACAACCCTTGTAACCCTATATAATTTTCTAGGTCCTCGGATGTTTCATACTGCTTATGTGAGCTTGCAAAAGAGAATCGAGATCAACACCCACATAAACAGCATAAAATGAGTAGACATATATAATTAAACCGGTAATCGCGTTATGTCACTTTACAACTCATCTTTTGTTTCCAACGAAAGCGCTGTTGCACTATACTATCTGACTAGGCACAAGCGTGTTGATCACAAAACATATTATCTCGCAGTAAGACTCAGAAACAGAAAAGTGAAACTAGAACACTATGAAAACAACATGTTACTAATTGCCATTAGATAGTACAGAGTTCTTCGATTGGATAATCTGTAGCGTGATAATTTTCTGGTATTATGTGATGTATGAGCAGATATTTATGTGTCACATGACTATCACCACTGTATCGAACTACACACCATTCGAAACTACACTCATCTAGACTAACAGTAATTAATATTTTTATCTTCTACTGATAATTAACCATTTAAACCGCCCAGATCCTTCACTGAGGTTTACGTTACCTCTACTCGTTTGCACTGATATGTTTTGTGGCCGTAGCTCTGTCTGACACGTGTTTTCCAAGATAACACGTGAGAAAATCGAATTTCGTCCCCGAATTACATTCACATCTGTGTTACCTTGTCCATGATACTAAGATCTTGTCAACTACAGAATCCAAATGCCTAAATGTTTCTCTAGGAAACAGCGCTGACGCACTCACATTAATATTTCCTTAGTTGCCGACCGTCAAATCAAATGTGGGACTACTCAGCAGCTAGTGTCTATACGAAAGGTGTTTAACTCACTGTATTTCCATATGTGAAAGTATAATGTCGTGTGACATTGTCGGCTTGGATATCCTACAGGGTGGGTTCAGCTGCCTGGGTGTCCTTCCTGTGGGGTTTTGCCCACTCGTCGCTGATAGGGTGCTTATGGGATGCAGCGTTCTCGGAATGCTGTACAACAATTCAAACAAATAACATTAGTAGTTTTAATTCTATAAAGCAACTGACAATACTTAATTTTGGAGATTTACCATCAGTAGTCACAAACGATGGGCGACAGGCAATATAATTTAGAGTCCTTGATATGTGGACTGTTCAGGCAAGTTGACACACGTCACTGATAATTAATGTCCGCGATCCGGTACCGATCTGAGTGGCCGAGGCTACAAGTAGCGGTATTTATATTCCCTTCTTCCAGATGTCGCTCTTGCCGCGGCGCGATTCAATTCCGCTCACCGTTGGCCGACGTTTCCTCACCGTCTTCTCTGCTGTTGCATTCCTCATCTTCGTTCCGGCGCTTGTGATTACACCAGAACACTTCCCCCTTCTGCATTGGCCCCTTTCCTTGAGGATACGTGACCGTTGCGCCGTATGTGTAATTGTAGGATGGAGACGAGTGATGATGTGAGAAGCAGAGGCTGAACCCCGTGCTTGCAAATGGCCTTTAGCTCTCAAATAGCCCCCAAGGCGGCCACAAAGCTTTACGTCCCCTTCCAGCGGATGATCACCATCCACAATGTCATATGTCCTCACTTCATGAGATGCTGGAAAGAGCTTTGGAGTTTAATCGAGGACAGGTGATCAGGAACTTGACGCCACCACCTCTTCTCCCCTTGCCTGTCAAGTACTGCAGAGAAAATTTCATCCACTACCAGGAGACGAACAGGCTTATCTCAGAGTCGAGTGCCACTGCAACAGTGTGCATTAGTGGCCTTTTTAAGGAGATTCTAAACGAGAAAAGAATGACAGGAAGAAAAATAAGACCAACTGAGAAAGTCAATACGACGATGAAAATGACGCGGCAAAGTATTAGAAATTAAAAAATGAAATTTAAAACTATTAACTGAATAAAAATAATAATCAGTCTATTGATTAGATTTAGAAAGATGTCCATAGATCCTTCTAAACATTCTTCAAAAAATATAAAAAAACCTGTATATGTCTTTATTAAGAAGGCGCTGCAGCAATAAACATATGAGCATCCGCAAACGTGGAAAAAACTGAAAGTAACTAAGAGGTGTGACGCCGTATACGAAGAGGAAAGAGCGGAGGGGGTACCATGGTAAGACGTGCAGGTATCCTCCTGCTTGGCAGATGGGGCGTGGGGGCAGAAGAGTCGTGGGCCAACATATGAGGCCTGGCCAGGGTATCCCCGGCACCACCACTGGGCGGAATCCACGAAAGGAGGCCGGAAGCCAAGGAGGAGATCACAGTAGTATTGGAGAAATATCCGGCTGGCACTGGTTTAGTGCATAAGAGAAAGGGTCGCGTGCCCATGCGCCCACCCTGCTCTGAAGTGCTATATACACGGTGATTTTTTCCCACGGTGTACAAAATCTAGGAATAGATCGATGAGAGAATACGGAACAAAAAAGTTCTAATGAAGTTATGTCCGGAAATTTATGGTTTCCGTGCTAAAGACCTTTGTTCCATCATACATTGTTAAAGAGACTGAAGTCTAATACGCACTGTACCCTGCAGCCACAGTTACATTACGCATGGTTCCCTCCTGGAGGTGGCACTGTTCCTCACAATCTATGTAATCAAAAGTATCCGGACACCTGACTGAAAATGACTTACAAATTCGTGGAGCCCGCCATCGGTAATGCTGCAATTCAATATGGTGTTGGCCTACTTACACTTAGCCTTGTGACAGCTTTCACTCTCGCAAGCATACGTTCAATCAGGTGCTGGAAGGTTTCGTGGGGAATGGCAGCCCATTCTTCACGGAGTGCTGCACTGAGGATAGGTATCGATGTCGGTCGGTGAGGCCTGCTACGAAGTCGGCGTTCCAAAACATCCCAAAGGTATTCTATAGGATTTAGATCAGGACTCGGTTCAGGCCTGTCCATTACAGAGATGTTACTGTCGTGTAACCACTCCGCCACAGGCCGTACATTATGAAAAGGTGCTTTATCATGTTGAATGATGCAGTCGCCATCCCCGAATTGCTCTTCAACAGTGGGAAGCAAGAAGGTGCTCGAAACATCAATGTAGACCTGTGCTGTGATAGTGACACGCAAAACAACAAGGAGTTGAAGCCCCCTCCACGAAAAATATGACCACACCGTAATACCACCGCCTCCGAATTTTATTTTTGGTACTACACACGCTGGCGATGACGTTCACCGGGCATTCGCCATACCCACACGCAGCCATCGGACAGCCACATTATGTACCATGATTCGTCACTCCACACACCGTTTTTCGACTGTTCAGTCGTCCAATGTTTACGCTCCTTACACCAAGCGAGGCGTCGTTTGGCATTTACTGGCGTGATGTGTGGCTTATGAGCAGCTGCTCTACCATGATATCTAAGTTTTCTCACCTCCTGCGTAATTGTCATAGAACTTGCAGTGGATCCTGATGCGGTTTGGAATTCCTGTGTGAAGGTCTGATAGATGTCTGCGTATTACACATTACGACCCTCTTCAGCTGTCGGCGGTCTCTGTCACTCAACACACAAGGTCAGGCTGTACTCTTTTGTGCTGTAAGTGTCCCCTGACGTTTCCACTTCACTATCACATGGGAAACAGTGGACCTAGAGATGTTTAGGAGCGTGGAAACCTCGCGAACAGACGTATGACACAAGTGACACCCAATCACCTGTCCACGTTCGAAGTCCTTCAGTTCCGCGGAGTACCCCAATCTGGTCTCCGACGACATCTAATGACTACTGAGGTCGCTGATACGGAGTACCTGCAAGTAGATGGCAGTACAATGTACCTAATATGAAAAACGAATGTTAGGTGTCCGGATAGTTATGTTCACATAGTGTACGCCATGCCCTAGCGCTCTTTCATAGCATGGTAACCGATAATGTTGTGTCCGATTTACTTCTCTTGCTGACTCACCTTGTAGTGGATGTGATACAGCTTTGTATACAATGGTTCCCCATTCGAATCGAGAACTTGCAGAGATGGTATTTACTTGCGTACTGGCAAATGGAAATGGGCGGCGAGCAGCGAGATGGTATCAGAAGACTTACCCCGCTGTCAACAACCACAGCATTCAATATTTGCAAGAGTGTTTCGCCGTTTGTCTGAGACAGGTTCGTATCAGGAAGCAGGAAACCATGAAGGACGTACCCGAAGTGTTCGGACACCAACTTGGAGGAAAATGTGATTAACACCTAGGAAGGCGACTGCCGAGTCAGTGCCAGGCAGTTGCCCCGCCAGTACAGGATAAGCCAGACGACAGCATGTAACTTTCTCGATGACAGTTGTTACTACATTTTCGCTTACAGCGAGATCAGGGCTTACTAGCGACAGACTTGCCACATCTGAAGCACTTTTGTCACTGGTTTCATCGACAGCAACTATGATTTCGGGATTTGTGTCATCCATCCTATTCACAGAGGCCACATTTGCGCGGAGTGGTATCTTCGACTTTCGTAACAGGCATTTGTGGCATAGTATGTGTTGTGGACTGACAAGACAGCCAGTCCACAGTGACGGGTAACCGAAAGGCACGCGTACACACACGCCGGCTGGCGTGAGGTCTGAAACAGGATACTTAATGAATGCTATAAAGAAAAGTACGTAGCTCCTCGAATACTTAACTTTATTCCATCATTGTGGTACATCGCTCTTGACGATACAATTGAGAGTCTTTAAATACAAGCACTGTAAGGCTAATGGCGCCTTACTAGGTCGTAGCCATGGACTTAGCTGAAGGCTATTCTATCTATCTCTCGGCAAATGAGAGAAAGGCTTCGTCAGTGTAGTCGCTAGCAACGTCGTCGTACAACTGGGGCGAGTGCTAGTACGTCTCTCTAGACCTGCCGTGTGGTGGCGCTCGGTCTGCAATTACTGACAGTGGCGACACGCGGATCCGACATGTACTAAAGGACCGCGGCCGATTTAAAGCTACCACCTAGCAAGTGTGGTGTCTGGCGGTGACACCACAGTATGCAAAACCCCCATGGTATGGTGACAGCGAATCATCAGCATAGGTGCAGCCGGAACATGTGTGCCGGGATAATTGGCGACAGTATTTTGGGACCAGTCATCCTTCCAGGTCGCCTAACAGGCCGGAACTACGGGCGTTTCTTGCGTGTGACTTTGCCTCCCCTGCTGGAAGAAGTACCACTGATCATTTGAAGGGTTATGTGGGTGCTACATAATGGTTCTCCAGTCCACTTCGACATTAGCGTCCGGACGCATCTTAATCTTGTCTTCCCTGGTCGATGGATCGGATGAGGGGTTCCAGTCACATGGCCTCCTCTTTCATCGGCTCTCAACCCCTTGCGATTTCTTGTTATGGGACCATCTCAGAAGTATCGCGTATGAAGAGCCCGTTGCAGATGTGGAGACACTGGAGCAGCGTATTCATGCTGAATTTGAAACTGTTCGGATGCAGTCTGGACAACGTGAACCTGTGAGACAGAACGGCGTGGACACGTATGCCTTGAGGAACACGGAAACCATTTTCCACACATGCTGTAACTGAACACAGCCCTCAAATCGTAGGAGAGCGTTGCTGGGAATAGTTAGTGAATGTCATCGGGATTTACAACAATCTATACTTCCAGTATGGCTGATACGTAGCACATCACCTGGCCTCGGGCGGAGGGTTGAGCGTGGGTGGAGCACGTGGCTGTCTCCATGGTTACGGCCGGTGCGGACAGCTATTGAGCGGGTGGCAGAGCCGGCGGGAGGGATTGCTCTCCTTCATATAATGAATAACTTAACGTTTAAGAACTGCACTGGCTTGCTTCGTGGATGTCCTAAACAGGAGTCCATACTTGAACATGAGTTTGGTATTTCAAAATTCACATTACTGAGTGAATCCTTCAGACTGACAGAAAGCATTCACGGAAATGACTGCAGATTTATTTCAGTAATGAATGTAAGATTATGCCTGTAAATAATCAAGCGTATAAGGTAGTGAATAAATTTATGATGAGTGTATCAAAAGACGTACTCTCCGCATGGACGAATGGCCGAATAGTGAAAACACAGTATAAGATAAAAGTAATTTTAGAAGAGACTCCGTGCACCGAAGAAAGATAAGCCAAGGGCATCTGACTCGTTATTGTAATTTTCTCAACAGACAACATATAGGTTCATAATTACTTGCTGGTGCTGAAATTTATATTTAGAAGTATGTCGTTTTGGAAAAATTTCATTTCACGGTGCGAAAACTTTCAGATCTAAATTATGTTCGCCTTCTTCCTCTTGTTTTTTCTTAGAAGTAATCCATGCAAAATGAGCTGTAAAATTGCAAAATTAATCGTTTTCATTCGTAAGGTAACGCTCTGCTCACCAGATACACAGCGCGTGGAGTTTTGTTGACTCTCAGCAGCAACACTAGGACAGTATAAGGAAAAATAACGTCTTTTCTTTTAAATATAACTCTATTCTTGAATAAATGCAAACAGGAAACGTTTCATACAGTAAATTCTTGTTTTAAGTGAAAAGTATTTCTGTCATCACATTCCCTTAAGAAATGCAAACAGCAAACACTTCATGTAATGAATATTCTCTATTAGAGTAAAACAAAATTTTTGTTACTTATGGGACTCACTGCTGAATACAACGATATTGAGAATATTTTCATAAATTAAGAATCGCAGTTAGTGTTAAATACCGAATGCAAGACACATTTATTGTTGTTCATAATCGTTCACATGCTTTTAGCTAAAATTATATTCCATGATTGTGTGAAACAGGATAAGCTAAAAATTTTCCTAGTTACTAATTGGTTCTCACTAAATGTAAACTGCGTTTAGGCTACATAACATAATTGATTACAGTTGATAAGGTGTAAGATGAAATTCTAAATAAATAGAATGCAAGAAGAATAATTTCTAAATTCTCAAACACTGTAAGCTATCAGTTTGGAGATACTTTTATAGAAGAAGCAGAGAACGTAAGGTCAAGCGTTATAATTGGCCTTGGAAAAAAGAGAGAAACATAGAAAAAAACAGAGTGACCAGGGCCAGTATGACGGAAGAATCCAACAGCCTACGTTATTTAAAAATTAAATGGACAGCAGAAGGAAGGGAAGCTGGAACCCACAATCTCTCAAAAATTACGTGTCAAATCAGTTTCGTTGACGTCTTCGTCAAAAGAGTGGTAAACTGATTCTATTTTGATAAACTAATCAGAATACCAGAAGAAGATACACAACTATTTCATCAAAATAGCAGTGTGTGTGTGTGTGTGTGTGTGTGTGTGTGTGTGTGTGTGTGCGAAGAGGTGGAGAGGGAAGGAGCACGGCGGCGGGGGAGGTGAAGCTGGGTGAGAGGCGGAAGGAAGTATCTAGAATCATGTTCAGAATTAAGTGTCCAATCAAAATGTCAAATGGATTCCTGTTTAAGAATCTACAAGGGAGGAATAAGAGAGTCGTGGGTAATGCCTAAAGGATGGGCAGTGAAGGCGCTAGGACGAAAGTATTATTAGTGGACAATATGGGGTGTGTCCACCCTTCACCTTTGTCGTGAAAAGACGGTTGTGAGCAGCGAGTTTCATTCTGACACACTCTTTAGTTAAATTCACAGAACATTTACGACAAAAGAGTTTACAACAAGTCATGTCTGCAAAAGTGAGTATTGCAGATTAGAGATACAAATGTGTTGAACACCTCAGTTTCCAGCATCCCACCCACCCTCGTCAACATTCAGGGTGGGTTGACCAGCTGAACCAGACGTACTGTCTTCCGTCCTTTCCCCTATACACAGCTTTCTATTTTCCCTTTCCTCCACATGTGTTTCGGGCGTCCGTCCTCTTGAACCAACGCCAGATCACCTGGTCGGAAGGCAACAGATCTAGCAATGTGCTTCTAACTTCGTGGAATCACCTAAGCTCCTTTGGTCAGATTGTGGGTGACAGTAGGTTCTGGTCCAGTGGGCAGTTTTAACAAGCCATCACCAACCAGAAATGGTGCTGGCGTCAGAAGTTCTCTATCATCACCCAGAGAGATTGGCCTCGAGTTTGCTGCGGCTTCAGTGATGGCCAGAGTGGTCAGAGTTTTTCTGCAGTTAATCTAGATAGTCCCAACACCCTCTGTAAGCTTCGCTTGACCGCGACCCTCATCCTCTCCCACCATCTTCCCCAACAACACGATTGTGACACAATGAATTTCCAAGTGATCCGTTCTTGGCGAAGAAGCGATGGGTCTCTCAGGCGGTCAGTGAGTTTCATAGATCCAACAATTCTTTGTTGGTAGAGTAAAAGGTCTTTGCGTTGTCGGTGTAGATACTGTGCGGCAGTGGATGTCTACTAGCAAATCTTTGTGAAACCATCAGAAATGTGTCGATGTTCATATTAGAGCAAAGTTCTGAAAGTATTGCACATGTTGCTGCTTTAGCGAACAGTTAGTACAGGCCGTTTCAATGGTCATGCATATCTTGACGTGGAGAGGCCCTGAAAAGTCTATACCAGCGACAGTAAAGAGCTTAGATGGTCTCAATCGATCTGCAGGTGGAGGTGCTTCAATTTTTTGTCCTCTTGGAGACTTCATGATCTTGCATGGTAAGCACGTATACAGGACCCCTTTAATGGTGTGAGAACCTGTAAGTATCCAAAATTCACTCCAAACGTTTGATAACACAATTCTGACACCAAGACGATGATCAACGTGTTTGTTAAATGTGAGGTGTCCCGTAAAGTGAAGTAACCACTCTGAGTATCGGATGTCGTTGTTCCCAGACGGATGAGTCCATCAATGAACAGATGAAAGCGTCCAATTTGAGATTTTTGGGGGGTCGGTTCATCGTTCTGGAGTGCACGAAATTCCCACGTGAAACATTGGTGTTAGGCTGATTTAATCCAGTAAGTGCTTGCACTTGTAAGCTCTGTTGTTGTGAACTCTTCAGCAAGTTTTACTTTGTGACGAATGTTATGTGTGAAGCGAAGAATCCAACCCATCGTGCGATTTAATCTTCAACAGGAAGTGAATTAGGAAATGTTTATGATGCCAAGAGGTTTTCTACATTTTTCCTTTCTTGCGGGAGATGATGACTCATGTTTGGAGTACCAGATGGCCAACTTCTTCTGGGCGTGTAAGCCATGGTGGTCCCTTCCACAAAACACGTGAAGATTGGATTTGATTACCAATAAGGCCCCGCTTTAGGTGATGCGCTGCGTTGTCACGTCCAGAACAATGTCTCCACTGACTAGGAGACGTGTGTTTATGAATATCTGTCACTCTATTGCAGATGAAAGTATTCCATCGATTCGCGTAACTGAGTGTCCAGCCCACGGTCATTGTCGCTCCCGTCCACAAAGTTGCCTGAGTAATGTCGTACCCTGGAGCTTAGTAATAGTCCTAACACAAATTCGCCTAGACGTTTCAGACGTGGCCACATTATCCTTTTTGCAGGTACAAGTATGTTCTTGCTACAGTCTCAGTGAATCATTGTGTTGTCGTGTAGAACATTGTGGATGAACAGAACTGCCCTGTACTGTCGTTCCGAAGCTTCAAAAAATACTTGAATTAGAACAGCGTGATCTATAGTAGTTAATATCCATTGCGGGATACGAAGAGATAGAGGTACAATGGACATCCAAGTATTCCATCGTGTTGCCAGATTGTTAGACAGCAGTTATTCCAATCAGTTCCCCTACACCATGTTTCTTGGAATAATAGTTTTGCCATGATTCATACTTGACAGAATAACCCTAGTCGGAAAATTTAATTGTAGTCGGTTTTACTTTGCTTTTTGTAGTAGGTCTATCAGATAAATTTTCTGTGACATCATCCGTGGTAATGTGTAGGCTGTCGATTGCTGTGGCCCAGTACACGCCTAAAGCTTGAGTAGCTGCAATGATCTCTCACCCTTAGGTTTTTCGTATGTTCTGTAACTAATTTGAAGAAGTGGCCCATTGCGCTAATACATTGAAACGCCAAAGAAACTTGTACAGGCATGCGTATTCAAATACAGAGATATGTAAACAAGCAGAGTATGGCGATGCGGGCGGCAACGCCTACATAAAACAAGTGTCTGGCGCAGTTGTTAGATTGGCTACTGCTGCTACATTGGCAGGTTAACATGACTTAAGTGAGCGTGAACGTAGTGGTATAGTCGGCGCACGAGCGATGCGACACAGCCTCTCCGAGGCAGCGATGATGTGCACCGTGAATTTCAGGAATCCCGTGAAACATCGAATTTCAGAAATCGCTGCGGCCGGAGAAAGATCCTGCATGAATGGGATCAACGACGATTGAAGAGAATCGTTCGTCACAGAAGTGCAACGCTTACGCAAACTGCTGCAGATTTCAATGCTGGACCATCAACAAGTGTCAGCGTGCGAACCATTCAACGAAACATCATCGATATGGGCTTTCGTGTACTCATGATGACTGCACGATACAAAGCTTCACGCGTCGCCTGGTCCTGTCGACTGGAAACATGTTGCCTGGTCGGACAAGTCTCGTTTCAAATTGTATCGAGCGGATGGACGTTTACGGGTAAGGACACAGCTTCACGAATCCATGGACCCTGCATATCAGCAGGGGACTGTTCAGGCTGGTGGAGACTCTAATGGTGTGGGGCGTGTGCAGTTGGAGTGCTATGGTTGGTTGGTTGGTTTGGGGAAGGAGACCAGACATCGTGGTCATCGGTCTCATCGGATTAGGGAAGGATTGGGAAGGAAGTCGGCCGTTCCCTTTCAGAGAAACCATCTCGGCATTTGCCTGGAGTGATTTAGGGAAATCACGGAAAACCTAAATCAGGATGGCCGGACACGGGATTGAACCGTCGTCCTCCCGTATGCGAGTCCAGTGTCGGAGTGCTATGGGACCCCTGATACGTCTATACAGGGTGTTACAAAAGGGTACGGCCAAACTTTCAGGAAACGTTCCTCATATCCAAATAAAGAAAAGATGTTATGTGGACATGTGTCCGGAAACGCTTAATTTCCATGTTAGAGCTCATTTTAGTTTCGTCAGTATGTGCTGTACTTCCTCGATTCACCGCCAGTTCGCCCAATTGAAGGAAGGTAATGTTGACTTCGGTGCTTGTGTTGACATGCGACTCATTGCTCTACAGTACTAGCATCAAGCGCATCAGTACGTAGCATCAACAGGTTAGTGTTCATCACGAACGTGGTTTTGCAGTTAGTGCAATGTTTACAAATGCGGAGTTGGCAGATGCCCATTTGATGTATGGATTAGCACGGAGTAATAGCAATGGCGCGGTACATTTGTATCGAGACACATTTCCAGAACGAAGGTGTCCCGACAGGAAGACGTTCGAAGCAATTGATCGGCTTCTTATGGAGCACGGTACATTCCAGCCTATGACTCGCGACTGGGGAAGACCTAGAACGACGAGGACACCTGCAATGGACGAGGCAATTCTTCGTGCAGTTGACGATAACCCTAATGTCAGCGTCAGAGAAGTTGCTGCTGTACAAGGTAACATTGACCACGTCAATGTATGGAGAGTGCTACGGGAGAACCAGTTGTTTCCGTACCATGTACAGCGTGTGCAGGCACAATCAGTAGCTGATTGGCCTCCACGGGTACACTTCTGCGAATGGTTCATCCAACAATGTGCCAATCTTCATTTCAGTGCAAATGTTCTCTTTACGCATGAGGATTCATTCCAACGTGATCAAATTGTAAATTTGCACAATCAACATGTGTGGGCTGACGAGAATCCGCATGCAGTTGTGCAATCACGTCAACGCAGATTTCCCGTGAACGTTTGGGCAGGCATTGTCGGTGATGTCTTGATTGGGCCCCATGTTCTTCCACGTTATCATGAATTCATACGGGATGCTCTACCTGTGCTGCTAGAACATGTGCCTTTACAAGTACGACACAACATGTGGTTCATACACGGACCTCCTTCCCATTTCAGTCGAAGTGTTCGTACGCTTCTCAACAACAGATTCGGTGACCGATGGATTGGTAGAGGCGGACCAATTCCATGGCCTCCACGCTCTCCTGACGTCAACCCTCTCGACTTTCATTTATGGGGGCATTTGAAAGCTCTTGTCTACGCAACCCCGGTACCAAATGTAGAGACTCGTCGTGCTGGTATTGTGGACGGCTGTGATACAACACGCCATTCTCCAGGGCTGCATCAGCGCATCAGGGATTCCATGCGACGGAGGGTGGATGCATGTATCCTCGCTAACGGCGGACATTTTGCACATTTCCTGTAACAAAGTGTTTGAAGTCACGCTGGTACGTTCTGTTGCTGTGTGTTTCCATTCCATGATTAATGTGATTTGAAGAGAAGTAATAAAATGAGTTCTAACATGGAAAGTAAGCGTTTCCGGACACATGTCCACATAACATGTTTTCTTTCTTTGTGTGTGAGGAATGTTTCCTGAAAGTTTGGACGTACTTTTTTTATAACACCCTGTATACGTCTCTGACAGGTGACACCTACGTTAGCATCCTGTCTGATCACCCGCATCCATTCGTGTCCATTGTGTATTCCGGCTGACTTGGGCAGTTTCAACAGGACAATGCGGCACCCCACACGACCAGATTGATACAGAGTGGCTTCAGGAACACTCTTCTGAGGTTTAACACTTCCGCTGGCCACCAAACACCCCAGACATGAACATGATTGAGCATATCTAGGATGCCTTGTAACGTGCTGTTCGGAAGAATCTCCACCCCCTTGTACTGATTTATTGACAGGCCTAAAGAGAAACAGGTTAAATGTGCATGTGAAAGAACAGAGTAATGTGAGGTGCCCATTGGTTTGAGAGAGGTACGAGCAGAACTTACTGCATATCAGAAAACATATTTTTGGGAAATACTGTACACTTGCAAAGAAGGTAAAGAAAGAGTCTGGTGGTTTTTTTGAAATACGACATCCGCAGTACCATATTTAAATAAATAATGTGCACATATAATCTCAAACTGTGCTTGTGTTTAATTTCATATCACTGTCATTACAGTCCAAGTATTACACTTATTAATATCATTACTTTCAATGTTGCGCCTGTAATCATGTAACAGCAGAAAATTTCCTAAGACACTAACTCACCTGTCGTAATCAAAGTGAATGATAATGTTACATTTCATGGGGATATATTTGGCTTGTCAGTACCTCACATAGTCCGTATCATGGCAGGGTGGGTGAAATATCTTCTTCACAAGGTCTTTGTTGAAGGTAACTTGTCCCGTGAAGATGCAAAAGAAAACCTGAAGAAGAAGAATGGAATACTCCTTCCTGACAATATATGAATAATTATTGTACGTCCATCCAATTCTGGCAAGACTAATGTTCTCATGACGCTGCTAACACGCATAGATGGAGTCCGATTTGAACATGTTTGTGTATTTTCGAAGACACCGTTTCAGCCCAATTATCGGCCATTTCAGGAGATATTGCGTACTGAAAAATGCGTTAAGCACCTGAGAAAGTAAAGTCAAATTCTGCGTTCATATTTCACGATATTGCTGTGGGAAACCAAGACCAAATTCGAAAATATTTGTTTTGGTTGTCATATGGGTGCTGATGTATTTCATCTAAGCCAAACATATTCCGTAATCCCAAAACTGTTAGTTAGGGATAATGGAAACCTCATTATAGCCTTCAAACGAGACAATGTGAATTTAAAACACATTTACGAAGTGCGTGTAGGAATTGACATGTCACAAAATGATTCTGTAAATATATGTGCCGACTGGTGGAATCATTCACATTATGGGTTTATCGTCATTGATAAAACAAGAAAACTGGATGATGATAGGTATAGGCGAAACTTCCAAGAGTTTCTGTATATATAGACTGGTAAGAGAGGTGAGTGCAGCAGTATACTCTCACCATGGACAAATTCGTGCTCGTATCTGCCTCTCAACCTGAGAGAACGAGTGTGCATAGACATATCATTCGCTTGTACATGGATGCAAAAATTCAGATTATCGTGCATAAAGTTGGAGGTGTGCGCAGCGAGCTACAGGCGTCTTACAAGACTCTTCTGAGAATCATCAACGCGTTAAATGAGTTAGTTAATGAAATCGGTAGGAAAGTAACCGATTTAACTCAAAAGGTTGAGGTTATTGCGGGCAAAATAGATGTAGAAGCCCTTGTTATTGAGAAGGGAGAGCAGGCACATACCAAGAGGAAGAAGAGCGGATATATAAAGCCTCACATTGCAGAGAAGTCTGATTAGTATACACGGAGATGTCAACAAAGCAGGAAGTTATTCAGGCTTGGAATGCTGTTCGAGAGAAATTACGGTTGCTACGGTTAGGGCATATGGATCGACAGGGAACTCTAAGAGAGACCTTTAAGCTTGTTACTGAATCTCTCAGGTAACTCTCAGCTAAAACAAAACCACACGATAACGATGGTGTTGCCATCCGTCAAGCCCCAACCCAAATAGATAGAACATTCGGCGTCAACAGGGGAAGACCGTACGTGCTGGGTATGCAGCCTATAAATGTAACTGAGGGCATAATACAGATTGGTGATACGCAGTTTGAGAGAACACCAGGTTTATTGAATCTTTCTTTCCTAATACCCACAAAAAAACCACAAATTACTTAGTTACTGACAGGGGAAAGTACCGTGAAATATTGGCTCAAATGGCTCTGAGCACTATGGGACTTAACATCTGTGGTCATCAGTCCCCTAGAACTTAGAACTACTTAAACCCAACTAACCTAAGGACATCACAAACATCCATGCCTGAGGCAGGATTCGAACCTGCGACCGTAGCAGTCACGCAGTTCCAGACTGAAGCGCCTAGAACCGCACGGCCACAACGGCCGGCCGTGAAATATTGCATTTGACTGATGTACATAAGATCGCAAAGAGCTAGAGCAAAAATAAATATAAAACAATTTTAGAAACAGTATTTGGTGGTGAAAACAACTACAGCAGCAGCGGTGATGGTATTGACATTGAGCGTAAAGCAGTAAACAATCGAATCCTGTAGTACATATATTTTGATGTCCCCAACATGTCGTGGGCCTTTTATAAATAAAATATTTTGAATTTAAAATCTTAAAATTTCTTACAGCTTTTAAAAAACTATAAAAGTTTAAACGATGTTTAAAAATTTTCATAATCGAGAATCATTCTAGCAAAGGCCCGAAGGAAGAGGAGGTAAGGGGGACAGAGCGAATGAACCGGGCTGTTCATTTAAGAAATCAAAGCTAGCCAAAATGGCTATATGCCTTAACTTTCTTAACGTACGGTTGATCTCCCGTTGTTCGAAGATGTTAAGAACTTTCCCTTTGCGCTCCGGAAGCAAAATTGTAAAACCACATCTAATACCAAAAACTGAGTAACCTGTTACGGATAAACGTAAACTCAAGTCAGAACTGGAATCCGAACCAGAAATACGTTTCTTAAGCGTAACTTCCTAGGTCCTTCCAGTTTGACCCACATATTTCGACTGACAATCACTGGTGATGTTGTAAACACCCGACAAGTCGTGAAGCTCGCCTTTTGTCCTCGATCTGTGTTTAAACTTCAGTCCATAATTCCTAGGAATGAAATATGCTGGATCAGTACCTTTTGTAGCCAACTGTACACCCATTCTGTTTGAAACAGTTCCATAGCACAGAATACTATGATAAGAAAAAATCCAAGGGCCATTCTCCTCCACGGGGAGTAATGAAGATAAAACATCCTGTTGATCCTGAGCCGGATCAGTTCTACGGCTCTTTGCCTTTTCCTTTTTTAAAAGGCTCTTGTTAATACTCGGGGCAAAATTTGCGTGGTAGACATTAGAACCTGCTACGTACTGGATGGCCCGATATTAGCGTTCATAAGCTACTTTATGTAATGGGGCGTTACGTAATCCATGAAGCACTGACCGTTTTCATACCTAGAGATAACACGCTGAGATTTAAACACAGGTAAAGGATGAAACGGGAACCCCAAAAGTCGTCAGGTGTTTACATCACAAGTGGAGATTTTCAGACGAAATATATGGGCCACACTGGAAGGTCGATGGAAGTTAGGTTTAAGGAACACATTTCTGGTTCGGATTCCAGTTGTGCCTTGCGTTCACATTTATCCAGAACGTGTCACTCAGCTTCTGGTATTACATGTCGTTTTAAAATCTTGCATACGGGACGCAAGGGTAACGTTGTTAATATCTTCGACCAGTAGGAGATATACCGTGCATTAAGATAATCTTCAAACCAAGGCATAATTAAGGCATAAAGCCATTTTGGCTAGCTTTGCTTACTTAAATGAATGGTGTGATTCATTTTCGCTGCCCTCTTACCTCCTCTTCCTTGGTGCCTTTGCTAGGACGATTCTCGACTATGAACATTTTTAAGAATCGTTCAAATTTCTTTTTTTTTTAGTTTTTTAAATATTGTTAGAAATTTTAAGATTTTAAATTCGAAACGTTATGTCTGTAAATGGCCCACAACAGGTTCTAGGCTTTTATCCCTATGTCTGTGAGTTATTAATATGTTTATTTTTGTACGCTCGAGTCCTAACTGTTTCCTTAATGTTCATCGGATGATATTTACGCTTCCGCGCATGCACCGCGTCTTTCGGGGCTATGTTTTCATAACCTGCTAGGTCATGTATGGCAGTTGCAACATTCCGTTACGGCGCGGCTTCGGCTGATGTACCGTTTATTCTATACTGCGTCTTTGCCCCCCCTCCATTTCTTTTCGGTGGTTTTTATAACGTACTCTCTCGTCCCATTTGTTAATAGGTTCGAGTTTCACGCCGAATTTTTAACCCATGACTATCGGTTTATGTGAAACTTCCCGAATTTTAAAGAAAGGGTTGGGCTCGGTCTGTAAAATAGGCTTGACTACCATAAGTCATGGGGATACTTGTTATCACGTGATATGGTCTTCGCGTAACACTGCCCGCAGTATCTTTCTTGTTTTTTACTCAGATTTGTACCTAATGATGTAAATTAAAATAAGAAACCGCCGTGGCTTTAATAAAGGATTTAGAACAGCTGCGGAGGATTTTATTCAATACGCTTTTGTTTTTCATTATCTGAACGGCTTATCGCCACGTTTCACTCGCGTACAAGCCTGCACTAACGATAATTCGGTCTGCAAAGACTTCCTAACATTTAAATTTATTATCAGTGTGAGCAACTTCACAGTACACTTCAGAGTGGTTTGCGTAATATGAATGTAGAGGAAATGCGCTGTTCTATGTTGCGTTTCAAGAGCTGGCTGGATAGTCCTGGTGATACGTGCTGTCATATGTCCTCCGATTTTGCCGGCCGGTGTGGCCGTGCGGTTCTAAGCGCTTCAGTCTGGAACCGCGTGACGGCTACGGTCGCAGGTTCAAATCCTGCCTCGAGCATGGATATGTGTGTGATGTCCTTAGGTTAGTTAGGTTTAAGTAGTTCTAAGTTCTAGGGGACTGATGACCACAGATGTTAGGTCCCATAGTGGTCAGAGCCATTTGATTTTGTCCTCCGATTTCACTACGTCATGCGCGACGGTGTCAGCGTTGGCAGGCTGTAAACAGTTTCTGGTTTCCGCATGGCTGGGCGCCGGCTGGCGGGGTAACGCGTTGCTATCCGCTCACATTGGCCGGGCGCGACACTGCGTAGAGGGAAGCCTTGTGGGCGCGCGTGTCTGACTATCTGGACAGCTGCCTGCCTGTCCGTTGCTCGTAGCGGAGGGTCGCGGAATCGGATCCTGCTCCGTCACAGGGCGCCCACGCATCGCCAGCCGGCTTTGTTCCGCCGCGACATCATCCTCATTGCAGCCTGAAGATGGAGGCAGTGAGTGTTGAACTGTTATTGCTCTAGGCCACCGGGAGGCTGCTGAGGCGGAAAACGGAATAAGACGACCCGAGAATATGTACTTTAAGTTTAGTTTCATTTGCAGCTTAACAGTGTCGCGAAATGGAGCCTGGCTACTCCACTTTCATTGAAGCAGCATTTGCCAAACAATATCTACATCTACATACTTTCTCCGCAAGCCATTGTACGGTAAACATGGCGGAAGGTACCTTTCACTACTGTTATTCCCTCTCCTGTACCACTCACAAATGGGGAGAGAGAGGGAAAGGTTACTGTCTATACACCTCTGTACGAGCCGTAATTTCTTTTATATTCTCTTCGTGGTCCTTACGGGAAATGTACGTTGGCGGCAGTACAATTGTACCGTAGTGAGCCACAAATTCCTCATCCCCAAATTTTCTGAATAGTGTTTAGCGAAAAGAATGTCGTTTTACATCCAGGGATACCCATTTGAGTCAACGAAACATCTCCATAATGGTCGCGTGTCGATCGAACCAACTGGTAACAAATTTACAACACGCCACTGAACTGCTTAGAGATCTTCCTTTAATCCGACGTGGCGGGAATCCCAAACATTCTCTCAATAATCCGAAGACGACCTTTCACTCTCCCTCCTACCGACCTTGCGCTTTGCAACGTAGCGCCTGTATATTTAATCGATGTTACTGTACCAAGCAGGAAGTCACTAATACTGTATTTGATAATTAGAGCCTTGTTTTGCCACATCATCCACATCAACTTCCAGTTCTCTACATTCAGAGCACACACCAAATAGATGTTGTGTCTAAGTCATTATGTATCCCTCTGTACTTTCCAGTACAGGTATACGACAGAATCATCAGCAAACAGTCGCAGATTGCTGCCCATCGTATCCGTCAGGTCGTTTATGTATAAAGCTGAGTTTCGCACGACCTATGCTTTCTAAACCGTTGCTGATTTTAGGACGGAAGCTTTTGACTCAAGAAACTTTGTTATGTTTGATCTTACAACATGCTTAAGAATTCTGCAGTGGACAGATGTTAGGGATATTGGTATGTAATTTTGCTGGTCCGCTCGTTTACCTTTCTTATTACGATAGTCACCTGTGGCCTTTTTCCGTCCCTTGGAACTTCGCGCTGGATTTGAGATTGGCGATAAATGCAAGCTAAGTAAGGCTCCAATGACGAAGAGTAATTAGTATAAATTGGAATTGGGAATCCATCTGAACTTGGCGACTTTCCTCTTTTCAATTGTATCAGTTGCTTCGCAACACCAGGGATTATTTCTATATCTTTTGCAACGGTTAAACGATGGTAAGACTGTAGGATCCTCCTTCGTGAATAAAGATTTAACCTTGATATTTAAAACTTCAGCTTTATTTTTGCTCTATTCTGTTACCGCACCATTTCTTCTTCGACGAGAATCCTTCGACCCACATACTAATTTAACTTCGGACAGAATTTTCTCGGATTCTCGCCAAGATCTTTCGGTAAGGTATGACGGGGGACGTTGTATGCTTCACGCAACAGTCTTTTTATACACGTCAGAATTTCTATTAACTGTTGCCTGTTGCCACTTCTTTGTATTTTGGACCGGGAATGAAACAATATCTGCTTCCTCAGCATTTTCCTGATTTTGTTATTAAATCGCAGCGGGTCATTTCCGCCTCGGTACATACGTATCCAGAGCGCGATTTACAGTCAGGTTAAATCTGGCCACAATTCCTCTACATCCGTCATATCGGAACTAAATGATGTCCATTCACTGTCTTAGTAGGATGCTAACAACTGCTAATCTGCTCTTTCTAGTAATAAGTCTCCCAATATTCTTGATAGATCTGTTAACTTCGAAAATCATCGTCGCTATGATATCATGATCACTGATACCTGTCTCTCTACTGACACTTCTTTGTAGCTAGAAGGTACAGAATATTTCCATTGGGTGTGGGTTGGTTCAAATGGCTCTGAGCACTATGGGACTTACTTTCTGAGGTAATCAGTCCCCTAGAACTGAGAACTACTTAAACCTAACTGACCTAAGGACATCACACACATCCATTCCCGAGGCAGGATTCTAACCTGCGACAGTTGTAGTCGCGCGGTTCCACACTAGCGCCTAGAGCCGCTTGACCAACCCGGCCGGCGGTGTGGGTTGTCGAACTAGCTGCCCAAGAAAATTTTCGTAAAATGTGCTTAGAACCACTTTCCAAAACTGCTTGTCCATACCACCTGCAATGAATCTACAGAGGTCCTAGGCTATATTCTGTAAGTTAAAGTCGCATTTCCGCGCTGTTGAGTGCAGACTTCCTTTGAATGATTCTACTACTGTTACGGCGGAATCGCGTGGCCAGTAAAAACATACGATTATTATCTTGAGTTCACCTGCTCCGGTTACACACATCCACATGAATTTCGCAGTAAGACCTCTATAGGCACAATACTTTTGTCCGCTGCCGTGAACAGTCCCTCACCTATGGTGTCTAACCTGACTTTTCGATATACATTCCACGCCTCGCTAAATATTTCACTGCTTTCTATTTTGGGTTTCATCCAGCTTTCGGTTCGAGTGTAATTTGAACGAAACAACTTTTTTGTAGAGCGCAAAATTCAGGTAGTTTGTTACGAATGCTCCGATAAAAGTTGCCGTTGAAATTTTGACAGTCGAAGTGTCAGTATTTTGTACGCGGTCTGATTTAGCACTACGCGGTCGGCGAAAGACCTCAAACTGTCGCATAGCCTTTTTCCTTAAAGAAAAAAGAAATGTGCGCTCCGCACGTATTCTGCTGTCCTAGCCAACTAGTTGCTGTCTCTATATAGTGCAGTACAACACTGACTGGTCATGGCGAGTCCTACAACTCTCCACCCCATAACGCAAGTCCATAAATCTTCTAACTTTCTGCGTGGTGTCTGTTGTTCTATATCGTATCTCGCTACCACTTTCGCGCAACGACACTCTGAGCGTGTTTTTTAGGGAATTGACTAGTTTGAACCTGGGACCTGTTGCTGGTAAGGAGACGTCAGACCACACATGACATGCAGAGTTCAGAAGAGTTCAGTGAGACTAGCGATGATATAACCAAATACTTAATGATTTCAGCGTCAGCTCCACTGCACCCCCTGTAAAAGAATCTTAATACTAACTAAATTTAGTGGAAGGGGTTCAAGGCTTTCCTATTTTTAGTTATCTGGTAAAATAACGTCGAAAAAGCAGTTAAGTTTACCATTGGAAATTTTATTCTACACACAAAACATTGTTTATAAATTGTACTATTGATAAAAGGAAATGTTTTAATACAGGATGATGAAAACCAACTGCGTTCAACAAAAATGTGAACGAATATTCCCTGAGTGGGTTTCCAAGTTCTACAATGGATCGAAGGATGACCTATGCCATATCGCATCTATAATCTAGGTTTAAATTAAGTTCCACAAGAGAGAAAACTATCAAAATGGTCTACAGTGACCCTCAATTATCTTTAATTACTTATCTAACTTGTCGTAAATTACAGTGGCAGATGCGGCTTCTCAATAACTATATAACAGAAAAATCATCGCGTTTCAGATTTTTACTTCAGATGGCAAATGTGAACACCATGAGCTTTAATTGACGATCGACACTAGTATTACGCAAAAAGGGGGTGTAACAGATGAGACTTCTGCAGTTCTGAGTGAAGCTTTATGCGCTGTTATGCGGCATCGCGTGCGTTCATTACCTTGTCGTTGGTTAGGCAGTGTCAGAGGGCGGCGGGCGACGCAGCTCCATACAGCTCGCCGTCTCGGAAGCAACTCTCGTCCTAACTACAATTTACCGAAGTTGGTTTCAAAAAAACTATCTGGCTGTGTTTTCATCTGACCAATCAGGGTCTCAATGTTAACCTTAAGCTCCGCCTACAAAAATTCTGTCTATCCAATGAGAAACGTTATACTTTTCGTAGTGGGGCAATGTTTTTAAAGTTTGCAACGTAACAGAGACGCGAAAAAGTCTCACGCTAAAACTTGCAGCTGGTGTGGTCCTGTTAGTGTTATCGTAAGATCTATACTGTTCTTCTGGAGGTCTCTAGCTTTTAACATGGACTGGGGTGGTCCTAGCGGTTAGCTGGCGACGTGGGTGTCCGTCCCTTATCGTAGGGCCTTCCAGCTTAACATAGTTCTGCTCTCGGCTTCTGTTCTCGTTTCTCCCCTCGGAACTGCGTCTGTCCCACGGTGGGAAGGTATGACATGCATTTAGGCAGTCTTGTGTTAGTCTGTGGTATTCCATTTGCTCACTCGTTACTCGTATTACTTTGGTTAATTTGATGTCACGATTTATTCGGAGCTATGTGACATACTACTGGATTTGCTTATCATGTCAGGGTTTTCATGGAAGGTGTTGGATTTGCCTGACACCTTACAGTGGTTAGGAGCTTCCCTTGAAGTAACCAATTTGCAACAGTTCGCTGTGTCACTATGGTGCCAACTGCTGCCCAGATTGCTGCTGCTGATGCAGTACAATGTGCCAGAGCCATACAGCGTACACGGTGGTCCTCCCTCTCGGCTATGCGACGTGGACCTCCGGAGCCCGGTCATCTCGCCACCGTGCACTCTCGTGACCACCGTTACCAGCAATCGTGTACAGTGGTTATATTCCTGCCAAATCTTTCTGCAGTATCGCAGAAGAATCATCCAGCCTCTTGTAGTCCTATTACACTACCTCGTTCAAACTCAATGAGATGCCGATAATGGTGTCTTTGTCGCCTTAAAGGCATTCTTGACTAACATCAACTCACCACGTCCAGTGTCATAGGTAAATAACGCTCACGACCCTTACAGCGTGTATTTAAAGCAAACCCAATTTTCACCCTCATAGTGGCTCTACTAGCCACATTACTATGCGACTGGGCAAAATTTAAATAACCATCTTTCAAATGTAGACCCCGCCTAGCAACTTTCATTTATGTCGATCAACTCGTTCTTGGTGTTGCGACATTTTTTACCATCAGTGTATTTGTTGCAAATAGTCAGTAGCCAAGAAGAAGTAAATTAAAATGTCATCCATGATGTGAAAGTTTTTCACGCATCTCAATTTTTGCGACGTCATATCTCCTAGACTGTGTGTTGTACAATGATACATGTTTGCATGTACAGTCGTGCTCAAAAGTATCTGAACGAGCTGAATTGCATTTCACCTGATTCACATGGAACCCAAATAACGCAGCTGTCTAGCAGGTCCTCTAATCGCTCCTTGGTGCAGTCGTTCGACTATTGAGAATGGTTCCAACAAGTCACCACTAGAAAACTCTGCTCTGTATCTCAAAACTCAAAATGTCAATTAACGCCACGATACTGGAAATATCAGGGAACACCTTATCACAGGTAAGACTGTCCTTGAGGCTTGTAAGCTCACATTTATTGCAATAAATGACATACCTGAAATGTTACCACTCTAATTATTACGTCAGATAGGTAATGCACGTAGTAAGTTCGTCGTATGCATGATTTCCTCTTCAAAGTAACATACCGAACTTGTTATTTAACACAAAATGACATTAAATATTTAAATCATTCACGAGCAGCTAGCTGAGAATATGCATGAACTTCAAACCGCCTCGTTCTGCACATGGATTCAAACCCAGGTGATGCGGACTGAGATTTCGTGACTAACGAAAACTAAGTCATTCCTGACTAGGCATACAGAGTGTGGTATCCCTCCATTTTAGACAGTATCCTTTAGCTAATATCAACTTTAAATTACGTAACGTAATCATGTTTAACGGACGCGAATTCCTACCCAGTATCTATTGTCCCTGTTAACGAAATTCAAGAGATGTTAAATATTGCTTCTTCGCAAGTAATTTACTTGAAATGCCGTGAGGTAAAGCTTTGTGTTGGACATGGATTCGAACCCAGAACCTAATAGGATTGATGTCGAAGCACCATCAACTGTGACATATCGGATTACCTCGGCAGTAGCTAGACGTTTTAACTGAAATGACGAGACGAGACAATAATTTTTTCCTTCCCACGACTCCAACCCGGCACCTATCGCTGTTATATTCTAGAGAAAACGAACGTTAAATATGGGTTTGCTACACCAGCAGCGTCGTGTGAGCATTTTTGAACTAGAAATAACACGACGAAGAGTTCAGTGTTAACTTGAAATCGAACCCCACAAATATCGTTGTTGACTACACACCAAGAGACGTCGGCTACCGAAGCTACCGCCAGCAGCTCGGAATAACATCCTTGAACTTACAGTGATCTCTCAAATGGTTCTGTGTCTCACTGGGACTCAAAATCGTCAGATATCGTTAGTGTTGACAAAGAATGAAAATGCATTAAAAATCCAAACTATTATCTACAGACCTTGCCGTTGGTGGGGAGACTTGCGTGCCTCAGCGATACAGATGACCGTATCGTAAGTGCAACCACAACGGAGGGCTATCTGTTGAGAGGCCAGACAACCGTGTGGTTCCTGAAGAGTGGCAGCAGCCTTTTCAGTAGTTGCAGGGGCAACAGTCTGGATGATTGACTGATCTGGCCTTGTAACACTAACCAAAACAGCCTTGCAGTGCTGGTACTCGAACGGCCGAAAGAAAGGGGAAACTACAGCCGAAATTTTTCCCGAGGACATGCAGTTTTACTGTATGGTTAAATGATGGCGTCCTCTTGGGTAAAATAATCCGGAGGTAAAATAGTCCGCCATTCGGATCTCCGGGTGGGGACTACTCAAGAGGACGTCGTTATCAGGAGAAAGAAAACTGGCGTTCTGCGGATCGGAGCGTGGAATATCAGGTCCCTTAATCGGGCAGGTAGGTTAGGAAACTTAAAAGGAAAAGGATAGGTTAAAGTTAGATATAGTGGGAATTAGTGAAGTTCGGTGGCAGGAGGAACAAGACTTTTGGTCAGGTGGATACAGGGTTATAAATGCAAAATCAAATAGGGGTAATGCAGGAGTAGGTTTAAAAATGAATAAAAAAAATAGGAGTGCGGGTAAGCTACTACAAACAGCATAGTGAACGCATTATTGTGGCCAGATACACCCGAAGCCCACACCTACTACTATAGTACAAGTTTATATGCCAACTAGCTCTGCAGATGATGAAGAAATTGATGAAATTTAATATGAGATAAAAGAAATTATTCAGGTAGTGAAGGGAGACGAAAATTTAATAGTCATGGGTGAGTTGAATTCGAGAGTAGGAAAATGGATGGAAGGAAACATAGTAGGTGAATATGGATTTGGGGAAAGAAATGAAAGAGGAAGCCGTCTGGTAGAATTTTGCACAGATCATAACTTAATCATATCTAACACTTGGTTCAAGAATCATAAAAGAAGGTTGTACGCGTGGAAGAATCCTGG
The DNA here is from genome assembly GCF_023864275.1 of Schistocerca cancellata. NCBI lineage: Eukaryota > Metazoa > Arthropoda > Insecta > Orthoptera > Acrididae > Schistocerca > Schistocerca cancellata. The sequence goes on along the minus strand of NC_064629.1, from coordinate 195,939,659 downwards.
AAATACTAGAAGGTATCAGATAGATTATATAATGGTAAGACAGAGATTTAGGAACCAGGTATTAAATTGTAAGACATTTCCAGGGGCAGATGTGGACTCTGGCCACAATCTATCGGTTATGAGCTGTAGATTAAAACTGAAGAAACTGCAAAAAGATGGGAATTTAAGGAGATGGGATCTGGACAAACTGATTAACCCAGAGGTTGTACAGAGTTTCATGGAGAGCATAAGGGAACTATTGTCACAAATGGGGAAAGAAATACAGTAGAAGAAGAATGGGTAGCTCTGAGGGATGAAGTAGTGATGGCAGCATAGGATCAAATAGGTAAAAAGACGGGGGCTAGTAGAAATCCTTGGGTAACAGAAGAAATATTGAATTTAATTGATGAAAGGAGAAAATATAAAAATGCAGTAAATGAAGCAGGCCATAAGGAATACAAACGTCTCAAAAATGAGGTCGTCAGGAAATGCAAAATGGCTAAGCAGGCATGGGTAGAGGACAAATGTAAGGATGTAGAGGCTTATCTCACTAGGGGTAAGATAGATACAGCCTACAGGAAAATTGAAGAGACCTTTGGAGAAAAGAGAACCCCTTGTATGAATATCAAGAGCTCAGATGGAAACCCAGTTCTAAGCAAAGAAGGGAAAGCAGAGAGGTGGAAGGAGTATATAGAGGGTCTATACAAGGGCGACGTACTTGAGGACAATATTGTGGAAATGGAAGAGGATGTAGATGAAGATGAAATGGGAGATACGATACTGCGTGAAGAAGAGTTTGACAGAGCACTGAAAGACCTGAGTCGAAACAAGGTCCCGGGAGTAGACAACATTCCATTAGAACTACTGACAGCCTTGGGAGAGCTAGTCCTGACAAAACTCTACCATCTGGTGAGCAAGATGTATGAGACAGGCGAAATACCCTCAGATATCAAGAAGAATATAATAATTCCAATCCCAAAGAAAGCAGGTGTTGACAGATGTTGACTGGAATACTCTCTTTCAAATTCTGAAGATGGCAGGGGTAAGGCTATTTACAATTTGTACAGAAACCAGATGGCAGTTATAACAGTCGAGGGACGTGAAAGGGAAGCAGCGGTTGGGAAGGGAGTGAGACAGCGTTGTAGTCGCTCCCCGATGTTATTTAATCTGTATATTGAGCAAGCAGTAAAGGAAACAAAAGAAAAATTCGGAGTAGGTATTAAAATCCATGGAGAAGAAATAAAAACTTTTAGGTTCGTCGATGACATTGTAAGTCTGTCAGAGACAGCAAAGGACTTGGAAGAGCACTTGAATGGAATGGACAGTGTCTTGAAAGGAGGATATAAGATGACATCAACAAAAGCAAAACGTGGATAATGGATTGTAGTCGAATTAAGTTGGGTGATGCTGAGGGAATTAGATTAGGAAATGAAACACTTAAAGTAGTAAAGGAGTTTTGCTATTTGGGGAGCAAAATAACTGATGATGGTGGAGGTAGAGAGGATATAAAATGTAGACTAGCAATGACAAGAAAAGCGTTTCTGAAGAATAGAAATTTGTTAACATCGAGTATAGATATAAGTGTCAGGAATTCATTTCTGAAAGTATTTGTATGGATTGTAGCCATATATGGAAGTAAAACATGGACGATAAATAGTTCGGGCAAGAAGAGAATGGAAGCTTTCGAAATGTGGTGCTACAGAAGAACGCTGAAGATTAGATGGGTAGATCACATAACTAATCAGGAGGTACTGAATAGAATTGGGGAGAAGAAGAGTTTGTGGCACAACTTGACAAGAAGAAGGGACCGGTTGGTAGGACATGTTCTGAGGCATCAAGGGATCACAAATTAGGCATTGGAGGGCAGTGTGGAGGGTAAAAATCATAGAGGGAGACCAAGAGATGAATACACTAAGCAGATTCAGAAGGATGTAGGTTGCAGTAAGTACCGGGAGATGAAGAAGCTTGCACAGGATAGAGTAGCATGGAGAGATGCATCAAACCAGTCTCAGGACTGAAGACAACAACAACAACAACAACAACAACAACGTTACAGCTTGATAACACATAATGAAAACTTTAGTGCCGGGCCGGAATTCGAACCCATACACACGCAATATGTAGAGATGTTGAGGAATCTGCAGTTTTCAACAAACAACAAATAGCAGTCGAGCTGTATTCTCACGAAGGGGTGAAATTCCGCGTTAAGGGCGATCTGAGAAGCATTCCCATTTCGTAACAAATTTTATCGACACACATAACCTCAAATAAAAGATGGAATAAGTGTCATGTGACCGTAAATAGCATTTGTTTCGGCCCTAAAAATAAATAACTAGTAAAAGAAAGGTTACTGGTGATAGAGTTTCTACATCTCACCACCTTTATTGTGGTTCAACTTAACGTCTACGTGGTAGAGAAGAAATATCACGTTCAATGTGAATTTCACACCACGATGAAATTATACTTTCATCACTTGGCGTAGCCGAAAAAGAATAGAATATTTCTCTCCCTATTAAAAATCATCAGCAGAACTTGGAATCGAACCCAGACCATCATGATACGAACTTATCAGCCATCCAACAGACCGCCATGTCCACTTCTCTGAGACTCATTATTCTATCATAACACCGTTGCGGCACACTCTATGAGAATTGTGACACACAGGCTCCCTGTAGAGGTTTGCAGCATTTTCAGTACATTCATTTACTTCGTTGACAGAATCGCCATGAACTAGCTGCCTCGGCTACCCAGTGTGCACATTCGACTCCATTTTGTAATCACCGAAATAAAATCACGTAACTGCCACCCACACGGAACTGCCGACAGTATAGGATGCATAAATTTCAATAGGTGTTCCTTTCTATTTGAGGTACTCTATTGCGCTATCTGTTTGTTGAAAACGTCGTGCAGTGCAAAAGAAAAGCTGTAACTGTATGTCTCTCAGAAGAATATGCATTATCTCACAGCACTGTGGAATGCGGGATTTATGGAGGAACTATTGTTGACTCAGGAGCCGCTGTAGCTACATGACAGCTAGTAGCGTAACAGTAAGCGTCGCGCACCGTAGATAAGACGTCGCCATTTCTATTACATTCGCTGGTACATTTTTTAAAATGCAAGTCTGCTGTCTGCTGAAGTTATCAATTTAACGGAACTTTCAACATAATGCCCTTCACTTCTCAACCCAAAATAGCCGCATGTGGAAAAAGGGCTAACTTCTGTGACATTTTGTTCTTTTCAGGTTTAATAACAGCCAGGCAGCAGATGCATCTCGAAGCTTTTGTATTATGTATGGGGAGAGCGCATCGTGCCAAAATAGTCAGAAAAGTATTTTCAAAATTATCTGTGGTCTGGTAGTGGCATTTTATTCTTCTTCAAACCTTGTTTGACAGCTTTCACTCAGTACAAGTTTTCTACATGCATGTAATCGATAAACTGCAAGTGCATTGTCATACTGTTCAAGATATCAGAGAATTCGCATATATTGGTGATGATTAATTTCTCTCTTATGTTTAGGATGTTTTAACAACACTAAAGGAAACCTTACGAAAATTGTGCAGTGTTTTATAAGAAATGAAATAAAACTACCCACGATCACCTTACGACGAAAGTCTGTTTTAATAAAACTGAGTATCTGTGCACAAGCTTGCCTCTGTCGGCACGAATTAGTAAAAAACTACTCACTTAGATTTCGATTGGGTCTGTGTTTAATCGGTATGCTGTGTCATACTCAACAGGTATTCAAATGTGGTATTTCATTAATAAAGTTATGTATTCCTAGAAACCCAAAATTTGCTTGTCAGCAACGGAAAGTGGCATTACCTATTGTGCAGCATTGTAAGCTTTTCACCACTGCACTATGAGCTGAAAGTATTTTCTTGCGATTTCCTTATTGGTGTTTGACCTGACTGCTTGTAGCTTTTCCACAGAATGGATAAAAACGTTAGTCAGCGAGACTGGAACCACGAATCTTATCAGACACTTTTTCACAGATCAGCACGTCGCCACAGAGCTAGCTAATGACTATGTGTTGTACCTTTCTCTTACGAGGCCAATAGCTGCTAGAACTCGTCAACCGCTATTTAAAGGACGAGATTAGTTGCGATTTACACGTGCAACGACTTTCCTGGGCTGAAAACCGTAAATTTACAATCTTTTGTTACACTTCAAGCAATCATAACTGAGATTATTCAATGGAAATTATAGGAAAAATCAAGTGAACTTTGAGGCTTAATTCCGTGCACACCAGGAAGTAACTCGTCGATCGTAGAGTTGCCAAACATACCTTGCCTTGTTGCCAAATCTCAGTTACAGTACCAGCAGGAGGAAGACGAACCGATGTGATCCTACAGTGGGCTGGGAAGTGACCATAGATGGCACCTCAAAGACGAGGCTGCTACAGCCTGGAATACGTAAAGCGTCTGATTCACATTTCTGTAACTAGGTTTAGGGACGGGTGCGCAGTTACTAATATTACTCAGAACTGACTGCAAGCTAAGCATCATAAATCAGTAACTCTCATAGTCGTTTTTATATATCTTTCGTAACTACACTAAAAACTATCATACTCATTCATGGACGTTTTCGTGCCTCGCCGATAGTCGAGCACACCAATCAAATAAAAAAGTGTGGTAGTGTGGTAGTGTGGGAGTGTGGGAGTGTGGGAGTGTGGGAGTGTGGGAGTGTGGGAGTGTGGGAGTGTGGTAGTGTGGGAGTGTGGGAGTGTGGGAGTGTGGGAGTGTGGGAGTGTGGGAGTGTGGGAGTGTGGGAGTGTGGGAGTGTGGGAGTGTGGGAGTGTGGGAGTGTGGGAGTGTGGGAGTGTGGGAGTGTGGGAGTGTGGGAGTGTGGGAGTGTGGGAGTGTGGGAGTGTGGGAGTGTGGGAGTGTGGGAGTGTGGGAGTGTGGGAGTGAGATCAATACCCTCTCATCCCTGTTAACTAACCACGAAAGATGTCTAATATACCTCCATTCTGAAGTAACAAAATGTGTTTGCATTTAAAGATGAAGCGCATGAAGTTCTGTGACGCAGATACGAACCCGGCACGTAATCGGACTGTTAACTATGTAAAATCAAATTTTACGTATCGGTTTTTTTTACCAGCTGCTAGGTGTTGGAATCTAAAATAAGGATACACATTTTTGTGCCTGAACGACAATCGAACCACACTGCTATCGTTCTTCTTTATCGTCCACGAATATAGCTTAAATATCAATCGCTAACTCAGCAGCAGGAAGATGTCTGCGTGTTTGACCAGAAATTGTTGGCAACACATGAACAGACATTAAAAATGCACGTTAATTTTCACTAGTAGGCCGGTGTGCACGTGATCGGGCTTGAAATGAAGTTATGAATATTTTTGTACTGGATCAGGATTCGGACCAACACACTTACCTTTGAAGGAGACATAGGGAAGTTTGCCGTCTTGGAAAAAGGAACGAATTTATTGAACTATACTGTTACGAGAGATTGAGATTCTCGAAAGAGGAGATACGAATTCGAGTCACAGTCCAGCACCAAATTTTTCAACGTCTCTAGTTCAATCAAGTACAAGTAAAATAAGAGCACTGTTCCTTTAAATGGCGCCACGCGGGATTAGACGAGCGGGCTCAGGCGCTGCAGTCATGGACTGTGCAGCTAGTCCCGGCGGAGGTTCGAGTCCTCCCTCGGGCATGGGTGTGTGTGTTCGTACTTAGGATAATTTAGGTTAAGTAGTGTGAATGCTTAGGGACTTATGACCTTAGCAGTCAAGTCCCATAAGATTCCACACACACACAACCCTTTAAGTGGCTATCGGTTCATCAAATGAAACAAAATTTTCCAATGTAAGTAAGTTTACTGGTGACAGTATTTCTGTTTACCATGACCTCCAACTATGTCATTTCCCAACGTAAACCGGCTGGGCCCAGTTGGGAATGAAAGAACGGGATGTTTAATGCGGATTCTGGATTATAACATCTTTCTCCTGAGGTTACCAAAGGTAAAGTAAATCTGTTTGTGCCTCTTAAAAGTAAATGCCTGAACCCACGCATTGCACCTGTGATAGTTCGTTCCACCAGACCATTGTGGCCACATTTCCCAGCCCCAGGAGTGTGCTGTAACGGATGATGTGCTTGGCTTACAAAATTGGTCACGGTGGAAAAAATGCGAGTCTATTAAATGGTTAAGTAGAAATAAGCCTTTGACGCGCAGATTATGCTATTCTCATGTCGGCAGGATGTCATGACTCTTCTAGTCATCATAGCCTCGATGTGAAGCCATTTTGAAATTTTCACTAACTAAAGATATTTCTTAGTTCGAGAAAACCCTCTGTGAAGTGTGAAGTTACCGGACAATTAGATTATTACCGTCATTGTTACCATCGATTCCTTCATATCGCTGCTGGAACACATGTGCTTGAAGATCGTTTAAGGCCTTTTGGTCATAATAGAAGTAGTTGCCAAAGAACGGGTTCTTTCCCTGTCTACAGAATCCTTTTCATGTTAATATCAAACATCAGCAATTACTCGTAGATAACGTAAATACTAAAGTAACTGATGAAGACGTAACCTGATAACATAAACACGCTGCCTATCTTCGGTTACTTGAGCCTAGAAATGGCTGTCGAATACTGCGAAACGAAAAGCCAAGGGATCAAATGGTTCAAATGGCTCTGAGCACTATGCGACTTAACTTCGGAGGTTATCAGTCGCCTAGAACTTAGAACTAATTAAACCTAACCAACCTAAGGACATCACACACATCCATGCCCGAGGCAGGATTCGAACCTGCGACTGTAGCGGTCACGCCGTTCCAGACTGAAGCGCCTTTAACCGCACGGCCACACCGGCCAGCGCCAAGGCATCGTACCGCCTTCTGATATACGTCGCTGTCAGTTCTTCCATATGGTATGGTCGACGTGACCTGTTTCCAAGTTGTGTATAACAGAGAATGTTTTAGAAAATCAATTGTTTTCCACTGCAAGAAGCAGAAAGATTTTCATTCTAAGCTATTCAAGATAAAATTTTCGCAGTATTAGTTCAAATTGAATATTCGATTCTATAGTGTAGGAAAGTATTTCACAGTAGCAAAACCCGCATCCGACTCATTGTCCTTAGACTTAGTCGCTGACCATAAATTCTAGCTCAGGGTGACACCACTTTAAGCAACCTTATGCAGCGAAGACTATTTGCCAGTGCTCTCTCTCACCGGAAAATATGCAGTTCACTCATTGGGCTCCATAAGTACACTGTAACAGTAATTTCTGTGTGTATGCAATGCATACGGATTGTAGAATTTAGTGGTGCTCTCTCTTCCACTTCTGTATGCAATATGCCTGAGCCAAACGGGCCCTTTATCATTACAGGCCCTGGGTGGCGCAACATCATACTGACAACAGTAATGTGCTTATATTGACAACCTCACTGTTCGTTTTAGCAGATTATGTAATCATTTAAATAAAACATGACCTTCCAGTGGGAGATATTTCGTCCCCTTTTTCCTTCTGTGAAATTTGTCAGTAAGCTTTTTGCCTTCCAACCAGCGAAATGCGGCAGAGTACTTCCGGTAAACGATTCATAAACCACGATTTAGTGCCGTTAAGACGATTTCTTTAAACATTGACGTAGCTGAAGGAATTTAGTTTCTTCTTAAATCGCTTTATGCATCTACGTTCACAGATATCTCAAATAGGAAAAGCTCTTTATCCAGGTACAAAGGTTGTAAAACAAACTTCCCACAGTTTTTGTCAGGTTGATCTTTTCGTCTGATGGCACTGCGTAAGTATTTTGTCTAAGAGGTATCACAAGTAATCTTCCTGTAGCTGTGGAAATCATTGGTTGAAAAAGAGATTAACACCAGTGGCTACAGTACTGTTAAATGTTCAAAATGATTATCAACCTAAGTCTGAGTTCATCCACAAACACAGGCGTATTTATAATATTGAAGCTAGACTGTGTATCCTTGTCTTCCTTGAGTGGGCATTGGAAGGCGCTGACACACACACACTTGTACAATACAATGAATACTTCTAACGCTGCAGTCATAAACCAGTTTTGTTTTTTGAATTCTTCTTGTTTTCAAGCGTGCAATATGTGTTGTAGATACAGTCTTAGAGAAAAAAAACTGACTGCCGAGTCGTTCACGTAAGGTGGAATATACAGTCGTGCTCCCCTCTGAATTCTATGTTCGGCAATATGCTCGATGTGTCAACATTGCAGACTGCTACATTTCCCGGAGGAACTCTTCAACATCTACATCTACATACGTACTCCGCAATCCACCATAGGGTGCGTGGCGGAGTGTACATCGTACCACAATTAGCATCTTCTCTCTCTGTTCCACTCCCAAACAGAACGAGGGAAAAATGACTGCCTATATGCCTCTGTACAAGCCCTAATCCGTCTTATGTTATATTTGTGGTCTTTCCGCGTAATGTAAGTTGGCGGCAGTAAAATTGTAATGCAGCCAGCCTCAAATGCTGGTTCTCTAAATTTCCTCAGTGTCGATTCACGAAAAGAACGCCTCCTTTCCTCTAGAGACTCCCACCCGAGTTCCTGAAGCATTTCCGTAACACTCGCGTGATGATCAAACCTACCAGTAACAAATGTAGCAGCCTGCCTCTGAATTGCTTCTATGTCCTCCCTCAATCCGACCTGATAATGGTCCCAAACGCTCGAGCAGTACTCAAGAATAGGTCTTACTAGTGTTTTATATGCGGTCTCCTTCACAGATGAACCACATCTTCCCAAAATTCTACCAATCAACCGAAGACGACCATCTGCCTTCCCCACAACTGCCATTACATGCTTGTCCCACTTCATATCGCTCTACAATGTTACGCCCAAATAATTAATCGTCGTGACTGTGTCAAGCACTACACTACTAACTGAGTATTCAAACATTACAGAATTCTTTTTCCTATTCATCTGCATTAATTTACATTTATTTAAATTTAGAGTTAGCTGCCATTCTTTATACCCATCACAAATCCTGTCCAAGTCATCTTGTATCCTTCTACAGTCACTAAACGACGACACCTTCCTGTACACCACAGCATCATCAGCAAACAGCCGCACATTTCTATGCACCCTATCCAAAAGATCATTTATGTAGGTAGAAAACAACAGCGGACCTACCACACTACCCTGGGGCACTCCAAATGATACCCTCACCTCCGATGAACACTCACCATCGAGGACAACGTACTGGGTTCTATTACTTAAGAAGTCTTGGAGTCACTCACATATTTGGGAACCAATTCAATATGCTCGTACCTTAGTTAGGAGTCTGCAGTGGGGCACCGAGTCAAATGCTTTCCGGAAGTCAAGGAATATGGCATCCGTCTGATACCCTTCATCCATGGTTCGCAAGATATCATGTGAAAAAAGGGCGAGTTGCGTTTCGCAGGAGCGATGCTTTCAAAAGCTGTGCTGATGCATGGACAGCAACTCTTGAATGCAGTATGAGTACATCACTCCTGTCTGCCAATAGTCTTGAGGTAAAACGCGAGACTAACTAATACGACGTCTGGTAGCCAAATTCACACGTTGACAGAATATTTATTGCCCCTTTCCTCTCGGTGTTGAAGCTGTGAGTATAATTCAAGCGAATCTAAAATATATTTCGCTTTCTCTAACACTGGTAATAACGCTTTGGTTGAACAATATTTTAGCAAGAGATTTCTTGGCTGACCATCTGCCTCTGAACACCACTTGTGTGAGTTCTTTGGGACCCATTTGCTGCCTACTGGCGGGGGCTGAGGCACTGCTCTGCCTCGCCTTCTTCTGACGTCTGCAGACGTCTCCTCCACTCCTCACTCTCGACGGTGTAAAAGCTTTAATGTTGTTGAGGGGTGACCCATAAAATCTGCCTACGATTTGTGTTTCACACTCGATAGCAATGGAGGCACGAAACCGTTTTTATTTGATGAGTATTTTATTACACTAGTATGCAATACATCAATGTGGCATGGAATGAATTTCATTGTTTCTGATCCAGTGTGCTATAATTAAAGTGTCACATCCTTTTCTTTTTCCTTTCACAGCAGATTCTTCAAATAATTTATTTGTGTCATGGATTCATGTGTGTCCAGGCACAGAGAGTAAATGCAATGTAATATGTTTCTTTCTTTGGTTCCCTATGGTAAATGGATGCGAAACATTGTGTCAATACCTTTCAGAACCTGCTCTATAGCTACTAAGGCAAATTGCTTGTTTTGAGGTCCATACATTAAATAATGGAGAAGTGAACGCTGTTTAAAAGTGATATTTAAAATATTCAATTGGATTTAAAGCGACAAAATTTTCCATATTTGAAGCTACCCATAGAAAAAGTAAGTTGCTAGAGCCGCTGTTAGCAAACGTCTGCAGAGAGTTCCTAAATGCTACTGTGGAAATTTAGCGTAGAGGCCCTATAGTAACCAAGAAGTTCCTTTCCTTCATACTTATCACCCTGGCATATGAGCCTTAAGTGAAGAACAATATTGAATTTTGTATCATTGATGGTCGATTCGAATTTCTTCAGAGACGCTTGTATTGTGAAGCAGCTTGGCAGTCAGAAAGCCGAGATCGCTGACCATTAACACAACTTACTGTGTCGAGCTACCAAGAGGATTTGATGTGTAATGGTTTTCTCCTAATATCGTTATATAATTTTATCTAGAAATTCGCAGCCCCATAAACTAAATCAGAAAAAAAGCTTGCACATTCTGGCCCCTAACATGTTAGAACTGATGACTCCTTGAACCGTTGCGACACGAGACATGGGCGGTACCGCAGGGCTACGGACACACTGCTGCCTCTGCGCCACTCTCATCATGGTATTTGTCGCTCAGCCTCATAACGCGTCGTGAAAGATAATAAAAGTTGTCACTTACGTGAAGAATAGCATTTCTTTAGACAAAAAATTGAATTTTCTGTCCCAGTGTCTTAGATTACATGAGGATTATAATTCAGCGAGTCAATTCAGTACCATATGCGGAAGTGATTGCACTGTCACAGTGTTGCCAAATGTTTGTGACGATGTTGCCAATTCTCAGCTGTGCTAGGAACAGCTCTGTAGCGTTATGGGAGGAGCATCCTGTGCTCATGTCATAGGAGGATACCGAGAGGAGGCATGGGCTTTGGTTAATATGCAGCGTTTTCTTCTACCAGTTGTGTCAAACATTCAGGTTTGTAATCTTCCATCATCATTACAGTTTCCCACAAAATATATACGAATAAAACACCTACCTTGTTACTTTGTGACAATGGTTATTTCAGTACAATTAAAAGTCTTTGGAAATCAACTTTTCCCACCTGCCACGAAAAGTAAGGCAACAAACACTTTGCACCTCGAAATCGATTGCATCTATGTGCAGTCTTGTGATCATACAAGTAGAATTTCGTGAATTGCACGAGAATGTAGAAAAATGTTGGTGCAAATGGAAGCTGTAAGAAACATAGTTAACATATTATTCTGTACCACGTAATAATCAATTCATTTGAAAATTCAGAAGAGAAGAAACTAAAAATTATGCCCATTAAGACAGAAACTAAAGTGCAGATACGGGCACTGTGCAGATCTGCGCTTTTTCATCTTCAGATCTATAAAAATAATGTATACTAACCAGCGTATTCATTGCTTTCGTAATGTTTCCCTCTTGTTTAGTCTTCTAGTTGTGAACTGGATCCACACCCATGAGTCTAATTGTTTCTTTGTATCCATCCGTCTACTATCTTTGTGTGTTATGCTTCGGTGTTCAAGAAACAAAATGTTATGCCTGCTCCCACGAGGTATTACAACGAGGTCACAAGAAGGCTAACCAATTATAATCGAAATGCAGTGAGACGCCAATTTGTCTGTCGTCATGGTGTTAAGTCGACACAAATATTTGGGTGTTATTGCCTTCATAACAGGCATCCCGTTGCCGTCTTGTCTTATTGACATTTTCATATTACCCTGAACACAAGACGCCCAGATAAATGTGTATATTCTCCGTGACGAAACATCCCACATTCCATTCATCCTGATCTATTCGTTAAGTGCATCGGCAGCAATGAGTGATAGGAAAGCAGTAGTGAGGTAACGAATAGCAATAAACATTGTAGTAATAACAAATCAGTAATCAAGGATGTTTACTGCATTACAGACGATTAACAAAATAACCAAGAAAGCCTGAGTGTTTAATTGGACCATTGCAAAGGTGTTCTTAGCATTTTGTTACTGAATTCTGTTCTGGTTGTTTGCAGAGAGAAAAGAAATAACCCTGTAGCCATACATATCGCTAGTACAACGAGATATTACCTATCAACTAACCTTGCTTTACATGACGAGACGAGCATGGCGTCACCGAGCTGATATTTGAAATATATTTCTCTTCTCTCTCTCTCTCTTTCTTTTTGTTTTTTGAGGAAAGCAGCGAGAAGCGCAAATAATAGGCAAATAGGCATATAATCTGTTTACAGATATTTTCATTGGGATATATAATGCGAAAATACAACTTTTAAGTGTATTATTGCGTAATTCCAGTTATTGACAGTCTATTCGTGAGCTTGCTCGCATTCAGTGGGGTAAAACCGATCACAGAAGCAAGCAAAATATAAATATTTCTTGCACCATGGGCAACACACAAACGAAATCAAGCTGCACTGATGTGTTGTCCGGTATATTGCACGAAAACGTATCTGATTCATGTTGCTAAATACAGTTCTATCAGATATCAATTTGGATGCGTACCAAGTGTATAAAAGTATATCTTGGGATCTAAGGAGCTGCAAACATGGACTGTGCGGCTGGTCCCAGGGGAGGTTCGAATCCTCCCTCGGGCATGGGTGTGTGTTTGTCCTTAGGATAATTTAGGTTAAGTAGTGTGTAAGAAGAAAGATTAAGGAAAGGCAAACCTACGTTTCTAGCATTTGTAGACTTAGATAAAGCATTAGACAATCTTGACTGGAATACTCCATTTCAAATTCTAAAGGTGGCAGGGGTAAAATACAGGGAGCGAAAGACTATTTACAATTTGTTCAGAAACCAGATGGCAGTTATAAGAGACGAGGGGCATGAAAGGGAAGCAGTGGTTGGGAAGGGAGTGAGACAGGGTAGTAGCCTCTCCCCGATGTCATTCAATCTGTATATTGAGCAAGCAGTAAAGGAAACAAAAGAAAAATTGGGAGTAGGTATTAAAATCCATGGAGAAGAAATAAAAACTCTGAGGTTCGCCGATGACTTTGTAATTCTATCAGAGACAGCAAAGGACTTGGAAGAGCAGTTGAACGGAATGGACAGTGTCTTGAAAGGAGGATATAAGATAAACATCAACAGAAGCAAAACGAGGATAATGGAATGTAGTTGAATTAAGTCAAATGATGCTGAGGGAATTAGATTAGGAAATGAGACGTTTAAAGTAGTAAATGAGTTTTGCTATTTGGGGAGCGAGTAGAGAGGATATAAAATGTAGACTGGCAAAGGCTAGGAAAGCGTTTCTGAATAAGAGGAATTTAACATGGAGTATAGATTTAAGTGACAGGAAGTCATTTCTGAAAGTATTTGTATGGGGTGTAGCCATGTATGGAAATGAAACATGGACGATAAATAGTTTGACAAGAAGAGAATAGAAGTCTTCGAAATGTGGTGCTACAGAAGAATGCTGAAGATTAGATGGGTATATCACATAACTAATGATGAAGTATTGAATAGAATTGGGGAGAAGAGGAGTTTGTGGCACAACTTGACAAAAAGAAGAGACCGGTTAGTAGGACATGTTCTGAGGCATCAAGGGATCACAAATTTAGCATTGGAGGGCAGCGTGGAGGGTAAAAATCGTAGAGGGAGACCAAGAGATGGATACACTAAGCAGATTCAGAAGGATGTACGTTGCAGTAAGTACTGGGAGATGAAGCAGCTTGCACGGGATTGGGTAACACGGAGAGCTGCATCAAACCAGTCTCAGGACTGAAGACAACAACAACAACAACAAAAGTGTGTAAGCTTAGGGACTGATGGTCTTAGCAGTTATGTCCCATAAGATTTCACAAGCATTGGAGCATATATCTTGAAATACGCAGAAAGTCACATAGAGGTATTCGACTGAAACATAGCTATGTCCAAGATTGTAACTGGGGTCGACAGCATCGTCGTCTACCACCCTGACAACTCGAACGGTGACAGTGTTCGACCGGTTACTTACGTTTACTGGTATCAAAGCTACAACATGAAAGCACAAAAATGTGCTAATAACCCGGAGATTTAGAATGGAGGTATATTAGACATCTTTCATGGTTAGTTAACAGGGATGAAAGGGTCTTGATATTAGTCCCGGTTTATTACAAAAACTGTCGTCTTTTATTTTCAAAATTTCGGTAATTCATGATACTTCACGGCTAGTTAGCAAAATGATATGATTTGATTAGATTAATACTTGTTCCATAGATCTTGAATACGACATTTCGTAATGACGTGGAAAGTGTCATTTTAATGAAAGATTTCCTTACATACCGGTATCCAATTTCTTTACTACAATTTTTTACTTTTTTTATTTTTCACTCGTTTCTCTCTCTCTCTCTCTCTCTCTCTCTCTCTTTCTCTCACACACAAACACACACACACACACACACATATTCTTTTTTTCTTTATTTGTTTGGTGTGCTCGACTATCGGCGAATCACGAAAACGTCCATGAATGAGTTTCATAGTTTTAAGTGCAGTTACAAAGATATATAAAAACGACTATTAGAGTTACTGATTTATGATGCTTAGCTTGCAGTCAGTTCTGAGTAATATTAGTAACTGCGCACCCGTCCCTAAACCTAGCTACAGAAATGTGAATCAGACGCTTTACGTATTCCAGGCCGTAGCAGCCTCGTCTTTGAGGTGCCATCTATGGCCACTTCCCAGCCCACTGTAGGATCACATCGGTTCGTCTGCCTCCTGCTGGTACTGTAACTGAGATTTGGCAACAAGGCAAGGTATGTTTGGCAACTCTACGATCGACGAGTTACTTCCTGGTGTGCACGGAATTAAGCCTCAAAGTTCACTTGATTTTTCCTATCATTTCCATTGGGTAAACTCAGCTATGATTGCTTGAGGTGTAACAAAAGATTGTAAATTTACGGTTTTCAGCCCAGGAAAGTCGTAGCACTTGTAAATAGCATCTAATCTCGTCGTTGACGAGTTCTAGCCGCTATTGCCCTCGTAAGAGATAGGCTCATTAGCTAGCTCTGTGGTGACGTGCTGACCTGTGAAAAAGTGTCTGATATGATTCGTGGTTCCAGTCTCGCTGACTGTAACGTTTTTATCCCTTCTGTGAAAGAGCTACAAGCAGTCAGATCAAACACCGATAAGGAAGTCGCAAGAAAATACTTTCAGCTCATAGTGCAGTGGTGAAAACCCTACAATGCTGCACAATAGCTAATGCCTCTTTCCAATGCTGACAAGCAAATTTTGGGTTTCTAGGAATACATAACTTTATTAATGAAATGCCACATTTGAATACCTGTTGAGTATGACACAGCATACCGATTAAACACAGACCCAATCGAAATCTAAGTGAGTAGTATTTTACTAATTCGTGCCGGCAGAGGCAAGCTTGTGCACAGATACTCAGTTTTATTAAAACAGACTTTCGTCGTAAGGTGATCGTGGGTAGTTTTATTTCATTTCTTATAATACAGTGCACAATTTTCGTAAGGTTTCCTTTAGTGTTGTTAAAAGAATCCAAAACATAAGAGAGAAATTAATCATCACCAATATATGCGAATTCTCTGATATCTTGAACAGTATGACAATGCAGTTGCAGTTTATCGATTACATGCATGTAGAAAACTTGTACTGAGTGAAAGCTGTCAAACAAGGTTTGAAGGAGAATAAAATGCCACTACCAGACGACAGATAATTTAGAAAATACCTTTCTAACTATTTTGGCACGATGCGCTCTCCCCATACATAATACAAAAGCTTCGAGATGCATCTGCTGCCTGGCTGTTATTAAACCTGAAAAGAACAAAATGTCACAGAAGTTAGCCCTTTTTCCACATGCGGCTATTTTGGGTTGAGAAGTGAAGGGCATTATGTTGAAAGTTCCGTTAAATTGATAACTTCAGCAGACAGCAGACTTGCATTTTAAAAAATGTACCAGCGAATGTAATAGAAATGGCGACGTCTTATCTACGGTGCGCGACGCTTACTGTTACGCTACTAGCTGTCATGTAGCTACAGCGGCTCCTGAAGTCAACAATAGTTCCTTCATTTCTCCCGCATTCCACAGTGCTGAGAGATAATGCATATTCTTCTGAGAGACATACAGTTACAGCTTTTCTTTTGCACTGCACGACGTTTTCAACAAACAGATAGCGCAATGGAGTACCTCAAATGGAAAGGAACACTTCCTATTTAAATTTCTGCATCCTACACTGTCGGCAATTCTGTGTAGGTGGCAGTTACGTGATTTTATTTCGGTGATTACAAAATGTAGTCGAATGTGTGCACTGGGCAGCCGAAGCAGCTAGTTCATGACGATCCTGTCAACGTAGTAAATGAATGTACTGAAAATGCTGCAAACCACTACAGGGGGCTTGTGTCACAATTCTCGTCGTGTGTGCCGCAACGGTGTTATGAAAGAATAATGAGTCTCAGAGAAGTGGACTTCGTGGTTTGTTGGATGGCTGATAAGTTCGTATCATCATGGTCTGGGTTCGATTCCAACTTCTGCTGATGATTTTTAATAGGTAGAGACCGATTCTACCCTTTTTGGGCTACGCCAAGTGAAGAAAGTATAATGGGATTGTAGTCTGAAATTCACATTGAACATAATATTCCTTCTCTACCAAGTAGACGTTAGGTTGAACCACAATAAAGTCAGGAGTGGCGACATGTATAAACTCCAGTAACCATTCTTATACTAGTTATTTATTTTTAGTGGCGAAACAAACGCTATGTAGGGTCACAGGACATTTATTCCATCTTTTATTTGAGCTTCTGTGTGTCGATGAAATATTGGTTATTTACTGGGAATGCAACTCAGACCACCCTTAACGCGGAATTTTACCCCTTCGTGACAATACAGCTCGACTACTATTTTTTGTTTGTTCAAAACTGCAGATTCCTCAACATCTCCACATATTGCGCGTGTATGGGTTCGAATCCTGGAGCGCCACTAAAGTTTTCAATATGTATTATCAAGCTGTAACATCAGAAAATCTATCTGCTGGTGGATAATAGTTTGGATTTTTAATGCATTTTCATTCGTTGTCAACACTAGCGATATCTGACGATTTTGACTCCCAGTGAGACACAGAACCATTTGAGAGATCACTGTAAGTTCAAGGATGTTATTCCGAGCTGCTGGCGGTAGCTTCGGTAGCCGACGTCTCTTGGTGTGTAGTCAACAACGATATTTGTGGGGTTCGATTTCCAGTTAACACTGAACTCTTCGTCGTATTATTTATAGTTCAAAAATGCTCACACGCCGCTGCTGGTGTAGCAAACCCATATTTAACGTTCGTTTTCGCTAGAATATAACAGCGATAGGTGCCGGGTTGGAGTCGTGGGAAGGTAAAAATTGTTTCGTCTCGTCATTTCAGTTAAAACATCTAGCTACTGCCGAAGAAATCCAATATGTCACAGTTGATTGTGCTTCGATGTCAATCCTATTAGGTTCTGGGTTCGAATCCATGTCCAACACAAAGCTTTACCTCACGGCATTTCAAGTAAGTTACTTGTGTAGAAGCAATATTTAACATCTCTCGTAGTTAGTTAACAGGGACAATATATGCTGGGTAGGAATTCGCGTCCATTAAAAATGATTACTTTATGTAATTTAAAGTTGATATTTGCTAACTGATACTGTCTAAAAGCAGGGTATATCACTCTCTGTATCCCTAGTCAGGAATGACTCTTAGTATCCGTCAGTCACGAAATCTTAGTCTGCATCACCTGGGTTTGAATCAATGAGCAGAACGAGGCGGTTCGTCGTGTCATTTGAAGTTTGTACATATTCTCAACTAGGTGCTCGTGAATAACTTAAATTTTTAATGTCATTTTGTGTTAAATAACAAGTACGGTATGTTACTTTGAAGAGGAAATCATGAATACGACGAACTTACTACGTGCATTACCTATCTGACGTAATAATGAGTGGTAACATTTCAGGTATGTCATTTATTGCAATAATTGTGAGCTTACAAGTCTTAAGGACAGTCTCATCTGTGATAAGATGTTCCATGATATTTCTAGTATCGTGGTATTACGTGACATGCCCGCATCTCGTGGTCGTGCGGTAGCGTTCTCGCTTCGCACGCCCGGGTTCCCGGGTTCGATTCCCGGCGGGGTCAGGGATTTTCTCTGCCTCGTGACGGCTGGGTGTTGTGTGCTGTCCTTAGGTTAGTTAGGTTTAAGTAGTTCTAAGTTCTAGGGGACTGATGACCATAGATGTTAAGTCCCATAGTGCTCAGAGCCATTACGTGACATCTTGAGTTATTGCGATACAGAGCAGAGTTTTCTAGTGGTGACTTGTTGGAACCATTTTCAATTGTCAAACGACTGTACCAAGGAGCAATTAGAGGACCAGCTAGACAGCTGCGTTATTTGGGTTGCATGCGAATCAAGCGAAATGTAATTCTGGTCGTTCTGATACTTTTGAGCGTGACTGTACATTCAGTGATGTATGTGAATACTGTCTTCGAAATGTCAAGTAAATAGAGTTGGTATTAAATAAGAAATAAAATATCATTCCTATTGCGGGAGTTTTACCGTATGGACAGTGAAAATGATGTTAAACGATAATCTTATTTCCTTTCATCGTTTAGTGGGAGCTGTGAGCGAGGATAAGTCTCGCAAATGTTTGAAATTATGTGTAAAGTTGGCTGTAAGTCACCAAGTGCTCTAATTCTCACATGATGGACGTATCTTGTCAGGCTATTTGCGCGTCGTGAGCAACGCTTCTTTTCCACCCCCCCCCCCCACCTCTTTGAGAGGCAGGTGGCCCTCAGTGATTCTATCCAGACAGTAAAAAATCTGTGTATTACGTTTGGTTGAAATCTATGCAGTGGTTAGGATGTGGGGAATATACGTAGATACATACACTTCTATACTATGTAAGGATTTGCATCATTTAATGTCAAATGAGAGGTGCTCCAGTCAGTTTTTCTGATTTTCATGAAGTTTCCTTTGTTCCCTCTTACATCCATTTGAAATTGATAGGGCATAAGTTTATTTTCATGCTTGTTATAATTTCTGAATGGCGCCATATTAAAATTTTAAAAAAATAAACTGATGCGTTTCTTTTTTGGTTACATAAAAACGCTAAAAAAAGCACAAAGACGATCGAAGAAGGTTCAGGAATATTGCCAGATATCGCGTTAAAAATAAATTTAAAACTGAAACTGGAACGTAAAATGATATGATTTAGAAAATGGTTCACTATGAGTTCATATAAAATCTAAATAATATATCTTACTATTGAGGAACTGGCTAAGCTTCAGCTTTTATCATTATATGAAAAAGCAGCACAATATTTTCTTCTTTGCTCTTTTCTTGACCTCTACTTTGAAATTTTTTTCTTTGTTGTTATTTTCAAACCCGTACAAACAGGCAGGCTGTCAGCAGCATGTTACGCCGCTCTTCAGCCATAGAGTGGATAAATAAACAGAAAGAATATACAGAAGTGACATAACGGTGGGTAAGAAAACAGTAGACACAAAGACAAACGCGGAGCCGTTCACACTCGACGATAATCCACACTACAAACTGTTGACACGATGCACTAACACTGAAGATGGCGATGGCACAGGTGAACGATGGAGTGCGACGGTGAACACTGAACACTGAACACTAAACACGACGCCACACACGGCACACTGATGGCGATTATCTCCGGCGCGCGAATGTCCACGTAGCGTGTGCGAGTCCGGGGACCTATATTTTTGAAAAGTTTGCTTCATTGTTTTAAAGTGGGAAGATTACGTGACAGAAAGCTGTATTCGCCAGAAGAAATTTTTATTAACACTATTTCCAGTTTTAGGTAGTTACTGAAAGTAATACTGATAGTTCTGTGGTCTACGTCCAGAGGGATGCGAAGCGTTAATTGTATGCTACACCTTAAAGTATACAGTTTCTTCCAATGAAGAGTCGTGAAACAACTTCATAAACTGAGTATAACTATAGCAGACAAAACTTTTACTTCTAGGCACATGCCCAACGAACGAGAAGTGAAGGTATACTCTGACACTAAAGTGTCTGTAAGCAAGGCAACGTTGATCGTTGTCGCGAGTGAAAGATTCACAATGACAGAAGTGCAACTCAGTCTGTAAATAAGAAGGAACTCTGCGTGCATCCAACTCTGTATTCCGAACTGCGCTTTCGAATTGCGGCCCAGGCTGACTGGGTATTACTATTATGCCGTTGCTTTTGCGTTTAGGAGTGTAAATACGTACATGAATATCCCATATCTAGATGTGCGAATGTGTCTCGTTATTTTGTTATTCAAATATTATTAAAAACAGTGAAGTGTAGATTGTATTCCTCTGCGTTCTAGCTCACATTTCAGAAACAAATATGCCACATTTACTAACTACGTGTTTCTGTTAACTGTAGTTTCATTCACAGACGATCTTGGGGACAGCATACTGTTTAGAATAAGAAAATGAATATTGCTCTAAAATGAAGCATAAATAAAATTATCCTAATAACACCTTATGAAAATAAAACTGTAGCAACACCAACTGGATTCCTAAGGAGGCACTTCCTGTTGCATTAGTAACTTGCTCTAGGACGTGAAACTGACAGCGCAGCTGTGACTTTCCGAATGTACAGCTTTCAAATATTCGCGCGCACCTGTATTTGCCAATATTCACCTCTCTGCAGCCATACGGGAGACACGGCTTTGCGCATGCGTGATGTAAGGGTGCAGTCGTACGGGAGACACGGCTTTGCGCATGTGCGACGTGAGGGTGCTCGCTAGTCTTGTGAAGTAACTACCCTTCTCGCCGCTTACCGGCGCCACCCGTACAACCGTGGCAGCAAGACGCATAAATTTTACTTACTTAGAACATGCAAACGCGAGCCGAATGTTAAACGTAAAATATCACATACAGACATAATGCTAGTTCTGGTTGCAATTACCGAAACATAGAACGTGGCACAAGAATAGGAAAAACATCTTTACTCGTCTGATTCATCATATTCTGCATCTATATAGAGTTGGCTTATTCGACCTACGGACAGAGGATAGTCCAGTACCGTCTGCATCTTTCGCTTGATATCTGCGCTTAATTTTTGGAAGGCTGTATAGCCTCATTATGTAAGTAACGTGGTTTTACATAGGAATTGTGTACTCATAATCGTTTGCAGATATGCGTCGAAGATGGTGGGGGTCAGACTACCACAGTAACGTTTGGTGTAAATAAGTTCATCTTTGTTATTTGGCCGGCGTGGTCTCAGGCGCTTTGTCAGTCTTCGCGAGGCTCGCCCCATCGGAGTTTCGAGTCTTCCCTCGAGCGTGGGTGTGTGTGGTGTCCTTAGCGTAAGATAGTTTCAGTTAGATGGCTAAAGTAGAGAGTATATAACATACAGACGGCTCTTCTGAAGAAGAGACGTTTGTTGGTGCCCCTTCTCTCTCTCTCTCCCTCTCTCTCGCTCGCTCTGATGTTACTTCCTCTTGTCCATCTTTATGTGCAGGCTAATTTCGGGAACCTCTTGAACGAATTTTTATCCGGTTTTGACTAATCGATACACTGATTCACGAGAAAGGTTTCTGTATACAATTTACAAATATTTCATATGAATTGTCCGAATTATGATTAACTGAAGTTTAATTATGAAAACGACACCACTGCCACCTACCGAACAACTGCCATAATTCGAGAGAGGAGCAGTCACTTGAGACAGCAGAAAGCGTGACATAATTTGTATCTCGCGTTATCTAACGTTATAGCTTTTGGCTTTGAACTATAGAATCCCAGATCAGTCAATTTTTTCCACTGTGCCTGGAATCCTAACATTCACCTCTGTCACGAGGAGATTCACCAGAAACGAAACGTGATTCGGATCGTACGTTACACTGTAGCTCTCCCTTTTCCGGTTGGATAACTGGTTACGGACATGCAAGCCGCCTGATATCCAATTTATTGCAATCGTTTCGGAACAACTGCTTAGCAAAAATAACATGTGAAACCAAATGCTTAGATTTTCAATGTTTTATGCATAAAGTAAAATGCAACGGGGGATGCAGATTTGCTTCGTTTATATAAACAAAGTTTTACATCACCGCTGCTCATGACTCAATATTCAGCTTCCTGTTTTCCATAAGTCAAATATAATTACGAACACAATGCTCTGCGTCCTGGGGGCAAAAGATAATATTTGTTTGGACACTTCCAAATTACGCACAAGACTGGTAAACAAATCTTATCTGACGACGCACTTGGAAACACGACGAGAATTTCAGACAGCCGATGTCTGCTTCCCTCACATTATTAGTTGCAACTCGCACTCTAAATTCACTACAAAACTTTCGAATAACGGGCAGTGAGTTATTCAGCTTTCAAGTATTCTAATAAATACGACCAATAACGAAAAGACAGCCGCCCCCTCACATGACGTGAGACTTACAACTTGAAGTAATAAAATATTTTTAACCGATAGCGTCCCTGCAATCGTTAGAGAATAACTGCATAGAGGTAAAACATGCGAATACCAAATATCTGAAGTTTTATTTTTGTGTTTCAAGTACATTTTTTTCCGAAAAACTACTTCAGTAGCTTCGCTTCGTTTACATACAATACGTTCGTTCAGCAGTGCAGGAGATGACTCAATTTTCAGCTGTCTGCTTTCCTTGAATAAAACCTAGATGTGGACACGGTTATTTATGTGGCACAGTGAAGTCTTGCATAAGAGTCCACAGAAAAGAATTGCGGTAATTAGTCTCATCAATGCATCACAGTGCATACTAAGCTTCACATGAAGTGTGCTGTAACACGACCTCAACATGTACGTCATGCATGTTCTTTGTTCTACCTCCGACAGCCTCAGATACATACTGAATCATTCACGCAGACGGAACTCATGATTCGCATACAATATTTACATAAATTGGAAACATAACTTACGTCATGATGTGCTCCCATCAATGCCATGAGATGTCACTCCAAACGCCATTTTTACAGGGAAGACACAACATTCATGCCTCCAGATGATTTTCCTGCCGTGCACTGCTTTCACCGCATAAGTTATATGAAAGTGATGATATTTTCTTACTTAACGATGTTCTCTGAATAATGTTATTCGTTGCCTGCAAACAAAATACGGTACACAGTCAAGTCGTCTAGTCGTTTATACTTAGTGACACCCGTGCGAAGCCAGGCCGGGTTACTTGTGAAATATAAATTTAAATATTGGGACGACTTTGCTGGAGTTTAGCCGTCCATGGAAGTGAAACAAGGGCGATTAGCAGTTCTGACAAGAAGATAAGTTTTTGAAACGTGGTGTTACAGAGGAATGCTGAAAATCACACCGGTAGATCGCGTGCCTGATGAGGTGGGACTGAGTAGAATTTGGAAGAAAACAAATTGTGGTACAACTTGACTAAAAGAAGGGATCAGTTGATAAGACGTTCTGAGACTTATGGGTAAAACCAGTTTAGTTTGGAGGGAAGTGTGGGAGGTAAAAATCGTAGGGGGAAAGCAGGATATGGATACAGTAACCAGGTCCAAGGGGATTTAGGTTGCAGTAGCTATTCGGAGATGGAGAGGCTTGCACAAGAGACAGTAGCATGGAAAATTGCTTCAAACCAGTATTCAGACTGAAGACCACAACCATTCAACAGCATCAAACACCACCTACTACTACTACTACTACAAAAACGAATTTTTCAGTTTACAGCCGTGTCAAGTCACAAGAACCAAACTTTGTAAGTGACACGAAAAGCTATTGTATCTTATAGAACAGATGGTTATCCACTCACTTCTAAAATTGCATGAGACTTCTGCAAACAATCTAAACTTTGTACTCCAGATTCCGGGGGGAGATGCAAGGGACCTATTTTGAACCCATGGCGGATACCTATACTGAGGCATGAAGCTTCTTGACATTACGCAGATGGCTGCAACTAACAAAATAAGACACTATAGAACACTAAAATAAGCAAATATCAGCTAAATGCAAAAAACGGAACGAGAACATTAACAATAAGACCAGAAAGTAGCAAAAGCTATGAGTGGAACTGGTAGCAGACAACGACCATATATCGACATACAAGTGAATCAGACTGTAAATGTCGAATCGTGTGGTATACGTGTAAAACAGAGGAGAAGAAACTGAATGCTAGAAACGTATCAATCAACGTTATCACTGTTACCAGTACACTGTAATGTTCGTTCGGAGGCTTGTAAGGAGTTAGGAAACAATATGCTAGTTAATCACACTCTTCTTTGTAGTATAGATCGTGTGAGGAGCTAATCAAACATTTAAAATAGTATTGATTCGTTCGCGTTCCCATAAAGGAAATTGAAATATTTCTTTTTAAATTAATATCAAAGGACTAAAAGGCAAAAACCAAAAATATGTGCGCCTGAAAACAAATGTTAGAAAAGGTGAGATCGGTCTAAGAAACAGTAGTGCACTTTAACTTAAATGCTGAAGGCCTTTGAGCAGAAGAGAATGTGTTCTATATGGTTGAGGGATTCACAGAGGAGTATACAGTATAGTGGTCCGTTAGCAGGAAACTATGGGGATGAAGGTAGGTGTTGGTGTGGATAGTGGTAAGACAAAAGGTGGCGACGGAATTGGTATATGGGTAGGGTAATAGTGTCAGGAGTAAGGGGATGGGGAGAGATGGAGAGGGAAAACTAGAGGGGAAACC
Source organism: Schistocerca cancellata (assembly GCF_023864275.1). Taxonomy (NCBI): domain Eukaryota; kingdom Metazoa; phylum Arthropoda; class Insecta; order Orthoptera; family Acrididae; genus Schistocerca; species Schistocerca cancellata. Next base: position 195,914,872 of record NC_064629.1, on the reverse strand, counting down.
CTGATGCGGATTTTGTTAGATGAGGAAGAGTAGTAATAGGTAGGACAGGTTAACTCTGGGCGGATCTCATAGCCTGAGAGAGGTAGTCGGTTGAAATTGGATTTGTATAGTATATGGAATGTGTGGATGTAGGGACACTGGGATGTGTTTGTAAAGATATGGCAGCACCCTGGATTGCTGATGAGAGGGCTAACGATAGGGGTTATTCGAATCTAGTTTGCTGATTGTGTAGAATTAGTGAAGGTGTTTGGTGTGATTGACGAAGAGTGGGAATTTGATGAGATGGTGGACGATCCACATGGTGGAAGGTAAAAAGGATCCACAAAGCAAGGTGAAGTGCATGTTGTTCAAGGATTTGAAGGGGCTAATCGAAATTTGGTGGGGAAAGATCTATGCAACATTTTCATAGGAGAGGATGGGTTTGTACAAGGTCTGGTCATCAGGGAAGAAGTTTGGACAGAAGCCACACTGGGTGACAGGAAGTAAGTGGTGTCGGTTCAGGTGTTGATGGATGCTTCAGGGAATGATGGATTCGAAAATCTTGCTAAACACTGAGGTGTGGTTGATGAGGCGGTATGAGGATATTTGTGTGGATTGAGGAATACTAGGATTTTGCAAGATTTCTATTGTTCAGGACAATAATCTGCAGAGAAAAGTGTTGTTATGGTTTGCGATGTTTACTAGAAAAGGAGAGGTTACCCTCTTTGAAGTGTTGGTTCAAAATGGTTCAAATGGCTCTGAGCACTATGGGACTTAACTGCTGTGGTCATCAGTCCCCTAGAACTTAGAACTACTTAAACCTAACTAACCTAAGGACATCACACACACATCCATGCCCGAGGCAGGATTCGAACCTGCGACCGTAGCGGTCACGTGGTTCCAGACTGTAGCGCCTAGAACCGCACGGCCACTCCGGCCGGCGAGGTGTTGGTGTGTAATGCACTCGTGACCAGGGGAAGTCTTGTGTTTTATGTGAACTAGTTTTATATCGTTTACTATGATTGGTGTGTTTAATTCTGGCTGTGATCTCAGAGCTAACCTTGGTTATTGTGGCAGTGAGGGTATTGTGATGGTGAGAAGTTTTGGGTTGTTTGTCTTGGGAGGTGGTGCTGAAGGGAGTGAGGGAGACATAAGGGCGAAAGGTGATGCGAGGGATTTTGTGGTGAAGATCATATGGAAGCTGGTGTTCATGGATTTAATAACTGAAGCTTAGTGGGGTACGATTTGGGCATTAAGGAAAGACGTGGGACATACTTCTTGATTTCAAGAGTGAGGGATTTGTCATTAAGGAATTTAGGATCAGGACAGGATAGGATGAATGTCTGAACAGTCAGGGAATAAGGTACATAACGGCGGCGAAGTGGTGTTCATGTGTCCAATGGGATCGTGATTGGTATGGGTTTTTTGGGAACAGTGCTAATAGTGAAGGTTACTGTGGTTCTGTGGTTTCTTCGAGATAGTGGGATAAAGTAGTTGTTGGGGAATTGGAGATGGTGTAATATGTAGTGGTGCAGGTCTTTCTATTTGTCTCGAGTTAGTGCGGCAACTTGATGACTGAGTGATAGATATTGCAGCTTGTGGCAGTGCCACAGTAGTACTGCGAGATATTGTCTCTGCTGGTAATGGAGCAGGGTAAGTGCTCAGCATGGGATAAATTGGAAGTGGGGATAGGCAAAGGAAATGGCAGAAGACGCGAAAGGAACGATAGGCGAAAGAAGTGATTGCAGATGGGGACGAGACTGTGGGAGTGGGAGAGTGGAAGTGAAGTGGTGGATTGGAGAAAGTGCTCCACATAGTGACGTTAGGAGGAGGGAACTGGGTGGTATAGATGAGTGAAGCAGTAGGAGTGTCCGTAGTGGGATAAGGAGACGGGGCACAGTGAGTAGATAATGATTGCCGACGACTAAGTGTCGCCGAGGTGACAGGGATAGAGACGGCGACAGTAACGGTAACGGAGGAGACGACTGGAAAGACAGTGACGCACGCGCACACACACGCGCACACGCGTTAAGATAGAAACTAAGTAGCCACGTATAACAGGTACTATTTGCGAAGTGCAGGAGAGTGCTCCTACTAGTCTGTGCAGGACGGGACTTGGGTAAATCGCCAACTATCGAAATAGAACCAGGGACTGCCAAGGTCAGTCTCGTCAGTAGAAGCTGGGAGCAAGGGAATCCAACCCTCCTATGACGGCGACCGGAAATGCATTTCTCATTTATGGTTGTTTCCATCAGCCACCGCACCGAAAGTCAGCTTGGATTGTGCAAATACACTCCTGGAAATTGAAATAAGAACACCGTGAATTCATTGTCCCAGGAAGGGGAAACTTTATTGACACATTCCTGGCGTCAGATACATCACATGATCACACTGACAGAACCACAGGCACATAGACACAGGCAACAGAGCATGCACAATGTCGGCACTAGTATAGTGTATATCCACCTTTCGCAGCAATGCAGGCTGCTATTCTCCCATGGAGACGATCGTAGAGATGCTGGATGTAGTCCTGTGGAACGGCTTGCCATGCCATTTCCACCTGGCGCCTCAGTTGGACCAGCGTTCGTGCTGGACGTGCAGACCGCGTGAGACGACGCTTCATCCAGTCCCAAACATGCTCAATGGGGGACAGATCCGGAGATCTTGCTGGCCAGGGTAGTTGACTTACACCTTCTAGAGCACGTTGGGTGGCACGGGATACATGCGGACGTGCATTGTCCTGTTGGAACAGCAAGTTCCCTTGCCGGTCTAGGAATGGTAGAACGATGGGTTCGATGACGGTTTGGATGTACCGTGCACTATTCAGTGTCCCCTCGACGATCACCAGTGGTGTACGGCCAGTGTAGGAGATCGCTCCCCACACCATGATGCCGGGTGTTGGCCCTGTGTGCCTCGGTCGTATGCAGTCCTGATTGTGGCGCTCACCTGCACGGCGCCAAACACGCATACGACCATCATTGGCACCAAGGCAGAAGCGACTCTCATCGCTGAAGACGACACGTCTCCATTCGTCCCTCCATTCACGCCTGTCGCGACACCACTGGAGGCGGGCTGCACGATGTTGGGGCGTGAGCGGAAGACGGCCTAACGGTGTGCGGGACCGTAGCCCAGCTTCATGGAGACGGTTGCGAATGGTCCTCGCCGATACCCCCGGAGCAACAGTGTCCCTAATTTGCTGGTAAGTGGCGGTGCGGTCCCCTACTGCACTGCGTAGGATCCTATGGTCTTGGCGTGCATCCGTGCGTCGCTGCGGTCCGGCCCCAGGTCGACGGGCACGTGCACCTTCCGCCGACCACTAGCGACAACATCGATGTACTGTGGAGACCTCACGACCCACGTGTTGAGCAATTCGGCGGTACGTCCACCCGGCCTCCCGCATGCCCACTATACGCCCTCGCTCAAAGTCCGTCAACTGCACATACGGTTCACGTCCACGCTGTCGCGGCATGCTACCAGTGTTAAAGACGGCGATGGAGCTCCGTATGCCACGGCAAACTGGCTGACACTGACGGCGGCGGTGCACAAATGCTGCGCAGCTAGCGCCATTCGACGGCCAACACCGCGGTTCCTGGTGTGTCTGCTGTGCCGTGCGTTTGATCATTGCTTGTAGAGCCCTCTCGCAGTGTTCGGAGCAAGTATGGTGGGTCTGACACACCGGTGTCAATGTGTTCTTTTTTCCGTTTCCAGGAGTGTAGTAAAGCGGCACTTATTACATTAGTATGCAAAAACAGATCTGACGGAATCAATATTTTATTGCCAAAATGAAATGTGGCAGATATCTGAATAGTTTTAAATTTTTGAAAATGGAAGGAATGGTTTGCACAGTCATTATTCTACCAAATCTGCTAGCAAGTAAAAGAAAGAAGGCCTTTGACTTAAAGCTGGGCTGTTACAGCTAGGGTCGTTCCGATCGATATATTTATTTCAATACCTGATATCAAGCTTTAGATAATTTCATAATATCACAAAATGTATCGCCATTGGAAGCGTTGAAAGATGCACAGAAAAAATATGTCATTGAAATACTTATTAATAGTTAAATAAATTACAATTGAAAATACAGCGATACCTTGTTTAAGCCTTTCCCTACAAGTTTTATGAGAAATTAATTTACGTAGTATCTATTTAGTATACAGCATAGTCACCTGCTGTAGCAAAACCTGCACTCCATGCAGACTATCAGATCTGAAGAACATACTGCAGTAGTATTAAGCATGTAGTTGTAAAAGTGGTTCTACTAATCAAATGTTTGTGAATTAAATGTACCTGATGGAATGTATTAGTACTTGTATTTTTCAAGTCTCTTTTCTTGCTGTTTTGAGTTACTGACGCACTGAGAATCTGGCAAACATACATCTATGTTCATACTCGACAAACCACTGTGAGGTGCATGCGAAAAGTTAATTAGCATTGTACGGAGAGGCAGTTTACCCATACAGCACATGCAGCACAAGCACATGAACATGCACATGTTGTTAGGAGCCTTGCAGTAACACAGCCCAATTATCGGGGAAAAATACAATTGAAATTATACTGTCAACGATTATATTGGCATTACGGTGCTGTATTTTATAACACGAGAAATATAGATGATTGACATAACAGTGTATGTACTTTAGACAGGAGCAGATTCAGGGAGGGCCGTGGGGGGGGGGGGCATAATTCCCCCTCCTTCACATTAACAACAGTTTAATCAAAGCATTTAAATCTTTATGTACATAAATTTCCAAATTTCGAAGCTAACTTTCAGACAATAATAAAGGTACATTAAAACTGTGGACCTCGAAAATGACAAGAGACTCCACCTAGTCAGTCCAAAAAGTTTCGAGACTGGATTAACAAAAAATAGAAAGAAATTAAGGCTGTGGTTTTAATGCTTAGATGTTCTGCGTAGTCTCCCCACTTGAATACTATGCACAAATCGTTCATGCAACCATGTGAAACTATCAGAAACTTTCTTCCTTGAGATACTCAAGTCGCGCGCCACGGTGGCTTGAACGTCGGTTATGTCGTCAAAACGTTGACGCTTCATGTGAATCCCTGTACGTTGTCGTTTTCGGCAGGTTCGTATTGACAACTCAGTCTCGTAACACGTGATGATTTTTTTTTTTAAAAAGACTTGTCCGAGTTTTGCACTTGAATCAAATCGCGGCAGACGTCCATACATCGTTACTTTTGTTTGAGGGTCAAGATATACGGGACAAACTTTGCACACACTTTTCTATTCTTAAAAACATTCTGAAGAATGTATTGAATACTTGATTTAGAGATGTTGCACCACTGCGGCTTGTGTCACAACGTTAACACATTACGGCTACTCTGCCTCTACTTAACACCGTTGGCTCACAACTGACTTGTCGAATGCACATCTGTTGCTCACATTTGTTACTTCAAGCTGCACCATAGTTACTGCCTTGACATCGCTTATGTGTCAGGAACAAAGTTAGTCTCGGAACATTTTTGACGGATGTTCGTAAGATTACAAGTAGGACACTGAGTGACATGAGACAGAAATGGAAAGTCTCTCCACGAAGAGAAAATAGCAAAGTCTGACTTTCCCGAATACAGTTGGAAAGACGGAAAGGAGAAGCATTCCTCATCGTTTACACCCTCTTACGGCCTTAGTTAGCATGTCTGTTTTGACAGTCGTAGTGCTAAATGAAATACAGATACTACTGAGCCCACGATTCACTTTTATGTCATGTAGATTATGACATTGTGAGATATGGTTGCTGTTATACATCTGGTAACAAAATGTGTGGCCAAACTTTCAGAAAACATTCCTCACACATTGAGGAAGGAAATAAGTTACATGGACATGGATCCAGAAACGCTTTATTTCCATGTTAGAGTTTGTTTTCTATTTTTCTCTTCAGAATTTCGTTAATGATGAGAAAGACACAGGACAAGAACGTATCAGCACGGTTTGAAAGAATTTCCTAAACGGATTATTCAAAATGCCCTCCGTTAGCAAGAATAAATGCATCCATCCATCGTCACATCGAATCCCATGCTCATTATGACGATGATGAATTGCTTTAAATATTCTCCTGTCGGGGCATTGTCGTTCTGGAAAAATCTCCTGACACAAATGTCGAGGGCGACAGCCATTACCATCTGCTAATCCATACAACAAATGGCGACTGATGACCTTAGCAGTTAAGCCCCATAAGATTTCACACACACATACACACAACAAATGGCCATCTGCCAACTTCACATGTGCTGGTAGAGCAATGTCAACACAAGCGTGAAGTCGGTCACCTGAGGGAATTTTGCGAGGTCACCCAGAGGAACCATCGTCCCCCTCCCCTTTGGAAAAATAATATTCACGTGCCCCATCCCACTTCTCATCCTTTGGTAGTAGAGTAACTGAGTGGGCAACGTCAGTCTTTTTCTGTGCACTTTAGGGAGATGATCAGGTTTGTTTGACCTCAGGGTGTGGGTATTTGTTGTAAACAATAACAATAAATTAAACGTACAATTATTGTTATTATGCAAGTTCTCATTTTAGTTCTGGGCTCCATTCTGAGAGGACTACAGTATGTGTAATCATTATAAATAGTAAATTAATTATATTATTATTCGAATTACGCAAATTTCGTCATTTGAAGCCTGTATGCTGTAGTGATAGGATTAGAGTGTGGGTATTTGTTATAAATAGTATATTAAATTTATTATTATTCCAATTACGTAATTCCGTGAGTAATTTTTTTGCAATTTTAGCAAGTTTTGAAATACTTCTAACTATTAAGATGCAAGTAAATATAAGATGCGATCATAGTTTCCCTACGAAAGCCACACTAACCCATTGCAACATGTGGGTGCTTACATATCCGCATCGGAGTCGTGCTGTTTTGCATATATGCCGCAGCATTGCTCTCAAATAGAAACTTCTTGATTGCCCTTTATACGATGTTAAACAATTTATTCACACCATCGCAGACCCTTAACATTTTAAATACTACACCATGATATTTAAATACATAAACGCTTGCTACATACCACATTTACTTTATACCTACGTTACCAGTGTATGTGATGACATAATTTCTGCAATGCGTATTTAATAACAGCTACGCTATTGCTGAGACTTAAAATGTTAAAGAAATGCCACAACAGGACATTTAAGCAAATAACTATCGCTAAGTCATCCCTACATTACTAGCGTGTGTGTGTGTGTTTGTGTGTGTGTGGTGTCATAGTGTACGCGTTAAAACGAGTGCATTCTCCAATTGGTAGAAATGATGTCACGATGTATTCTACAAAATCTTGGCAAATGTTAACAAGATGTGTGATGCAAGACGATGGTGCGTGACGTCATAGCAAAATTCTCTAAGCAGTGCAGTAATACAACTTGACAGAAAGGCACTGCTACTAAATCTAGCTCTCAGGGAGAGGCACCCAGCAAAAGGTAATAACAGCAGTTCTATCGTAACCCGTAGCGAAGCTCTTCGGCCGCTTTTGAGGCTTAGACTACCGAAAAATTTAAGTAAACGTGCAGTTAGTGAGAATATAACAATGCGTTGAAAACAGTGTAAGTTTGTTTTTTATGATGCTATAGTTTCATTTGACCCATTCGTGAGTTGAGAGTTCACTGCGTTATGCAAACTATCCAGTTAAACAATTCACTAGAGGCGTTTAGAATGACAAGCAACAGTATCCATTCATTCTGCTTCCGACTGCTAACTTGTCGTAGCTACCGCACGCTTGCTGCACTCCTGTGTACATGCGGAAAACCGCTTATTCCAGGAAGAGACCCAGGCTCCGTAGGAGTCACTCCTTACAAGTGTTCCAACCCCGTACAACCTTCCAACTGCTATTTATGCAGTGAGGCGGGGGGCGACTCCCCAGCTCTTCGGTTCTCCATTCTGAAGTGGAGCCACTCGAGCACACCGAGAAAAGAGGGCTTACTCCGTGCCAGCGTGGTCACGAAGCCAATGTGAAGACAAAAGCTTATTTTTCTTCTATGGTCCACGCCATTTTGGGACTTTATCTCTCACAATACGTTTAACGGGTGACAAAATTATTGTCGCCTTACCATTTGCTGATCTTACCGTTCAACAACACATCGCCAGATCCGGAATCCCTAGCAAAATTGATGTTCTAGAAGAAATTTCCTTATAAACTTTTCCAACCCATTTATTATGCACGCTATCGATTCGTGTTCGTAGTCAGTGGTTACATAATATTAACTTTGGATTTTATGTCAGCCCAATAATTCGACACTCTTCCTTTGTAAGGGCTGGACGAAATGGTCGCTAAGGTTTCTTCATGAGTTTGTGAAACATTTAAGAAAAGTCTTATATCTGACCAGGTACAACACACACCAAAGGTATTAAAAAATCACAGGAAATAATAACAATAATAATAATAATAATAATAATAATTATAGAAGATACAAAAAAAGTGAAAATAGAAAAAAATAAAACCAAACATTCAACACAAACCAAAAGAAATTTTACCAGACAATAGATAACACACACATTAAAATAGACAATCCACCAAACATAGCAGACATGAAACACTTCTGGAGCAACATATGGTCAAACCCGGTACAACATAACAGGCATGCACAGTGGATACAAGCAGAAACGGACACATACAAGATGATACCACAAATGCCTGAAGTGATAATTTTGCAACATGAAATCACCCAAGCAATTAATTCTACTCACAATTGGAAAGCCCCTGGAAAAGATAAAATAGCAAATTTCTGGTTAAAGAAGTTCACCTCAACACATTCACATCTAACTAAATTATTTAACAGTTAAATTGCAGACCCAAACACATTCCCTGATACACTTACACATGGAATAACTTATCTGAAACCTAAAGATCAAGCAGACACAGCAAACCCACCCCACAACTCTTTTGTGGATACGTGCGTAGCGAGCACGGGACCCTGAGCTAATGTGGCCCTCCTTCCTTTCCGGGCTGCATACCTTCCCTTTCCGCATCCTTCCCTCTCCCGCATCTTCGCCCCTCCACCCCTCACTTCTGGCTCTTTCCTTCCCTTTCTCCCCCTCTGGGAGTATGGTTTGTGCCTACGTCCGGAGATGGACGCCCGTAAATGTACCGCATTCCTCGCCTTCTCTGCTTGTATGTCTTCATCCTTCCTTTGTCCTTCCTTTTTCCTTACCTCTTCTCTTACCCTTTTCTCCGCTGCGGCGTTTGAGACCTCCTCTTTCCTTTTCCTTTCTTTGTTTTTCCCTTTCTCTTTCTTCCTCCCTGTGCGTGTCTGAAAGCCGACCCCCGCATTTTTGTGCGTAGCCGGTGACGGGGTATCGCGTAATTCCCTGCCCCGGGTAGACAGGTAGGACACGTACGTACCCCCTTGTACCGGCCAGGCCCAGGGAGGGGTGATTACCCGGGCTGATACCTTCCGAAAGTGCCGATTGGTCCCTCCGTCCGTTTGTCGGGAGGTATGACCTGAGGTGTGAACAATCACCTAAGGCGGGAGTGCCCTCAGAGAGGGCCCCCACAAGGGAGGAGCGCGCCATCGGAGACGCCGGTAATCACGGGGGATTCTTCCGCAATGGTTTCCTCACCTTCCACTATGCTCACAAGCGTAAGTTCACTGAGTCTCAGCCACAGACGGTTCTTCCATCGTTGCCACAGTTCCTTGTTGTTTCTCAGTCTGACGAAGGTCACGACTTCTCCACGGTCAACCCTTTCATTATTCAGAAAGGTGTCGACGCAATTGCAGGTCCAGTAAAGTCTTGTTCCAGATTACGGATGGCACTTCTTCCCGGGTTCGATTCCCGGCGGGGTCAGGGATTTTCTCTGCCTCGTGATGGCTGGGTGTTGTGTGCTGTCCTTAGGTTAGTTAGGTTTAAGTAGTTCTAAGTTCTAGGGGACTTATGACCACAGCAGTTGAGTCCCATAGTGCTCAGAGCCATTTGAACCATTTTTGATGGCACTTCGGTGTTAGAAACAGTCAGTGCCCTCCAGGCACAAAAATTGCTGCGTACTTCACAGCTCCACACCTTCCCTGTCCGGGTTGAAGTGCACCGCACTTTAAATTCCTTGCGTGGACTCGTATATACACGCTCCCTCGATGGATTGTCTGATGAAGAAATTCAGCACTACCTGTCTGACCAGGGCGTAACGGCTGTTCATAGAGTTCTGAAAAGGGTTGACATGAACATCATTCCAACCCGCACACTCTTCTTGACATTTGACAAAGTTCAACTCCCGTCGAAAATCAAAGCAGGCTATGAGATAATTTACGTTCGCCCTTACGTCCCAAACCCTACGCGTTGCTATCGGTGTCAGCGGTTCAATCAGACCAGCCAGTCCTGTTCCAATCCGGCCAAATGTGTTACGTGTGGCAAGCATGCCCATGAGGGTGCTTGTCCACCTCCATCCCCTCGCTGCATCAACTGTATGGGTGACCACGCTGCTTCCTCTCGAGATTGCCCCGTTTTTAAGGACGAAAAGCTCATCCAGGAAATAAGAGTGAAGGAAAAGGAGTCGACCTTTGCTGCTCGAAAATTATTCACCATTCAACAGCCCACCGTGCTTCAGACAGGAAAATACAGCACTGTCCTTGCTTCTCCTCGGCCACCAAAGGAGGCGGCCACGCAGACTTGCGACCTCACCTTTAGTGCCACAGTCGTCAGATCGGCCAGAGCAAAGATCGCCCGTTCAACGTCACCACTTTCGCCTGCCCACTCCATGGCTCACCCTTCATCGGGTTCTGCTAAATCTCGAGCAGAAAAGTCAGACACCAAGACTTCGAAAAAAGAGCATACTCGTGAAGATTTTTTACGTACCCCAACTTCACAACCATCGGTTCCTCCTTCATCTAAACATCATACTTCCAAGAAGGCTACAAAGAAACCCAGTTCCTCTCCTTCTCCGCCAAGGCGTGTCCCATCTACAGCACCACCTTGCGGAAATCGCCCTCGCCCGTCTTCTGTGTCGCCGAGGCGCCCTGCTGGCGGCCGATCAACCGGCCGATCGCTGGTGGCAGGAACTGCTCCTGAACAACCTATGGATCAGGATCTTCTGCCTTCGGCTGTATGCCATTCCATGCTGTCGGTCCCAAGCTCTGAGCAGTCGTTGAGTTGACAGTAACCTTGGTCACATTCCTCCATTTTCTGTTCACCCTATGTCCATTATCCACTGGAATATCCGCGGCATTCGAGCCAATCGGGATGAATTGTCGGTCCTCTTAAGATCCTACTCGCCGGTCATCTTCTGTCTTCAGGAAACAAAGCTGCGTCCCCATGACCACTTTGTTCTCCCTCATTTTCAGTCCGTCCAATATGATCTCCCCTCTGTTGAAGGCACTCCAGCCCATGGAGGACTCATGATTCTTCTCCATGATACTCTCCATTATCACCCAATTCACTTAAACACTTCCTTCCAAGCTGTCGCCGTCCGTCTTTCCCTTTCTGGATACACTTTCTCTCTTTGTACTGTATACATTCCATCGTCCACACCAATGGCACGAGCTGATCTCCTTCATCTTCTTGGTCAGCTTCCACCCCCCTATTTGCTTGTTGGGGACTTCAATGCCCACCACCCGCTTTGGGGATCTCCACATCCTTGTCCATGTGGCTCACTATTGCTAGACGTCTTCCACCAAGTGGATCTAGTTTGCTTCAACACTGGGGTCCCTACACTCTTGTCTGCCTCCACGACCAATTTCTCTCATTTGGACCTTGGGGTCGGTACTGTTCCGCTAGCTCGCCGCTTCGAATGGTTCGCCCTTCATGACACACACTCGAGTGACCACTTTCCATGTGTCCTTAGACTGCAGCCTCAACTGCCATGTATGCGCCCGCGACGCTGGAAGTTTGCCCAAGCCGATTGGACGCTTTTTCGTCTCTAGCGACATTCGATGACCGTCACTTTCCCAGCGTCGACGATGAGGTCACACATATTACCGACGTTATTCTTATAGCTGCGGAACGTTCAATATCACGCACCTCCGAATTGCCCCGGCGCCCCCCAGTTCCTTGGCGGAACGAGGCATGCCGTGACGCAATACGTGAGCGGCGACGTGCTCTTCGCGTTTTCCGCCACCATCCTACTTTAGCCAACTGTATCCGCTATAAGCAGTTCCGTGCGCTATGCCGTCGTGTCATCCACGATAGCAAGAAGGCAAGCTGGAAATTCTTTATTAGCTCATTTAACACTTTCACTCCCTCCTCGGTAGTTTGGAGTCGGCTTCGGCGGTTGTCAGGCGCGCCTAGTTTCTCCCGGGTCTCTGGGCTCACTGTCGCGCATGATAAATTAGTGGACCCCGTCGCAATTTCTAACTCATTGGGTCAGCACTTTGCTGAGATTTCGAGCTCTTCAAATTACCCGCCAGCGTTTCTCCCGAAGAAACGTGCAGCGGAAGTGCGACCTCTTGCTTTCTCCTCTCCAAATCGCGAAAGCTACAATACTGTTTTCTCCATGCGGGAACTCCAACATGCACTCTCTTCTTCTCGCTCCTCCGCCCCAGGACCGGATGGTATCCACATCCAAATGTTGCTACATTTATCAACCCATAGTCTGCGTTACCTCCTTCGCTTTTATACTCGAATTTGGACCGGCAGTACTTTTCCCAGACGATGGCGGGAAGCTATCATCGTTCCTGTTCCGAAACCTGGAAAGGACAAACATCTCCCCTCTAGCTATCACCCCATTTCTCTCACGAGTAGTGTCTGTAAGGTTTTGGAGCGTATGGTGAATTACCGTTTAGCTTGGTGGCTGGAATCCCGCAGTCTTTTAACACCAGCCCAATGCGGATTTCGGAAGCATCGTTCTGCAGTTGACCATCTTGTTGCTCTCTCCACTTATATCATGAACAATTTTCTCCGGAAACGCCAAATAGTAGCAATATTTTTTGATCTGGAGAGAGCATACGATACCTGTTGGAGGACAGGCATCCTCCGCACACTGTTCTCTTGGGGCTTTCGAGGTCGGCTGCCCCTTTTTCTTCGCGAATTTATGGCAGGGCGCACATTTAGGGTGCGGGTGAACACTACTCTCTCCCGTACTTTCTCCCAAGAAAACGGGATACCCCAGGGATCCGTGCTGAGTGTTGTACTGTTTGCCATTGCCATAAATCCAGTTATGGATTGTCTCCTTCCTGATGTCTCGGGCTCCCTCTTTGTGGACGATTCTGCGATCTACTACAGCTCTCAACGGACCAGCCTTCTTGAACGAAGTCTTCAAGGATGTCTCGATCGCCTCCACTCGTGGAGCATCGAAACCGGCTTCCGTTTCTCACCCAGTAAGACCGTTTGTCAATTTTTGGCGACGTAAGGAGTTTCTTCCGCCCTCCTTACATCTAGGTCCTGTCAACCTTCCGTTTTCAGACGTCGCTAAATTCTTGGGTCTTATGTTTGACAGAAAACTGTGCTGGTCCTCCCTCGTTTCCTATCTTTCGGCTCGCTGTCTGCGATCGCTTAACACCCTCCGTGTCCTGAATGGTACCTCCTGGGGAGCGGACCGAGTGGTCCTTCTCCGCCTATATCGCGCCTTAGTGCTCTCGAAATTGGATTATGGAAGCATAGTCTACTCCTCTGCTCGGCCGTCTATTCTTCGGCGTCTCGACTCTATCCACCACCGTGGATTACGTTTAGTGTCTGGAGCTTTTTACACTAGCCCTGTGGAAAGCCTTTATGCTGAGACTGCTGAACCTCCGCTGTCCAATCGGCGAGCAGTCCTCCTGAGTCGTTATGCTAGCCATCTTTCTTCCATTCCTGCTAATCCAGCCAATGACCTTTTTTTCGACGCCTCCTTTGATGTAGGGTATGCAGGCCGCCCCTCCTCTCTACTACCACCGGGAGTCCCCTTCCGTCAACTGCTCCATTCCCTTTCCTTCCGCTTTCCTAAAACCATCTTGACAACTTGGGGTACAGCACCGCCTTGGCTCCGTCCCCGGATCTGCCTGCTCCGTGACCTTTGTCGTTTTCCCAAGGATGGTACCCCTTCACTTGTTTATCGTCGGGCATTTGCTGCTCTATGTACACAAATGACGGAAGCCACATTTATTTACACCGATGGCTCGAAAACATCGTTCGGTGTAGGGAGTGCCTATATTGTTGGCGACACCCCAAATCACTTTCGGCTTCCCGACCAGTGTTCGGTCTATACTTGCGGAGCTTTACACTGTTCTCCAGGCTGTCCACTACATCCACCGCCATCAGCGGATACATTACGTTATCGGCTCAGATTCTCTCAGCTCTCTCCTCAGTCTCCAAGCTCTTTACCCTGTGCACCCTCTAGCCCACCGGATTCGGGACTTTCTGCGCTTGCTCCACTTGGGGCGCGTCTCGGTGGCGTTCCTCTGGCTCCCGGGACACGTTGGTATCTGTGGAAATGAGGCGGCCGATATTGCGGCCAAGGCTGCAGTCTCTCTTCTCCAGCCAGCTATTCAATCGATTCCCGTCGCCGATCTACGGAGCGTTTTATGTCATCGTGTTACTCTTTTATGGCACGCACATTGGTCGACACTTCCCCATAATAAATTGCGGGACGTGAAAGCTCTTCCTTGTGCTTGGACCTCTTCCTCCCGAACGCGTCGTCGGGAGGAGGTAATTTTAACTAGACTCCGGATAGGGCACTGTCTGTTTAGCCATCGACATCTTTCAAGTGGCGATCCTCCCCCACTCTGTCCCCACTGCTCTCAGCTGTGGACGCTAAGACACCTTTTAATTGAGTGCCCCTATTTTAATCCGTTACGCTCCCGTCTACAACTGTCGCCTGATATGTCGTCGATATTAGCAGTTGACACGCGCTCAGCCAATCGCGTTCTCGAATTTATTAGTGCCAGTGAAATGACGTCAGTCATTTGAAGCTTTTTTTCGGGACAACCAACCCCTTTCTGTAGAGGATTTTTAAGCCTTCCTTCTGCTTTTAGTTTCTCCAATTTTATGACTTTCGTTCTCATTGCTGCTGATTTCCATTTTCTGTTTTCTACTGTTTCCTAAGTCACGGACCGGGCGCTAATGACAATAGCAGTTTTGCGCCCTAAAACCAAAACAAAAAAAAAGCTAACCCAGCTAAATATCGCCACATAACATGCCTACCAACAATATACAAAATATTAACTTCAGTCATTACACAGAAATTAATGACACATACAACACAGAACAAAATTATAAATGAAGAACAAAAATGCAGTTGCAAAGGAGCACGAGGATGTAAAGAGCAACTGATAATAGATTCAGAGGTGACATATCAAGCTAAAACTAAACAAAGGTCGCTACACTACACATACATTGATTACCAAAAAGCTTTTGATAATGTACCCCATTCATGGTTACTACAAATATTGGAAATATACAAAGTAGATCCTAAATTGATACAGCTCCTAAACATAGTAATGAAAAATTGGAAAACCACACTTAATATCCAAACAAATTCAAATAATATCACATCACAGCCAATACAGATTAAGCGTGGAATATACCAAAGAGACTCATTAAGTCCTTTCTGGTTCTGCCTTGCTCTGAACCCACTATCCAACATGCTAAATAATACAAATTATGGATACAATATTACTGGAACATACCCACACAATATCACACATTTGCTATACATGGATGATCTAAAACTACTGGCAGCAACAAATCAACAACTCAACCAATTACTAAAGATAACAGAAATATTCAGCAATGATATAAATATGGCTTTTGGAACAGACAAATGTAAGAAAAATAGCATAGTCGAGGTAAAACACACAAAACAGGAAGATTACATATTGGATAACCACAGCGACAGCATAGAGGCGATGGAAAAAAAGTTGCCTATAAATATCTAGGATACAGACAAAAAATAGGAATAGATAATACAAATATTAAAGAAGAACTAAAAGAAAAATATAGACAAAGACTAACAAAAATACTGAAAACAGAATTGACAGCAGTAAACAAGACAAAAGCTATAAATACTTATGCTGTACCAATATTGACCTACTCATTTGGAGTAGTGAAATGGAGTAACACAGACCTAGAAGCACTCAATACACTTACACGATCACAATGCCACAAATATAGAATACATCACATACATTCAGCAACAGAAAGATTCACATTAAGCAGAAAGGAAGGAGGAAGGGGATTTATCGACATAAAAAACCTACATTATGGACAGGTAGACAATTTAAGAAAATTCTTTCTAGAACGACCAGAAACTAGCAAAATACATAAAGTAACCACTCATATAAATACATTGGCTACACCACTGCAATTTCATAACCACTTCTACAACCCTTTAGATCACATAACATAAACAGATACGAAGAAAGTAAATTGGAAAAAGAAAACACTACATGGCAAGCACCCGTATCATCTAACACAGCCACCCATCGATCAAGGTGCATCCAACACATGGCTAAGAAAAGGCAATACATACAGTGAGACGGAAGGATTCATGATTGCAATACAGGATCAAACAATAAACACCAGATATTACAGGAAGCATATTATTAAAGATCCCTATACCACAACAGATAAATGCAGACTTTGCAAACAACAAATAGAAACAGTAGATCACATTTCAAGCGGATGTCCAATACTAGCAAATACAGAATACCCCAGAAGACATGACAATGTATCAAAAATAACACAACAACAACTTGCCATACAACATAACCTAATAAAACAACACGTTCCCACATACAAGTATGCACCACAAAATGTACTGTAGAATGATGAATACAAATTATACTAGAACAGAACCATTATAACGGATAAAACACCACCACATAACAAACCTGACATACTCACCAATAAAAAGAAGCAATTAACACAACTAATCGAAATATCCATACCCAATACAACAAATATACAGAAGAAAACGGGAGAAAAAATTGAAAAATACGTCCAACTGGCTGAGGAAGTCAAGGACATGTGGCATCAGGATAAAGTTGACATTATACCGATTATACTATCAACTACAGGAGTGATACCACACAATATCCACCAGTACATCAAAGCAATACAGCTACATCCAAACTTACGTATACAACTACAGAAATCTGTAATTATTGATACTTGTTCAATTACCCGAAAGTTCCTAAATGCAATGTAACACATACCGTACAGTTAAAGGGAAGTCACGCTTGATCAAGGTCCGCGTCACTTTCCATTTTTAACCAGACATAACGTCTGAGAAAGGAAAGAAATAATAATAGACACTAACAATGATAATGCTAATAATAATTGACACTAATATTAATAACGATCATAATGATAACTGACACCAGTAATAATAATGATAAAAATACTGACGCTCATTAAAAATTATATAGATTATTTTGGCACATTTGCATCAATGTTTAGTGTTCTAGAAGCGCACGGGAGAAGATTGAAATGGCAGTGACAGTGGCTGTTAGGAAGAACAGATTCCAAATAAAGAACTTGAAACGTCCCCTTAGAACAATTATACACGATTGTGCTGATAAACCTCTTACACTATTTGCTTTTCAAACAGCTGAGCAAAACTGAGCGTACTCAAACATTCACTAAAGTCACATACAATATTTTTAGCGCAACGCAATCTATCAAAGATCCCTGCAAAGGAATGGCCCTGAGTAACATTAACCTATACCTTTCACAAATAACTTACCTTAAAAAATCTTCATTACTCGAACTACTGCAATACGGCGAGCGCCACTACTGCCAGCTAAATAAAAGATTCAAACTACTGAAGGCACTAACTACTGATAGGGATAGTTAGCAAATGAAAGATTTTAATAGAGAACAAACACTGTATTTACCTTAATATCATCAAAAGTCATAATATATGTAATTTCAAAACTCCGCCATCTCTCTCCTCACATCCACCACTGCTGGCGGCTCACCACTAACTGCCCAACGCTATGCGCTGTTAACATCCAGCTGCTCCTCTACAATGGCAGACAACAATGCAAACTAGCCACAGACTGCACACAGCACAGCCAGTGATTTTCATACAGAGCGCTACATAACGTTGCCAATAAGAAAATATAAACAGCCTACTTACATAGCCCCCATGCTCCCCACAAAAAATTTTACAAATTTTTTTTGGCCAGTGGCCAATAATGATTTGATAAAATTTTTTATATAATTACACTAACAAAGATATCCAATGCACACACTTATTGGTACAATGTTGGTCAAAAGCTAAAATTTTCTCACAGTCCATAAAGACAGTCCTGATCATTCATCACAGTGAAACTGCCGTTTCTTATCTCAAAGTCTGAGCAGTAAAAGAAAATGCACACGGAAGTAGTGGATTTCCATGCAGTCTTGAAGAAGTAGTATTGTCCTTCCAACGGAAACACAGTGCTGACTCTTGACATGCTGACAGGTAATGGGCCACAACAGAGCAAACCCACAGCAGAGTCATTCGACGTTTTGATGAATATTGGTAGGTAGGTCATCACAGAGCAGACCCACTGTAGTCCTGGTAGAGATTACGGTATTGGTGGGCCACCAGAGGTGCAGACCCACTGCACTCCTTATAGAAATAATGGTACTGGTGAGTCAGCAAAGGTGTAGACCCACTGTATTCCTTGTAGAAACAATGGTATTGGTGGATCATCAAAGATGCAGACCCACTGTAGTCCTTGTAGAGATGGCCAGCAGCCATCTGCTGCGACGGTGCAGGTGCACATTCACCATCGAAGAGTCTTGCGGAGAATATAGCTAGTCCATAACCACCACTTGTGCACTCAAAAAGTTTTTGGAATTGTCCTTAGAACCAGCAATGCTGTTATCCAGTCCCTTGCTGAATTATCAACACACCTGCAAACACTAATGTCCATATACTATGACCAACAGAAAAGTGTGCAGTGAAATGGAACTTACAATTAATGTGATGAACTGGTGTCAATTACAATATTATAACATGAGAATACAATTACAAAGGTACAAAATACATCATTAAAAACATAACAGTACAGATAACATTTGTAGTACAGGCTTTACAACAGAATAGAAATACACATATACATCAGTGTTACAGGAATTATGACATAAGTAAATACATAAAAGATCAGAATAACTTTCGAAACATCAACTTTACACATGAGCATTAAAACAAAACAGAATAAATGTCTAAACATCTTTACAAAGTAAATAACATAGTATTAATGCCAATTATATTTGAGGATAACAGTATTCCTCATCATAGTGAATGTAGCTCAGTATTAGAAGAAAAAATTCTATGAAACTACACAGAGACAGGAAGCAAACAAATACACAAGGGTACACAAACACATAGTGGGATAACACAAAAGGAAAGGACAGGGTTTGTTTTACTGCAGTATTTTGCATGGAGATCTCCCTTCGTTCATCATTATTCCCAAAAGTCCTATCTAAGCCTGCTTTCTGTATTCCGTTCACATCTTCTGTCAAAAATAGTTTTTCTCCACTGTACACTACTTTTTTTTTTGCCAAACCTTTTTCGTATAGCTTCTCAATGCATTTCTTCCAATTAATCATAACTCATTGTCTTATAGGCTACCCCCTCTTAAGCTAACTTAAATCTACTGAGCTCAGATGATAAACTAAGGGACGAGGCAATGCAGCAGCACATAACAAATTAACACAAACATCAATGCAAGCAGCAGTAAATCTAAATTAACAGATAAAATGCAAAATTACAACTAATATGAGCCAATGTGCAGCAACAAGAAAACTAAATCCGAAGTAAAACTGGCTTAACAGCGTAATAGAAAGTCAAATTCTGTAACATTATGCCTGGCAAACAGCAGCAGCAAATATGAAAATATAAAAAATATAAAACTTATATCTATACATGACAAAGCTCAAGCAGAAAAAATATTACACTAAAATGGCCATGTCTAATACCTATGTCACATCTTAACACTAGAGTGATGCATCACGAGAACTTACACTAGCAGATTAGTTACCAAATCGTAAAGAAATTATTTATGCAATTGCTGTGAAGGGAAAAGTCTATTTATGTGCCCTTGTTTTCTTGTAAGTAGATCATAAATTTCTTATTGACTGGATCTGTAGGTATAAAATAACTATATTAGTACATATATTAAATTTTATTTTAACCAATGCTGCAGTGCAGCTAGGAACTAGATATTAAATAAAATGAGCAAATATGTACAAAGGACGGCATGAAACATCATTCATTAGCCATATGGCATTTCATAATGCAGTAAAAATTCCCTCAATTCTACAGAAAGACGCTTGTCATAATCAGGTGTGCAGATGTAAGTATCTTTCCAAGTAATGAGGGTGTCGCATTTGCAATGTTTTCTCTAAAGGAATGTCAACAGCGAGGTTAATGTCTTTTTTTTTCTCCACCTCTGCCTCTGAAAGGCACTAATAGCTTTTTTCCAGGCGTCTGTCGCGCAGCTGGATGCACACGACGCATTACGTGCAGGTGTTCATTTAACTTCCTTACGGAAATATTTACGACAGCAGTTTCCGCTACAGTGACAGTCTCATATAAAAATATTTCACAGGTCAAAAAATTTGCGTTGCAAATGTGTAGAAACAAAATCTTATGAATATAACAGTGTCCAAAAAATTTTCGCTGGCATTGTGATACATTCTTGCATTTACACACATTTCATAACTCTTAAAGTACGATTCTTGGTTTCCAACATCCTTATTCACAAGTCAGAGTCCCTAACCGCTATTCATTACTCCTTACCTTATTACACACACACACACACACACACACACACACACACACACACACACAT
Source organism: Schistocerca cancellata (assembly GCF_023864275.1). Taxonomy (NCBI): domain Eukaryota; kingdom Metazoa; phylum Arthropoda; class Insecta; order Orthoptera; family Acrididae; genus Schistocerca; species Schistocerca cancellata. Next base: position 195,894,192 of record NC_064629.1, on the reverse strand, counting down.
ATATATATATATATTCGTCGACACGTCAATCTTGCGACATCACTTCAATATTTCATCCTAATAAATACATAGCATAATCAAATTTCTCATATAGCATCAGCTTATTGATCATAAACATACGTCAAGAGCATAATACGCATCGTCGTCATAATAATATCATAACAGATCAATCACATCTCAAAATCGTCGTAGCTTTCTGAATATTTTAAAACCTACAAAAAATTCTCTTCTCATTTCAAAAGTGTCATCTACCTCAAACGTACTTTAAAAATCGTGATCTCATACCAAATACATCATTCAAAGCCCTCATAGTATCACAATGGTACCAAAAAAATATGAACAGTTCACAAAGTACAGACAAAATACAATTTCGTAAGTGTGAAGTTATACAACGGTGTAATTACGTGCCGGCCGAAGTGGCCGTGCGGTTAAAGGCGCTGCAGTCTGGATCCGCAAGACCGCTACGGTCGCAGGTTCGAATCCTGCCTCGGGCATGGATGTTTGTGATGTCCTTAGGTTAGTTAGGTTTAACTAGTTCTAAGTTCTAGGGGACTAATGACCTCAGCAGTTGAGTCCCATAGTGCTCAGAGCCATTTTGTAATTACGTAAACATCTGTCACTGACGTAATAAAAAAGTTTGTCTCTCTCAGTTAAATGATCAGATAGCTGTGTAATTTGTGTTAGAGAAATATGGAACCGATGTGTAAAGTTGTATAAGCAAATACCATATTAGCTAGGGCTCCTTGTGCTTGCCAAACACATGGTACACAAAGTAAGCGTGTACCCCCCTGAGGATTACTGTAATTATAGCTTCAGGTGTTACAGATTACAAGAATGGAATGAAATGTATTACGGAAAACCTTTGTATCATTGTATTTCAAATATCTTTGAAAATAAATGTTTTTAGTACAAAATTAATCACTGAAATACGTGTCCTGTAGCGCTAAATATGCGTCTTGCTGTAAGATAATCTCTGTGGAAGTGTCGTAGTTATCGTCCTCCAAAAGCTAAGTTCTGCAGAAGTCAATGTACTGACCTCATGATAAACAAAGTGAAATGCTTTGCGTATAGATATCATACTTATTACGCTTATTGCCGTGATGAAGAAAGTACTGTGCTGTAACGTATTGTTGTGCTACAGAAAAGGCTGTCTCCTTGTAGCTATACCACAAAAGTTACTACTAAAACATGTTTTACTTTCCAGAATAATACAGAAAAACTGTGCAGGTATAAAACAAACACCGCAAAAGCAACATTGTAAATTGTCGCTCATTAGTAGCATCGTGATAAAATAGTGTAGCTGTCACATAAACTAACCACTGTCTCATCTGGTATCTCACTGAAAGTACCTTAAATCCAGAATCCACTCTCAAGCAAACCAAAATGTTGCATGAAAATTTCATTAGCAGTACCGGTATATGTTCCAAGAATGTGAGCCTTATAGTCGTTACATAATCGTGCAACTAACAAGCGAGAATGCACACACACAATAACACTGTGTCGCCTGTTCACAATAACAATGCATTCGTAATTTCTGTTTAAATAAGTTCTCTTGGTTCTTGACTGGATATTTAACTTCAAACATTGTTGCATGTTAACAGTTTCTCAGTGTGACAAATTGTACAAGTAGCGTGAAGTGAAAATTGCAAAGACTAAGTTAAAAAGCAGATTATCTGTCAATAAATGGTTTTGCATGTGAAATGTGGTGTAAACCTTTACTCTTCCTAGTGCGCAGAGTTTCAACTTCAACGCAATTATCATGTGGTATACGTCGGATTCTGTAAGGTCCATTGTAAACTAGAAAGAATTTGTGACTCAAGTGTTTCTTCTTATGTGACAATGAATGAGCTTTAATGAGAACTTTCTGACCAATACATAATTTCTTTGCATTTGCTTTACCGTTTAGTTTTCTCCTTTTGTCTGCTGCAGATTTTATATTTTTAAGAGCCAAATCAATTATGTCTTTGGGTCGAAGTTTACGTGTATTCGGCAAAGGTACAAGCTCTCTGATTCTGTTCGGAGGTTCTACATTCTTCAGTACAAGAGTAGGTGGTAAAGCAGTGGAATAATGAGGCATTTCATTCAGCACATTTTGAAATAAGTGTAAATATCTGTTCCAATGCTGATGCTTTCTGTGACAATAAAGTCTGCAAAGCTTATTGATTTCTTTCATAATCCGTTCAGACGGGTTACAATGTGGTGAATACAACGAAATAAAAACAGGTTTGATTTTATGATTCCGAAGCATGCGTGACCAAACAGCAGATCTGAATTGCGCTCCGTTATCTGAAATGACTTTACTAACATGTCCAACTTCACGTAAGAAATTTTTAACAAAGGCGTTGGATACAGACCGTCCAGTGGCTTTACGTAACGGAGTGAAAGAAACAAATTTTGAAGTAAGTTAAACAGCGACTAGAACGTACGCAAATCCATTAGATGTTCTGACAAGCGGTCCCAAGAGATCAACAGCAGCAAATTCTTTTAATTTAGAAGGAATGATAGGAAACAGCGGAGCACGATGGGAGACAGTAGATGGTTTCGCCTTTTGACAAAGTTTACAAATAGACAAGACTCTTCGAATTCTCTTTTCCATATTGTTGAAATAACAAGTCGTTCGAAGAATATGATAACATTTTCGTGGACCAAAATGTGCATAGCTGAAATGAATGTACCAAATGAGCTTATTAACAAAATCGTCTGGAATGCAAAGTACCCATAGCTTGTCATCAACAGTGCAGCGTTTGAAGAGTATGTTGTTTCTAACCAGGTAATAATGCCGAATCTGAGTGTGTGTCTTTTCATGCCATTTACTTTTGATGTCTTTCCAAATCGGATATTTATCTTGTTCATGAGCAATGTCCTTTAAAGATGTGGTGATGAAGTTTTCAAAGGCGACTTTCTGAATGTAAAGAATACTGAAATTTTTCTCGAGGTTGCCTTCTGTGTTGCTTTCCTCAAGCCCAGCCGGTGCGCGTGACAGCGCGTCCGCAACAATGTTCTCCTTGTCGGGAATGTAGACTATTGTGAAGCGGAATCCTTGCAGAAACAATGCCCAACGTTTTAGCCTGTCATGATTTAGTTTTGAAGACATAAGAAATTGTAATGCACGATGATCACTGTATACTTTTACGTGCTTACCAGAAAGAAAGAAACGGAATTTGTTAAATGCCCAAACTATAGCTAAAGCTTCTAATTCAGTAACGGAATAATTTTTGTCAGATTTTGTTAGCACTCGGCTAGCAAAAGCAATGGTTTACTGAATGGTAGTGTCATTTTCTATGGCTTCTTGAAATAAATGGGCACCAAGACCGACTTTAGAAGAATCCGTGCTAAGGCAGAAATCTTGTGACAGATCTGGATGAGCTAGTATTGGCGCGTGAAGTAACGCTTCTTTCAAAGAATTGAATTCCAACTGTGCTTGTTCGTCCCAGTTCCAAATAGTATTTTTTCCAGTGAGAGAACAAAGTTTTGGTGTAACAAGAATTTGCATATTCAGAAAACGACGGTAAAAGTTTACGAGACCTAGAAAACTGCGGACTTGTCTTTTTGTGGATGGAACTGGAATGGCTCTGATTGCTTCTAACTTTTCAGGATCCGGCTGAATGCCTTCAGAAGAAATATGTCCCAAAAACTTCACCTTTGACCTATCGAATTCAGACTTTTCCAAGTTAACTGTAATTCCAGATTCTGCAAAAATACGTAACAAACTGTCGAGGATGCGGTTATGTTGTTCCCATGAAGCTTCTGCTATTAGAATATCGTCCACATATAAGGTGATGTGACGTTTTAAGAACTCAGGTAATATGGAATATAACCTGCGAATGAATGCTGCCGAAGAAATGTTCAAACCAAAAGGAAGTTTCCGAAACTGATAACAAACGCCGAAACAAAGGAAAGCTGTGTATTTTCTACATTCTGGATGAAGTTCGATCTGATAAAAGCTGGATCTGAGATCAATGGAAGACAACACTTTTACACCATTAAAATTTTGAAGAAGTTCTTCCATCGTCTGCAGCCTGTCTGTTTCAGGAATGATGATAGTATTGATTTGTCTCGATTCTAAAACAAGCCTGATCGATCCATTCTTCTTCTCAACAACATGTAATGGGTTGTTGTATGAGCTTACTGCAGGCTCTATAATGCCCTCATTAAGCATAGATTGTATTTCTGTTCTAACACAGTCCCTATAATGCGCCGGAATTACGTATGGTCTAACACAAAATTTAGTATGCTCACGAACACGAAATTGGTATTGAAATCCCTTGATTGTTCCTGTTTTGTGAGTAAAAACTGTGGAATGTGCTTGTAAAATCTCAAAAAGGTCCTGCCTATCAGTGTCATTACAATTCTCAGTTGTTTGAATTTTATTCTGAATTAACTCATTAATTTCAAATATGCCGTCGATGTCATCCCTGTCAGTACTTGCAGAGTGATTGTTAGTGTCTAGATCCGTAGAAAATTCCGAACTGTTATCTAACAAAAGGTAAAGCCGATTAATTTCCTCATCATGGTTTGAGAGCCAGTCTTCAAATTTCAAAGCTATTGACTTACCTTCTTTCTCTAAACTCATTTCAGCATCGTGAAAGCTTAAGATTGCTTTGTATTCATTCAAAAAGTCTACTCCCAGTATAATTTCCGTCGACAATAATGGAACAATAAGAAAGTTCATAGAGAAGCTGTGGCTTTGACAAAAGAATTCTAAGTTGGTTTGTTGGCGTACATCTACACTTTTTCCAAAGATTGCACCTTGTAATTTAATCTTACGTAACGGAAGTGTGGGGCAATCGTTCGATTTGTTGCATTTGCTAAAAGCTGTTTCACTAATTACTGAAATGGGACTGCCAGAGTCAAGTACTGCCGTAAATTTTACGTCATTTACAGTAATGTGAATCACAGGATATGCAATGTTGTTATGTTTTACGTCGTGTTCCTGGAGTAAGATGTCCCTAATGTCTTCCATTTTTACGTAATTACTAGCTACGGCAGCTGCGTCGTCAGTTTCATAAGTACGTATTGTGGCTGCCAGCGGAATGAGTCATTGCCTATTGTCTCTTTGTTGGCGCGTCGTTATTGGGATTTGGAGACCTAACTTCTACAAATTCATCGTGACGAGAGTGCTCTGCTCTGTTTAAATCTCGCCAGTTCTGATGCGATTCAGGTCTGTCGTCATGTCGGTAGATTCGATAGTTTCTTTCTTGTTGGTCATGTGGTGGAGAATTTCTCCCTGAATCGTAACTGCGCGCTGGACCGTTGCGTCTAAAGTTATTCTGTCTCCCTTGATAATAATTATTTTGGTTCCCATATTGTCTGTTTCTCTGATTGTCTCTGTGATAGTCATTACTGCGGAGAGGTGATCTTTCCCTGTAATTATTACTACTCTGCCAACGGTTGTCATACGGGTGGTGTCTATTTTGGTCACGATTTGTGTGGTGAGAATAGCCTTGTCGCGTCCAGTTATCGTTTCTGTCGTCACAGAATTGTGACGGATGTGACCTATAGTGATTGTTTTCCTGTTTTCGCATCCCGCGACTGTCAGTGTCAATTTCTAGTTCTTGTAAGAGTCCCTGAAAAGCTTCAGTGTCGTCTTTGCAACGCCCTGCTAAAATAATATGTCTCAAATGTTCAGGCAGTTTGATTAAGCAAATGCGGATGAGTTCTGAGGGGCTGTATGGGTTTGAAAGATACTGATTCTTGTGCAACATGTCTTCAAAATATTTCACAAGACTCGAAAATTCAGATTGTTCGAAGTGTTTCATCATTATGATGCTATGTTTTACTCAGTCTTGTGTAGCTTGAGACCAATACGCTGAGAGGAAGGCATGATAAAATTCTCCTTCACTGTGACAATCGTGAATGACCGATCGCATTCTTACAGCTGGTTCATTCTCCAAGTAGCCACACATAAATTCTAATCTGTGCTCCAATGACCAGTTAGGAGGAAAACAATGAGAGAATTGATGGAGCCACGCTTGTGGATGAATGTCGTTGGCAGAATTCTTAAACGTTTTGAATTTACGTGTAGTAATGAACAGCTTATAGTCAAAATCATCGTGTCGGCGAGTAGCATATCGGTCATTGTTAAGTCGTGTCGGCGGTTCCATCTCAAAATTCGGTGTACCTTGCCAATTCCTTTCATAATTACCGAAATGCCCTGTGTTATTATTTTGTGGTTTTTCCGTATTTCTAAGTTCCTCTTCCCATGTTGGAGCGCGAGTGTCCTCTGAAATATGTAATTCTTGAATTACCTGTGTCAGCTGATCTTGTACTTCCCGGATTTCTCTTTGGTGTTGCGTATTAATTTGATTCAGATTTTGTTTCAGTTTCCTAATTTGTTCGCACTCTTCTGTGTCATTAAAGACTACAGGTTTTATGTCATTCAGATTATCATCTACCTTCGCAGATAAATTATTTAGCTGATCCGAAAGTTCAACTACTTTCTCTGATAATGAACTAATTTCCTCCATGTCTTTCTGAACCAATTTTCAGAGTATCTACTGTGTCCTTTAAGTTTTCCTGAGTTTTTTGCAAGTTGCGTAACCGAATTGGTAGATGCAACTGAGTCCATTTTAACTTGCAAGGTCTCATGATTTTCATGAACAATAGTTCGCAGTTCTTTTATGGCTGCTTCGTGATTCTGTAATGCATTTTCATGACGCGAAAAAATAGGTTGGAAATGCTCACAAATTTGTGTTTTTACGTCATTACAGACCTTTTGACATTTCGATTCGATGTTATGTAACTCAGTAGTTAAATCTTCACGTGTTTGTTCAAGTGTGGTGTCTAACTTTTGAAGATTTTGTTCCACTGTGTCTAACTGTTGCTGTGTTGGTCTCTGGTATTGTTCCATTGTGTCTAACTTTTGAAGCTTTTGTTGTGTTTGTCTCTGATTTTGTTCCATTTGTTGCATTAATTGTAATAACATTATATTAGTGTCTGGAATCTGTTCCTCTACGCTTTTCGGCAGTGCATTTGCACCAGCAACATTCACATTTTGACAAGCAGAAAATGTGTCTTGACTCATTTGAGAAAACGGTGAGGACGCAAAACCTGAATCTACAGTATTTGCAAAATTGTGTCCTATCATTTCGGATTCCTGAGGCGAGCTGTTGCCGACCGATCGATCGATAATGCTTCCCTGTTCACAACCTGTTTCACTGTGTACACCATTATTTGCCGCCCGCTCCATTTCCCTATGCACAATTACCAAATTACTACTTGGAATGTCTGTTAATTCACTACACAGTGGTGCTGATAAGCTACGCTCGTCGTCACTATTATTTCTCAGTTTACTTTGGAGCCTAGTGTTACGTTTTTCACACGCCATTATTGTGACAATATTTCACACGATAACACAGAAAAACACAATTTGAAGAGCAAAAATAAGAGAACACATTAATATAGCACTGAAAATAATATCTAGTTAATTGCAGCTGCGAAATACGTGGTGCAAATCTACATGCATGCCACAACTGTTTTACAGTAAAACAATGAAAGACTGCAACTACAAAGGAGATTCTCTCTACATTTACGCGCTAGCAATAAACAAAAGCTACACTAAATACACAAACTACAAGAAAAAATCAGAAGATTCCAGTGAGGTATCCTAGGCTAAGGGTCGACATATGAAACGTCCCCTTAGAACAATTATACACGATTGTGCTGATAAACCTCTTACACTATTTGCTTTTCAAACAGCTGAGCAAAACTGAGCGTACTCAAACATTCACTAAAGTGACACACAATATTTTTAGCGCAACGCAATCTATCAAAGATCCCTGCAAAGGAATGGCCCTGAGTAACATTAACCTATACCTTTCACAAATAACTTACCTTAAAAAATCTTCATTACTCGAACTACTGCAATACGGCGAGCGCCACTACTGCCAGCTAAATAAAAGATTCAAACTACTGAAGGCACTAACTACTGATAGGGATAGTTAGCAAATGAAAGATTTTAATAGAGAACAAACACTGTATTTACCTTAATATCATCAAAAGTCATAATATATGTAATTTCAAAACTCCGCCATCTCTCTCCTCACATCCACCACTGCTGGCGGCTCACCTCTAACTGCCCAACGCTACGCGCTGTTAACATCCAGCTGCCCCTCTACAATGGCAGACAACAATGCAAACTAGCCACAGACTGCACACAGCACAGCCAGTGATTTTCATACAGAGCGCTACGTAACGTTGCCAATAAGAAAATATAAACAGCCTACTTACAAACTCTGCTAACATCTGGGAGGGAAAAAGTTTGATGAGAGAAAGCTGTAGGCTAGATTATGGAAGAGATGTCTATTGTGACAGAAGGTGGGCCATTAACTGTCTTTTGAAGTTTGGAAGAAATTTAATTTCTTGACATTTTGATGAAGATTTTCCGGAGAAAGCTTCTTAATAGGGAAAATTATTTAGAGAACATGGGAGGCCTACATGATGGCACAGAGATTATTTTAATTCGTTGAGAACGAATATTTCTGCTGTACTTTTCAGATAGCAGTTTAAGAGTAGCAGATAAAAAAGAGGGAGTGCAATAAGAGGGAGTGCAGTGATTGAGAAGCCGATAGAGCAAACATACACTATGATTGTCTCTACACTTCTGGGCACGCAGCCATGTTAACAGTTCCTAGACATGAGCGGGATGGTAGAAATGGCGTGTCACAAATGTATCACACACAAGTATTCACTGCCAATTGTAGCCTGCGTGTCGTTTCGTACAAATGTTCTTGGAGAATAGCATCACCATAGTTAAGTATGGGGAGTATTAGTGACTAAGAGCGTCTTTTTAAAATTCATGAAAATCTTTTATCTTCTGAAATTCTGGAGAGAATCGTGCTGGTACCTACTAATATCATTCTGGTGATAAATTCTGTATCTCATTTACAGATTACTTAACACTATCACGGTCAAAATTTGATAAACATAAATTATATTGCTTGGTGCGGGTCACGTTTACTCATGACACGATCAGCATTGGAAGTGTTTGTTTCCATTGTGACAAAAGTAGTGTTGTAGAGCTGGGTTACTAAAAGTTCTAGTCGCATGTTGTCAGTTTAGATATTCTGGGTTTGGAATGCTACTCCTGTGGAATATGAGACGTGTGGGTTAAGCGCTGCATCACCTCTGTTGGTCCCTGGTGTCTTTTTTTTTTATATAAGGGAGGGGCACAATACTAGATTCTGGGCGTCTCTCAGAGGATATGTTGAGTAATACAGGGATGGAAAGGAAGACACACATCAGGATGTTGCTTTTCATTAGAATGATGCTACCAGCCACATTGTCACTGCTCAACAAAAATGACCACTCTGCTGTCGAGTTTTTCCATTCACCAAGCTGCCTGATTCACCCCGAGAGAGCGAGACAACGCCACCTGGCTAATGTAGGTCAGTGCACCCTCGGGAAATCGATTCACACAGGGGTATCAATGACTCCACCCCCTCCATCTCTGACTAACCTGTTGCTTACAGCAACAGGTCTGAGACAACCAGTGACGAGGACACCCTGCTGTGGCTAATGTTTCCCGCATTGCGTGACCTCATAAATGCTGACGTGAACTGGCTCCGTCTCTAGAGCACTACTGTTTCAGAGATGAACAGTTCCTAGTTAGAACAATGCTCCTAGCAGGGAAGTATGTTCTGTTCTGACCAGACTATAACGTATATTCCATGTAGAGAGCTGTAAATATATCATAATGGTCGCAGAGGAAGAGATCATGAATCTTGGTAATGACTACCACTACTATCGACTAAGCATTAGAGGAACCAATGCAGAGTAAAGTCGACTTTCGTCAACGTCTGATGTGGGGCGTATGATGTTCGCTTTGCCGCGCTTGATCAGCCGTGCGGTCTGGGGCGCTGCAGTCATGGGCTGTGAGGCTGGTCCCGGCGGGGGTTCGAGCCCTCCCTCGGGCATGGGTGTGTGTGTTTGTCCTTAGGATAATTTAGGTTAAGTAGTGTGTAAGCTTAGGGACTGATGACCTTAGTAGTTAAGTCCCATAAGATTTCACACACACATGATGTTCGCAGGATGTACTAGGGATGCCGGCTGCGGTGGTCTAGCGGTTCTGGCGCTGCAGTCCGGAACCGCGGGACTGCTACGGTCGCAGGTTCGAATCCTGCCTCGGGCATGGGTGTGTGTGATGTCCTTAGGTTACTTAGGTTACTTAGGTTTAAGTAGTTCTAAGTTCTAGGGGACTTACGACCTAAGATGTTGAGTCCCGTAGTGCTCAGAGCCATTTTTTTTTTTTTTGTACTAGGAACCTGGACAACAGAGTTCGAGACGACTACTAGCGTTCATGGCTTGGTGCGCGCTCCAGGAGAATAAGGGAAGGCAGCATTTCAACAGGATCTGCGGAGCCGGACAGTGGAGACGATGACATTCACCTCTGATAGACAACAACCTGTGTGTTATAATGAACTGCTGCGTCGTAAAGAAAAATTAATGAACTTGTCCTTTGACTTTGACACAGGTAAAACAGGCAGTTGTTGTTGTGGTCTTCACTTCTGAGACTGGTTTAAAACAGCTCTCCATGCTACTCTATCCTATGCAAGCTTCTTCATCTCCGAGTAACTATTGCACGCTACATCCTTCTGACTCTGTTTAGTGTATTCATCTCTTGGTGTCCCTCTACGGTTTTTATCTTCCACGTTGCCCTCCAATACTATATTGATGATTACTTGATGCCTCAGAAGATGTTCTACCAACCGATCCCTTCTTCTGGTCAAGTTGAGCCGCAAATTCCTCTTCTCCCCAATTCTATTCAGTTACGTGATCTTCCCATCCAATCTTCAGCATTCTTCTGTAGCACCATATTTCGAAAGCTTCTGTTCTATTCTGGTCTAAACTATTTGTTGTCCACGTTTCACATTCATACATGATTACACACCATACAAATACTTTCAGAAATGACTTCCTCACGCTTAAATCTATACTCGATGTTAACAAATTTCTCTTCTTCAGAAGCGCTTTTCTTGCCATTGCCAGTCTACATTTTATATCCTCTCTACTTCGACCATCATCAGTTATTTTGCTCCTCAAATAGCAAAACTCATCTACTTCTTTAAGTGTCACATTTCCTAATCTAATTCCCTCAGCATCACCTGATTTAATTAGACGACATTCTATTATCCTCGTTTTGCTTTTGTTGATGTTCATCTTATGTCCTCCTTTCAAGACACTGTCGATTCCGTTCTACTGCTCTTCCAGGTCCTTTGCTGTCTCTGACAGAATTACGATGTCATCGGCAAACTGCAAAGTTTTTATTTCTTCTCCATGGATTTTAATTCCTACTCCGGATTTCTCTTTTGTTTCCTTTACTGCTTCCTCAACATACAGATTGAATAACATCGGGTTAGGTTACAACCCTCTCTCACTCCGTTCCCACCAACTCCTGCCCTTTCATGCCCCTCGACTCTTACAACTGCCATCTGGTTTCTGTACAAATTGTAAATAGCCTTTCGACCCCTGTACTTGACCCCTGCCACCTTCAGACGTTGAAACAGCGTATTCCAGTCAACATCGTCAAAATCTTTCTCTAAGTCTACAAGTGCTAGAAACGTAGGTTTACCTTTCCTTAATCTATCTTCTAAGATAAGTTGTAGGGTTAGTATTGCCTCACGTGTTCCAACATTTCTACGGAATCCGAAGTGATCTTCCGTATGGTCGGCTTCTACCAGTTTTTCCATTCGTCTGTAAAGAATTCGTGTTAATATTTTGCAGCCGTGACTTACTAAACAGATAGTTCGGTAATTTTCACTTCGTCAGCACTTGCTTTCTTTGGGATTGGAATTGTAATATTCTCCTTGAAGTTTTCCCGTGGCGGGCTCTCCAAACGCTATCAGTAGTTCTAATGGAATGTTGTCTACTAGTGGCGCCTTGTTTCGACTTAAGTCTTTCAGTGCTTTGTCGAATTCTTCACACAGTATCGCATCTCCCATTTCATCTTCACCTACGTCTTCTTACATTTCCGTAATATTGCCCTCAATTACATCGCCCTTGTATAGACCCTCTACATACTGCTTCCACCTTTCTGCTTTCCCTTTTTTTCTTAGAACTGGTTTTCCATCTGAGCTCTCGATATTCATACAAGTGGTTCTCTTTTCTCCAAAGATCTTTTTAATTTTCCTATAAGCAGTATCTACCTAACCCTAATGATATCTGCCTCTACAACCTTACATTTGTCCTCTAGCCATTCCTGCTTCGCCATTTTGCACTTCCTGTCGATCTCATTTTTGAGACGTTTGTATTCCTTTTTGTCTGCTTCATTTACTCCATTTTTATATTTTCTCCTCTCATCAATTAAATTATGTTACCCAAGGATTTCTACTAGCCCTTGTCTTTTTACCTTCTTAATCCTCTGCTGCCTTCACTATTCCACCCCTCAAAGCTATTCATTCTTCTTCCACTGTATTTCCTTCCCCCTTTTCCTGTCAGTCATTCCCTAATGCTCTCTCTGAAACACTCTACAACCTATGGTTCTTTCAGTTTATCCACTTCCCATCTCCTTACATTCCTACCTTTTTGCTGTTTCTTCAGTTTTAGTTTACAGTTCATAACCAATAGATTGTGGTCATAGTCCACATCTGCACCTTGCAATTTAAAACCTGGTTCCTAACTCTCTGTCTTACCATTATATGATGTATCTGCAACCTTCCAGTGTCTCCAGGCCTCTTCCACGTATACAACCTTCTTTCATGATTCTTAAACCAAGTTCTAGCTATGTTTAAGTTATGCTCTGTGCAAAATTCTACCAGGCGGCTTCCCCTTTCATTTCTTACCCCCATTCCGTATTCACCTACTGCGTTTCCTTCTGTTCCTTTTCCTACTACCGAATTCCAGTCACCCATGACGATTATGGTTCAAATGGCTCTGAGCACTATGGGACTTCACTTCTGAGGTCATCAGTCCCCTAGAACTTAGAACTACTTAAACCTAACTAACCTAAGGACATCACACACACATCCATGCCCGAGGCAGGATTCGAACCTGCGACCGTAGCGATCGTGCGGTTCCGGACTGTAGCGCCTAGAACCGCTCGGCCACCAAGGCCGGCATGACGATTAAATTTTCGTCTCCCTTCACTATCTGAATAATTTCTTTTATCTCATCATACATTGCATCAATCTCTTCGTTATCTGCTGAGGTAGTTGGCATATAAACTTTCAACTACTGTGGTAGGCGTGGGCTTCTTTCCTATCAACTGCTAAACTTAAGACATTTCGAGAACAGAAGCCGGTAGGAAGGCAAATGAGATGTAAACAATATCATACCTTGTAAATAAAACTTAAAAATAAAAAAATTAAAATTAATTTGTCGCTTTATTAAACTGATTTGCCTAAAAGTAAGTAATGAAACAGATTAGAGGAACATTTGATGTACGTCTAAATTCTGCTTCAAATAATGTATAGCAAATGAGGTACATCAAATGTTTCTCTAAACCGTTCCATTTCTTACTTTCAGAAAATTATTTCATATAAAATTTGATGTTTTCTTCAAACATTTTTTATGTTTTGTCTACGCAGACTGTTTAGGTTAACTGAAACACTTGGTGTTAACACCGATTGCTGACGAACTACGCTCCCAACAATCAAAAATGACTAAAATTTCTTGGTTGTCCAACGTGTTTTATTAGGAATTTAACGTGTCTGAGATACGTGTATATACACTTAAAAATAAAGTACTCAGGCCAGATCTTAAAACTATACTTAGAGATGCGGTGTAAAGAGTATAGTTAAACTTGGTTTATATTACAGGTGATAGGATTGTAGCTGAGGTAAGTAAAACTTAAGCTGTAGTTGGATTCGAACCCAGTGCGTTGGAGCGCACGGCTACCCGGACGAGCAACAGCTACGTGTACTAAATTTCACACCATGTGTATCACAACATCATCGCCGTATTTAATTATGTTTTCTTCCTACTATACTGCAAACATACAACAATTAAATTCTAATTTTTTGCTATCAGTTCTGGTGTTGTAGTTTTAATTGCCTTCGGTGTATAAACACTTTATACTGATCAAGTAAGAAGGCAATATTTACACCGCACTGCTCAAACTCAAATTGATTCCTCATGGACGAGAGAGTCGGCGGAGTGGTGAATAACTGTACCCTCGTTTGAAGGTAAAAGATTCGATTTCCCATCCGGTTATCCACATCTAAATTGCCAGTTCTTTCATTAAACCATGTGCGGCAAAAGTCTCGAAGGATCATTGAAAAGGAGAGGCTGATTTTCTTCCTCATCTTTGTCCCGCCCAAGAAAGGAAGTTCAGGGTTTTAGAGCCGACATGCCAGCTATTATTCGGGGTTGGGATGGGAAAAGAAATCGCTCGAGACTTTTTGAAGGAACCAATCCGGCATTGCCTTAACGATTTGTGGAAAACACAGAAAATATAAATATGGATGGATTTGAACCACCACCCTCCCGAATGCGAGTCTAGTCGCTGTTGACGAGACCTTACTACATTCCTGTTACTGCATCTTGGTGCCCTGAATGTTACGGATTCCTGCGATCATTCTGTACACAAATAGGCAGAATATTACCATTTAATATCACATTTTATTACGAAAATGACTGAAAAAAACGAACACTATCATCGCATTATGTCTCATTTTTTTATAACCTGTGATGTTGAATATAATGTTAATGACTCCGATTTGGTTCTCGCTCTGATAAAGACGACGGTAACTTATAATTTTCAATATTACGTAATACAACTCGATCGTAAAAGTTGTATTCAAGGTAGAAATAAACGAGTGCTCATATCTGATAAGTAATTAGGTGAGACTCGAAGGTAAGTATTACTCTTTCTAGTGATTCTAATTACTATAGCTGCACTAGTCGACGTGGAGTTGGAGAGACGCTGGGGAGATTGGCGAACGAACCTACAAACCTGCAAACTGGCGGCTTCCAACGGACAAGAGCACGCAACAAAAGATCTTACACAGATCTTTACCAACATATTGCCACACGACAAAATGCTCGCATAAGACGTGTTTAGTTTCAATGAACATTTCAATATATCCTTTGAAAATCAAGAATAAATGCTAATCTTGTCTATAAAACTATAAAATACAATAAAATAGCAATATAGTTACAGTCTGCACTTTAAGTAAAAAAATATGGTCCGTATTATATCCTTCGTCGTAGACAGTTTCAGAGTCATTTATTACTCTTGGGCCGGCCGGTGTGGGTGAGTGGTTCTAGGCGCTTCAGTCTGGAACCGCGCGACCGCTATGATCGCAG
Source organism: Schistocerca cancellata (assembly GCF_023864275.1). Classification (NCBI taxonomy): domain Eukaryota; kingdom Metazoa; phylum Arthropoda; class Insecta; order Orthoptera; family Acrididae; genus Schistocerca; species Schistocerca cancellata. The sequence goes on along the minus strand of NC_064629.1, from coordinate 195,878,949 downwards.
GTTCGAATTCTGCCTCGGGCATGGATGTGTGTGATGTCCTTACGTTAGTTAGGTTTAAGTAGTTCTAAGTTCTAGGGCATTGATGACCTCAGATGTTAAGTCCCATAGTGCTCAGAGCCATTTGAACCATTTTTATTATTCTTGTCATTACAATTGCTGTTCTGCAAACTGCAGAGAAGCGCTGCATTGTGTGGCTAAGAAAATGCACCATCTTTGGACACGACTGATCTGGAGTAAAATGGATAAGAAAGACGCTGCTGAAAGGGAATCTGGAAGCATTCTGTGCTTATTAAATAGTAAGATGCAAATAAACGAAAATGGAATAGCTTTCACTGGTCAGACAATTTGGTTTCTTCTCTTTCAAATTACCGTTGCCATAGATTTACGGTTCAGATAAGATTGATGTAGCCTGTCTTTAGAACCAACTGCTCGTGTGAATTTTCGTAAAAGAAGGAATACTAACTTCGGGTCTTTCAATGAAAACGCATTTTCGTTGGACAGAGTAATCAGTACACTTTATTTAAACACTCGCTCTTCCTTCAACTAATTTTGTCCCTGGTAGGAACCCCGTGGTGCCGCATATACTCTTAATGATTTGTCCTCGATCGCTCATAACAACTTCTTTACAGTAGTTTCTTTCAACCCCTATTCACGCAACTGTTTTTCGTTTACGTGGGGAATATTTGGCCTAGCTTCCGTACATTCTGTAAATGATGTTCTAGTAAATAATGAGTCTCACTCTCCTGCTTATTGTCATATGAACGCGATGTTGAGGTCACATGGTACTTCTTCTTACGACTGTAAACTCAATAGTCTGCATTCAAGGCACCCCTCTTACCTGTCACTGCCGGCGAAATCTCCGAAGAATATTCGTATTTCGTCCGTTTCTTTCTGATGCGCCTCGACAAACTTGTATGATGTATTAAACGGCCTTCCGTTTTCTCTTTCCCTTGTATTACACCTGTGTTGAAAGAGATCTTTCGAGATGGATTACATATGCTGTTCGCCCAGGAAATTTGTGGAGATGTGTGAGGCAGAATTCGAAATCAAAAATTGTGTATGCAAATCTTTGTGCGGCTGGTCCCGCCGGAGGTTCGAGTCCTCCCTCGGGCATGGGTGTGTGTGTGTGTTTGTCCTTAGGATAATTTACGTTAAGTAGTGTGTAAGCTTAGGGGCTGATGACCTTAGCAGTTGAGTCCCATAGGATTTCACACACGTTTGAAAATTTTTGCAAATCTTTTCTCTTGCACGAACTTAATAAAATGCGCGAAACCATGAAGTGTTAACACACAAAACTTTTAGAGAAAAAATGTGGTTTTTCTTAGAATATAACCAGTATTTTGTGTCTCTTCCATGACAGAACGCTTACTTTGAAACGTCCCCTTAGAAAAATTAGTGAATTACTGCGCTGGTAAACCCCTTACGTTATTTGATTTTCAAACAGCTGAGCAGAACTGAACTTACTCAGACCTTTCGCTCTTTACTTATTCTGATCAAAACTAAACTGACACACAATATTTTTAGCGGAACTCAATCTGACTTTCAAAAATCCCCACAAAAGAATGGCCCTGACTAACAATAACGTATACCTTTCATGAATCACTTACCTCACAAAAATCTTAATTACTCGAACTACTGCAATACAGCGAGGGCCAATACTGCCAGCTAAATAAAAGATTCTAACAACTGAAGTCACTAACTACTGATAGGCATAGTTAGCAAATGAAATATTTTGATAAAGAACAAACAATGTATTTACCTTAATAGTGTTCAAAAGTCACAATGTATATATCAGTTCATGACATCCAGTCTTACAAATTTACTGTCTCTGATGGACACAAGTCCAGATCATCCGCTCTCAAAACTCCGCCATCTCTCTCCTCCCCACATCCACCACTGCTGGCGGCTCACCTCCAACTGCGCAACACTACGCGCTGTTAACAGCCAACTTTCCAACACTACAATAGCGAATTCCAACAATGCAAACCAGCTACAGAGTGCACACAGTACAGCCAGTGATTTTCATACAGAGCGCTACGTGGCGTTACCAGTATAAAAACCTAAACAACCTACTTACAACTTTCTTCGCCGGACATCATCAGAGGGTACAGTTATTAAGGAAATCATCATCAACGGCTTCATTCTGAGCCGCACAGGGACTCTTGGAGTATTGACGAAATCTTCGAAAGCGACCATCGGCTGGCACATTTCCTGGATATACGCAAAAACGTGTCATTTTGGCAGTTCTCGCTCTGGTACTAGTAGGAACGTCTATGACGCGGAACTATTTGGAGAACACAGTAGCAGCCGAGGACAATACGGATGCGAATCCTACAATATTATTTGAATTACTTGTATCTGACATTATGAAGTCCAAAGATAAAGTCGCAGCGTTTTCGAGACAATCACCATCTAGAGGGTTGGATCACCTCCTTCGAAAGCGTCAGATTGCAAAGCCTGGGCTACTCTCAGGGTGGAATCTACGTCTTCGAAGATTGTGTGTGTCTGTCTGTCTGTCTGTCCGCCCGCCCGCCGCTTGCTACTGTAGCTGTTCGTCCGTCCGCCTGCTTGCTCGCTGTCCATCGCTGCCGCCGCCACCGCCACCGCCGCCGCTGCTGCCGCTGCTGTCTGCTGTCCGTCCGTCTGTTTGTCGCCGACCATCGCCGCCGCCGCTGCCGCTGCCCGCTGCCCGCCCGCCCGTCTGTCCGTCGCCGTTGGTCTGCAATGAGTACTCCCACCTCCACTGTCATCTACACCTCCCCCTCCCCCTCTCCCACAGTCACTTCCTGGAGTGCCGACCCCAGCCTCCCTCCTTACACCTCCCCTCCACTCCCCTTCCCCCACTTAACCATCCCCATATCTCCTACCCTGCTGTATACCCACACCTCTACACCCTTCCTCCAGCCTCCACACCCTCAACAGCTCCCACTACTACCCCCACCCTCACGTACGTTTCTGTTGCCGCCTCTGCTGCCGCCCCTCAGGTGGTCGGCTTCCCCACTCGCACCCACCCCGTCACTTTGTCATCTGCATCTCCCGCACGCATCACGTCGCGCTGAGCCACCATCGCCACCACTGAACCGGCTGCTTCTCCCGGCGCCTCCACTACGCCACAGGGATCTGCCACCCACCACCTCCCTCTCCTCCCCGTTCCTCTCCCCTCCTCCCAGCCTCCAGTCTCCAAAAAAACCCCAAAAACGCGTCATTACCGACTCTGCTCCCGCCCCTTCCCACAAAAAGTCAACACTATCTCCCACTCACCCTGCCGTCTCTGTGGACACCATCCTTCCTCCTACCACCCATACCGCGGCTCCCACCCTCAACACCTTTGTCCTGTCAACTCCCGATCCTAAGTTCCTCGACGCTCGTACCCTCACCATGGAGATACAAAAGTACTTACCTGGTGCTCCCATTTTCCAACTCATTCCCCGCAGGGACTCAGTCCTTATCAAGTCCCCGTCCCCATCCTTTCACAGAGACCTCCTGTGAAAACTCCCACCAGTCATGTTTGTCCCCCACGCCCCTCTGACACCCTTCCTTTCCACTTCCACTCCTCGTCAGCCCCAGCATCCCCGTCACCCCCCCCCCCACCTACACCGTTGTGATCACCAAGCTCAGCCCGGTGATCACAGAGGATGAAGTGTTGACAGAACTGAACTCCCACCCGGACTTGGAAATCTGCTCTGCCCACCGTATCCACAATGCCTCTGGTCCCACCTACCTCATGCGGGTGTTCTCTGAGTCCGCCCCATCCATTGACCATCTCCTCACCCAGGGTGCCCCGATATACCACCATCGCCACCCTGTCGAATCCTCCAAATCCCCTCCCCAATCCTACCATTGCCAGCAGTGCCTAATGTACAATGACCACCTGACTCCCAACTGCAACCGCCCCCCCCCAACTGCCCCATTGCAAGGCCTCCCACTTTCTTAAGAACTGACCCAACCTCGCTGCTCCTCCTTCCTGTAATACCTGCAATGGCCCCCATCCCAACTTCTCCCACAAGTGTAAAGCTAAACCCCCTCCAGCCACCCCTGAGCTTACAGTCCCAGTTCGTCCCGTCGAACCCCCTGTTTATCCCAACAATTCCCTCCGACCACCCCCCACGGCCGAGGACATTATCCGGTTCCTTACCATTGTACTCCAAAACATTCACCCTTTTCAGCGCCCCCACACCTTCCAACAAATGTCCCCTGCCGCTCGCTCCGTTTTCCATCTGAACACTTTTGCCACCTACTCCCACAACCAAGCCCACTTCACCTTCACCGGCCTCGACACCCTAGTTTAAGTCTCTTCCCTTCCCTCTCTTCCCCCCCCCCTCCTTCCCGCCATGGCGTGGCACGAGTATTGCATCCTCTTCCAGAACATTCGTTCCTTCCGCTCCAACAAATACCTCCTCATGCACACCCTCTCCCACCACCAGGTCGACACCTTCCTCTTGAACGAAACCTTTCTCCATCCCCACCATTCTATCCGCACCTCTCCCTATATCCTCCACTGCACTGATGCTCCTGGTCCTCGTGCGCAGGGTGGAGTCGCGATTGGCCACCTTAAGCATATCCCTGTCCGGCCACAACCTCTCCTCAATGACCCCACTGAACACCTTATCCTTAGCGTCTTCTTCCCCTCCCTCACCATTACCTGTGCCACCATCTACGTACGCTCCACTGTTCCTCTTCCTTATGACTTCATCTCGCACATTGACCGCACCTTCACAACCTATGTGATAGCTGCCGACCTCAACATCCATAGCCGCACTCCTGCTGCCCTTCGGCGGTGGCATCAGTTACTCTCCACAATCGAAGGTGCCCTTGTTCCACTTCCCCAGCACACCCGACCTGAAAGTGACACCACCCTCGATGTTGTCATTGCCTTTGCCAACCTCCTTGGGCGTATCGCTGTCACCGTCCTTGACCCCACAGGTAGCGATCACTTCCCTGTCATTCTCACCATAACGTCTGCTCACCGCCCCCCTCCGGCTCCACACCCTGCACCCCCTCCCAAGGTCGTCTATGACTATCGCCGTGCCAACTGGGATGCCTACCGGGACTCCATCTCCACCCAGGTCTAAAGCCACCCTCTTACCTATCGCAATCCTGACGACATCATCCACGCCTCGTCCTTCCTTCAGAAGGTAATTACTGACGCCATGGAGGCCCATGTTCCTACTAAAACCATCCACCCACACTGTCCCACTCTCCCTCCATGGGCTATCCTCCTCCTCCATGAATCCCTCCACCTCTATCGCTCCTTCCTGCGCATTCGTGACAGGGATACACTCCAACGCCACCGGCAAATACAGTGACACGTACGGAACCTTATTACAGCAACGAAACGCCGAGACAGGCGCCAGACCTGCACACGACTCAACGCCACCCTCCCTATCAACTCCTCCAAGTACTGGTCCACCTTCCATCGCCTTACTGGTTCCCTTTCCACTCCCCACTACCCCCTTCTCCATAACGATCGCCCCTTTCCTGACAACCTCAGTAAGGCCAACCACTCCGCTTCCCACCTTTATGAGGTCTTCTCCATCCCTGATGATCCCCACTTTGATTATTCTCTTTTCCCCACCATCATGGAACGTGCCGATACCTCGGTCGCTCCACTTGCTCCTAGTCTCCAGTACTTGGGGCAGTTGCCCCCCTCCAACATAAACACTCCCATCACAACACAAGACATTAAACTTATCCTCCGGTCCAAACGCAACACGGCCCCTGGTTACGACTGTCACCTACCGTCACCTTCGAGAAAGCCCCTATTCCTTCCTGACTGTCCTCGCCCAGCTCTATAATGTCATCCTCTCTACTGGCTTCTACCCTGACCTGTGGAAGAACTCCCGCATCCACTTATTCCTCAAACCCAACAAACCCCCTTCTGCCACCTCTTCCTATCGTCCCATCTGCCTCACCTCCATCTTCAGTAAGGTCCTTGAATCCATCGTCTCCCACCATATCCATCAGCACCTTGCTCAACACCACCTCCTCCCCCTTACCCAGTGTGGCTTCTGACCCCCCTTCTCTGCTGAAGACCAAATCCTCAACCTTGTTCACCTTCTGTCCCACCAGTTCAACTCCTGTCGCTCCGCCATTTTTGTTTCCCTTGACCTCCAAAATGCCTATGACCGTGTATGGCATCCCGGTCTCCTCTTTAAACTTCAAACCTACGCCCTGCCTATCAATGTTGTCCGTCTGGTCGCTTCCTTCCTCTCGCACTGTCCTTCCTATGTCACCCTCCACAACACCAACTCCCGTATCTTTTATCCCACGGCTGGCGTCCCCCAGGGTTCTGTCCTCTCCCCTCTCCTTTATCTCTTGTATACAGCTGCTATGCCCAAGCCACCCCTACCAGTTCACCTTCTCCAGTATGCTGATGACACCGCCTTCCTGGCTCTCTAACCTACCCTTCAACGGTCTCAACGTACCCTCCAAACCCACCTTAACCAGTTCACCACTTGGTGTAACCAGTGGTTCCTCCGTCTCAACCCCTCCAAAACCCAGGCAATCATCATAGGCTGCACCACTCGCTCCTTTCACTTCCATGATTTCTACCTCACCGTTTATGGTCATCCCATCCAGCTCACCCCCACCCTGAAATACCTTGGCCTCACCCTTGACCGACACCTCACCTGGACCCCTCATCTCCAGGCCGTCCAGCAGAAAGCCCATCCCCGCCTCCGCCTTCTGAAACTCATATCTGGCTGGACATGGGGATTGCATCCTTCTACCATCCTCCACACCTATAAATCCCTCGTCTGTCCTGTCCTCTGTTAGGCCAGCGTTGCCTGGATTTCCGCCCCCACATGCTTTTACAAGGCCCTCCAAATCCTTGAACGCCATGCGCTCCGCCTTGCCTTCCGTATCCGCCTTCCTTCCCCCACTCGGCTCCTGTATGAACTGATCCCCTTCCCCCACCTCCTCCTGTTCCTCCAACATCTCCGCATACTTTACATTGTCCGCAGGATTGATCCCCCCCACCCACTGGTATCCTCCTTCCTCTCCACCCCCCGCCCATTGCCGCGCCTCTATCGCTGTATCCCTCCCTCTCTCCACCTCCACACCCTCCAACTCCTTCATCAGGGCAATTTACAACGCCTCCCCCTCCCGGATGACGAACTCTGTCGTGACATCTACCCTTCCTTCCAACTATAACCTGGCCTTGTTCCCCCCCCCCTCCCCAGGGCCCCCTCTTCTCCTCTTCCCTCCTTCTCCCAAAGCGGATTTTCCTCCTTCCGCCCCCCTCCCCTGAGACCCTGCACCCCATGCTTGCCTCTCTCCTTCCCACATCCCTCCCTACCTGGCCCTCTTCAGCGCGCCCCCGATCGTCTCCCCCATCTCTTCCCCTCCCTCCCTTCTTCCAGATCCTCTGTTTTGATAATTGTCGGTGTGCCACATCAGTGTTGTGTTTAGTGGTGTTTCTCCTGTGCGTCAAAAGGTGTGATTTTAATTGTGTACTGCCTTGAGGTACGCCATCAGTGTTTATGTGCTACGCCATCCGTCGATACCTTTTATGCTCCAGTCATACTGTGCCTTGTGTTCTTTTAATTGTCGCAGTGTGTGGCTTTTTGTGTGTGGCTTTTTGTGTGTGCTACTTTTAAACAGTTTTCAGTTTTTTTTTCTCCATTTTACGGTCACCCCGTTTTTTGTCTATTGCCTTCCATGATGTTCCCCCTTTTTTATATCTATGTTCACCATATTCTCTCCTTGTTATTGTTAAATGTCTTCTATTGTTTGTTCTATGTCTTTCGGCTGAAGAGCAGCGCATATGCTGCTGCCAGCCCGCCCCGATGGGGAATTGAAATACAATAAATAAAAAAGAGAGACAATCACTGTCTGCGGCAGTCGCAACAGTGTTCCTCGATAGAAAATCGCTTTAAAGCCTTTATCTCCTGCAAAAATAACATAAAAAATATTTCACATAGAGTGTAGATTTATATACTTTCTCCCTATGCCTCTCTTTCGAGTTCTTTCATCGCACATTGCAGGGCACGCAAAACTGAAGGTTAGACGAATCTCCTGCCGCAATGGTTCGTTGAAAACTCAATGCTTTGCTCAGCGGCAGCACAGTGGTAGACGGCAATGCTAGACCCCCACTGGTGTACTCGTGGTGAGAAGAGCCCTGCCCCATAGCCACCAAACGCCAACTAGTTTAAATCGGCGGCCACCAGCAGCGCTTCACCCAATAAGAGATGGTAGTGCCAGAGAGGTATTGACAACAAGCCAATAGTCATTGGTAAGGCATTTATCCACTTGGAAGTAACTTCTGAAAGTATTTGCCGAAGTGATTCCGCCCGAATCGCGGCGTGAAATAGGCTAGTGGTACACTGTGTGATCAAAAGATTATGGACACCATCAAAAACATTCGTTTTTCATGTTAGGTACATTGTGCTGCTACCTACTGCCAGGCACTCCATATCAGCGACCTCAATAGTCATTAGACATCGTGAGAGAGCAGAATGGGGCGCTCCGCGGAACTCACGGTCTTCGAACGTGGTCAGGTGGTTGGGTGTCACTTGTGTCATAGTGATAGTGGAGTGGAAATGTGAAGGGACACGTACATCAGATAAGAGTACAGACCGACTTCGTCCGTTGACTAACACAGACCGGTCGTAGTTCAAGAAGGTCATAGTGTGTAATAGGCAGACATCTATCCAGATCATCACACAGGTATTCCAAACTGTATCAGGATCTACTGCAATATGGATTTCATGGTCAAGCGGCTGCTCATAAGCTGCACATCACGCACGTAAATACCAAACGACGCCTCGCATTGTGTAAGGAGCGTAAACACTGGACGATTTAACAGTGGAAAAACGTTGTGTGGAGTGACGAATCACGGTACACGATGTGGCGATCTGATGGCAGTTTGTGCGTATGGTGAATGTCTGGTGAAGGTTATCTGCCATCGTATGTAGTGCCAAGAGTAAAATTCGGAGGCGGTGGTGTTATGATGTGGTCGTGTTTTTACGGAGGGGGCATGCACCCCTCGTTGTTTTGCGTGGCACTATCACAGTACAGATCTACATTGATGTTTTAAGCAACTTCTTCCCTCCCACTGTTGAAGAGCGATTCAGGGATGGTGGTCGCATCTTTCAACACGATTGAGCACCTCTTCATAATGCACGGCCTGTGGCGGAGTGGTTACACTACAATAACATCCCTGTAATGGACTGGCCTATGCAGAGTCCTGACCTGAATTCTATAGAACACCTTTGGGATGTTTTGGAACGCCGACTTCGTGCCAGGCCTCACCGACCGACATCAGTACCTCATCTCAGTGCAGCACTCTGTGAAGTCTGGGCTGCCATTCCCCAAGAAACCTTCCAGTACCTAATTGAACGTAATCCTGCGAGAGTGGAAGATGTCATCAAGGCTAAGGGTAAGCGAACACCATATTTTGCAATCGCAACTCTGAACGCTACAGTTTTCAAACAACCCCACTGCCAGAAGTGAAAAGGATTGTCAGCCGATCGGGACGCCCAGGCTGTAGGGAAATGGCGGCTGATAATTCTAGCATCTGCGAATGGCGCTTCAGCAGCAGCTTAACTGGATTTGCAATGTGCAGAGGTGAGCCATCTTGCACAAAAATGATCCCATCCACACATCCACGCTGTTGGAGGGTTGGAATGACGTGGCTGCGCAAAAGACACTCATAGCGCTTATCAGTGACGGTACAGGTAACAGGACCGGAAGCACCAGTCTCTTCGAAAAAATATGGCCCTATGATAAATGGTGCCGTAAACCACGCACCACACAGTGACGTTTTCAGGATGAAGTGGTACTGGTTGAGTTGCGTGTGGATTTTCCGTTGTCCATATTCGACAATTCTGTGTACTGGCGTATCGTGTCAGATGGAAGTGGGCTTCGTCTGTCCACAAAATCTTCCACGGCCAATCATTATCCACTTCCATAGGAGCAATAAATTCTAAATCAAGGGTCTCTCTTGCTGGCAGGTCAACAGGAAGTAACTCGTGCACATGGATAATTTTGAATGGATTGCAAAAGAGGATGTTTCGTATCATTTTACGGAACGTGCTCACGGGTACATCCAATGTTCGGGCAATTCTCCGTGCACTACACGTTTGAACACCACCACTCGTCTCCTCCGGCATTGCTGTGGCCACTGATTCCACTGATGTCAAATCAATTCGTTTCCTCCTTCTATCAGGTTGCACACCAAAAGAACCCGTCTTTTCGAATTTCCGAATCATTTTCTCCAGACCTACGGCAGTCATCGGACCAACGCCTTTTTCAAACTCTTCAGTGTCCGAAACTTCTGCAGAGCGACGTGTGCACAGTCGTCATTCTTGTAACACAGCTTTACAAGCAGAGCGCGATCCTGCATTGAGACTGTCTTGGCGAACGTCGCAGACGTGAAAGAAGGAAAAACCGTGTACCCGGCGTGTTTTTACAAACTGCAGTGGGTCGTTCGCATGACAGATATTTTCATTTACGTATTCTGACACGTACAGCGCCATCTATTGATCAATTTTCACAGTATTTTTTCTTCTGCCATACGTTTTCTCCATTCTCCGATAATATTCCGTTGCAATTTGACGTCATTCAGACCAGTGGTGCTATAGCGTTTTGAAAGTTTAACTTTAATTGTAGTCACTCTGTACACCCCAAGAGAAAAAAAAATTGGAACCTCGAAGGAGTTATCCGAATGGGCCGGAAATCGCTAGATGTATTTTACATGTAAACAAAAACAAATAATTACAATTTCAGAAAAATTGATGATTTATACATGAGAATGAGCTCCACAGATTGAGGAAGTCAATGTGTTGGTCCAGCTATGATCCTTATGTAATTAGTTATTCCACTTGGCACTGACTGATAAAATTGTTGGATTGCCTACTCAGGGATATGGAGCCAAATTCTATCCAAATGGCGCGTTACATCGTTAAAATTCCGAGCTGGTTGGAGGGCTCCAGTGGAGGGGGTGGGTGCCTATAATGTTCCAAACTTTCTAAATTTGGGAGAGATACAGCAAACTTGCTGGTGAAGGTACGGTCTAGCAAACACGAAGACAAGCATTAGAAACTCTCGCCGTATGCGGGCGGTCATTATGTACCTGACATGTAAGCCCAAGATAGTTTTCCAACAACAGCAACAAAACTGAGCATAGAATATCGTCGACGTAGCACTGTGCTTTGAGGATGCAGCAGATAAAAACCAAAGGGGTCCAGCTGCGAAAAAGAAATGGGGTCCCAGAACATCACACCTTGTTATCGGGCCATGGTGCGGGCGGCAAACAGACTGGTTTCCCACCGCTGTCTCCAGACACATATTCGGCCTGTAATCTCATTGAATGGAGTATAAATGTCTTCACTGTGAATCCCGCTTCGGACTGACAAGTTAAGACGTGTCTACAGTCAGGAGTGATGGTCTGGGGTGCCATTTCTTTCCGTAGCAGGATCCTTTTGGTTGTCATCGGCGGCATCCTTACAGCACAGCAGTACGTCGACAAAATTCTACGCCCCGTTTTGTTGTCCTTCATGGCAAGCAATCCTTGGCTTACATTTCAGCAAGATAACGTCCACCCGCACACGTCGAAAGTTTCTACTGCTTGTCTTCGTGCTTAACAAAGCCTACCTCGGCCATCAAGATCCCAGGATTGGTCCTTAACTGAGAACGCTTGGAGATATTATGGGCAGGGCCCTCCATACAGTTTGGGGTTTTGAAGATCTAAGACCCCGTTGGACACAATTTGGAACGATGTCCGGCAGGTCATCCAACAACTTTACCAATGCCAAGCCGAATAATTGTTTGCATAAGGACCATAGGTGGACCAACGCGTTGTTGTCTTGCTCAGTTTGTGAAGCTCTTTCTCGTCAATATATCATCCACTTTCTCTGAAGTGGTAATCATTCGTTTGTCTGTACATGTACATCACATCTACCGATTTCCGTCCCATTCGTATAATTGTTTCGTGATAGGTAACTTTTGTTTTTGTCTTATAGTGTATTACCTGGTTTCTGTTTGTCTTTCGTCTCGGGAACATATTGATACTGTCTATTAAAATTTTAGCATTAATTAATTAATAACTTTCTCTTTACACAAAATATCAGACTTCCATTTAACTCCGTGTACCTGCACCTTGGCAGCGCAATAGCATTAAAATACACGGGACAGGCAAAATAATGTGAACACCTGTACTTACTTCAAATGGTTCAAATGGCTCTAAGCACTATGGGACTTAACATCTGAGGTTATCAGTCCCCTAGAACTTAGAACTACTTAAACCTAACTAACCTAAACACATCACACACATCACACACATCACACACATTCATGCCTGAGGCAGGATTCGAACCTGCGACCATAGCGGTCATGGGGTTCCAGACTGTAGCGCCTAGATCCGCTCGGCTACCCAGGCCGGCGGTTACCACGAGGTTTAGAGGAATTTGGTGAATTAACAGAGCAGGCTGCGGAAATCAGATCGTTGTTAATGCAAGGTACAGCACAACAGTCTGATTACCATAAGTTTTGTAAGCAAGTAAAAATTATACAACAGCAAGATCGCAACTGGAGTAATGTCATGCAAAATCTTAAGCAAGATGAAGGTGGAAAGGTAAGTAAATGACATCAGGAGTACAAAGGCGTTTGTCCGCAGCTCATAGTGGCGCGGTAGCGTTCTCGCTTCCCGCGCCCGGGTTCCCGGGTTCGATTCCCGGAGGGGTCAGGGATTTTCTCTGCTTCGTGATGACTGGGTGTTGTGTGATGTCCTTAGGTAAGTTAGGTTTAAGTAGTTCTAAGTTCTAGAGGACTGATGACCTAAGAAGTTAAGTCTCATAGTGCTCAGAGCCTCAGAGCCAAAGGCGTTTTGTTTCATAGGAAACACGAAAAATCTGATCAGTGGAGTGTGTATTCCTGAAGATGATTTAAAAGACGCACACATGAAGTGTGGGGACATTATGGAGTAGGCAAATGTACTGAAAAAATTGCAACACTTTGTTATTTTCCTAATTTGAGAACGCAAGCCCTTCAGGTATTAAGAAAGAGTGCGATATATCAAAATCCAAAGCAGTCCAGTGTGTCAAAATCAACTGAGTTACACTTAATACTCACAAAAAGAACCTATAGATATAGAATCCCTGGACGTAGCTGGTCAATATCTAAGAAGTAAAGGAGGAGTAAGATACGTAGTAGCACTATATGCAATTTTCTCGAAACATATCAAAATGTATGACATCAAAAATCCAACAGCCACAAATATCAGGAAAAGAATTGAGAGAGGCTATTTGAGAAGAGTATGTAAACCAAAGGTACTACTAACTGACAATGCTTCATATTTCGTTTGGCAAAAGTGGAAACAATTTATGATCTCACAGGGCGTAAAGCACGCGTTAGTAAGCCTTTTTCACTCAGAAGCAAGCCCAGTAGAACGAGTCTTTAAAGAATTTAACCGGTTTATTAAGACGTACACACCTCACAAACACACCCGACGGGTAGAATACGTAACTCCCTTCATGCAAGTGGTCAATAACCTTCCGCATTCTTAAACAGGTTTCACAACTAATGAATTGACGTTCCGGTCAAAACATACGAATCAGTGGGAGTCGCCCATACCAAAGGTACCCACTACAGAAATCACACAAGACAAAATCAAACGAGCCATAGTTACACGTAGGCATAAAAATTAACAGCAATGAGAAGTAACACACCACTTGATGCGAAGCGAAAGTATAAATGAAATTAGCTTACGTCTCAGCGGTCGCGCGCTAAACAATACGCGCTGACGTCAGTATAGGAGAGGAGACAATGACCCGTGCGCATGCGCGACAGACTGACAGAAGGCGCAACCAAAATAGGAATTCAATATATATCTAACTTAAGTACAAAGTAAACGGAAATACTACGCAAATACATCTACTATCTAAGGACTAAGGAACCTATTGATATATTGTACACTGAGATTTAATTAAATATTAAGTTATATACAACATATTAACAACTAAAAGGAAGCAGTATGAAAAACTATACGACACGTGTAAGCTAAGGGCTAACGACAAAATACCGTGAGAGATGAAAAATAATTTTCTTTGCAGAGTAAACGAGCATAATGGGTAACAGAATAAACAAATGTCTAAGAATTTAAACAAAATATGGAAATATCTGCGGACGTAGGCAATGGCCAAATGTATCAGTGGTCACCGAGCTAAGTAGGCGAATTAGTTTTAGGTTTTTTCTTTCAGCAACCAGTGCATCGTCACATTGCAGAAGAAGAGAATTACGTCAAGAGTAGCAGGTACCAAATGAAGAAGTAAACAATTTAGTTATAATGTTATTTATACAAAGGTATGAAAGGCAAATGGGATATGCATCGTCGCAGTGTGTATTCGTGACAATTATCAGTACCTATTCGCTGCAGGGTACACATAAACATTTAAGGATGAGATTTTACAAAAACCAGTTTTTATCGTGTCATTTGAAAGCTTGAAAAATGAAATTTCCAGGTATTTGAGAAAGGTAAGTCTACGATGGTGAAAACGTCATGTTTCACCCTAAGCTACTCGTGAATTGAAGTAAACAGCACTAACACATGAAGAAACAGCATGATACTACTTGGGTGGCTCTGAGCACTATGCGACTTAACTTCTGAGACCATCAGTAGCCTAGAACTTAGAACTAATTAAACCTAACTAACCTTAAGGACATCACACAACATCCAGTCATCACGAGACAGAGGAAATTCCTGACCCAGTGAAAAATTTATGATGTTTTAAAACTTAAGAAATTTATGTTCGTAATATATGCGATGGATGGAATGTCAGCCATAGGTATAAGCTATCTCGTTATGTATATTGTTGTAACTCAATACTTCCATGAATTTTCATTGGTAACTAAACTCCATATGAAGAAATGAACTTCAAAGGCCAGCAATTTATACAATTTTTTGGATGGGTATATGTGCCTTTCAAGAAGTGGACGGTCAAGTGTAGTGCCATGAACATGCGTGTGCAACGAAATAACTTCTGAGCATCGTGGCTCATAACGCTTGACACACTGACAAGTGAACTATAGTTGTTCGAGCTGGTACTTATCTCATCGATGGATGCTGTTGGTCATGGTTTCTCTCCGCTGAAAATGCGAGTGCGACGGCTAGTAATGACGCCCGAGCCGTAAAAATCGAGATCTTCTGCCACCGCGTCGGATTTTAAACAATAAGCACACACCCGCTGCACCCTGAATGAAGACAACCGCACACAGCGATTCTTCGATATGTGACACTCAGATGAAACTCTGGTACTCAATGTGAAATCAACACTAAGAAAGCGAGTGTACGCACGTGCGACGGTAGTTTCTAGCATGTTGACCGTTAGTGTCTAGCTCTTAGCCGCCAAATCGGCCAGTGCGCCAGTGCGAAACCCAACAGCGAGAATACATACATACACATACATTAATCCTTGTTCCATAGATCGTGAATACGACATTTCGTAACGAAGGGGAACGTGTCACTTTAACATAAGTTTTCTTTCCACAAAATAATTTTTTTTTTACAGTTACTGCTTCATATCTAAGAATTCATCTATTGAGTAGGAGTAGTTGTCATTCAGGAGTTTTTTTTGATTTGCTTTTAAATGTTCTATGGCTATCTGTCAGACTTTTAATACTATTTGGCAAAAGACCAAAGATTTTTGTGGCAGTGTAATTCACTCCTTTCTGTGCCAAAGCGAGATTTAATCCAGAATAGTGGAGATCACCCTTTCTTCTAGTGTTGTAGGTATGCACTTCGCTCTTATTTTTGCGATGGGATGGGGTTATTAATGACAAATTTCATAAGTGAATACATGTATTATGAAGGTACTGTGAATACCCTGAGTTGCTTCAATAAATGTCTGCAAGGTGATCTTGGGTGGGCTCCAGCTATTATTCTGATTACACGCTTTTGAGCAATGAGTACGTTCTCTGTTAATGACGAATTGCCCCAAAATAGGATGCCATATGAAAGCAGTGAATAAAAATAGGCATAGTAGGCTAATTTACTGATATGTTTTTCACAAACATTTGCAATAACCCTAACAGCATAAGCAGCTGAACATAACCATTTCAGCAGATCATCGATGTGTTTCTTCCAATTCAATTTCTCGTCAATGGTCACACCCAGATATTTTGAGTATCCTGCTTAAGCAACAGACTTTTGTTTATAGTCTATATTTATCAGTGATGTTATGCGATTTACTGTACAGAATTGTATAAACTGTGTTTTCTCAAAAGTTAGTGAGTCCATTTGCAGAGAACCACTTAATAATTTTCTGAAAGACGTTATTTGCAATTTCCTTAGCTGATTCTTGCTTGTTGGCTGTGATTACTATACTTGTATCATCAGCAAAAAGAACTAGCTTTGCATCTTCATGAATATAAGTGGCAAGTTAATATATATTAAGAACAATAAGGGACCCAAGACTGAACCCATTGGGGCATCATTCTTGATATCTCCACAGTTAGAAGACTCCGCTGGTTTTTGCAGACTATCTGTACCGTTAATTTCAATCTTCTGCATTCTTCCAGTTACGTATGAATTAAACGATTTGTGTACTGTCCCACTCATATCACAATACTTAAACTTATCTAGAAGAATTTCATGATTCACACAATCAAAAGCTTTTGAGAGATCACTGTGGTGTCACCGCCAGACACCACACTTGCTAGGTGGTAGCTTTAAATCGGCCGCGGTCCATTAGTACATGTCGGACCCGCGTGTCGCCACTGTCAGTAATTGCAGACCGAGCGCCACCACACGGCAGGTCTAGAGAGACGTACTAGCACTCGCCCCAGTTGTACGATGACTTTGCTAGCGACTACACTGACGAAGCCTTTCTCTCATTTGCCGAGAGACAGTTAGAATAGCCTTCAGCTAAGTCCATGACTACGACCTAGCAAGGCGCCATTAACCACATTTAAAGTGTCTCATTTGTATCGTCAGGAGCGATGTACCACAATGATGGAATAAAGTTAAGTATTCGAGGAGCTACGTACTTTTCTTTATAGCATTCATAAAGTTTCCTGTTTCAGACCTCACGCCAGCCGGCGTGTGTGTACGCGTGCATTTCGGTTACCCGTCACTGTGGACTGGCTGTCTTGTCAGTCCACAACAATCACAAAATATCCCAATGGGCGATGGTCGGTTATTCAATCCATTTAATGTTTGATCAGTGAAAGCATATATGGCATTTTCTGTTGAAAAGCCGTTCTGAAAACCAAATTGATATTTTGTTAGTACTTCATTGTTACAAATATGTGATGCAACTTTTGAAAATATTACTCTTTCAAGAATTTTGGATAAAGCTGTTACAAGTGAGATTGGGCTGTAGTTGTTAGCATCCGATCTATGAAGCAAACTGAACATTATGGTTATCGTGCTAAATTCAAATATGTAATGGGCTGTCTTATTACGTATATAATCTTTTAATTTCTTGTAGAATTCTAACATACATATGATAAGCTGACATATCCATTCATTAAATAACAAAGGAATTTGACAATAAAGGGCACCGACCCCTATCGGCAAATGTAAATACAAAAAAAAAATAAACACTACATCTATATCTACATCTACATACATACTCCGCAATCCACCATACAGTGCGTGGCTGAGGGTACATCGTACCACAACTTGCATCTTCTCTCCCTGTTCCACTCCCAAACAGAACGAGGGAAAAATGACTGCCTATATGCCTCTGTATGAGCCCTAATCTCTCTTATCTTATCTTTGTGGTCTTTCCGCGGAATATACATCTCCATACCATGTCAACATACAGCGTGGGAGCAATTTTGTAGGTACATGACGAAAGACCGCAGGAAGCTGTAAAATTAAGATTTATTAAAAAAGAAACAAACAAAAAATGACACACCGAACGACCAGAGAGTTGACCAAGACGTTAATTATGAATGTGCGGTAAGGCGCAGACAAATGAAAGAAAAAACATTCAATTTTTTACAGTTTTCTTCTCTTTTACTCTTACACTCTCTCGTGGGTTGAAGGACGATGAAGATGTGCGATTTTAGATGTGAAGTATTGCGAGCTCTGTGTATCATATGTGTGCGTGAATAATATTATATTGAACAACAGTATCAAAAAAAATTTTCTATTTATTGAAGTGAAGAGAAAAACATATAAGGCGGATTTTCTTGATTACGACAAGCGCTGGTGTTTTCGGAGACCGCCGCCTGCAGCTACAATTAAAACGTAAGCGAAGTCCGATGGCCAGAAGATACAAATAAGCTCAGAACATTTTAATAACACAATCTTGTTATATTCTACAAGAATGTGTCTTCATACGCACAGTCAATAATATTTTATTGTCAGCGTGAGAACTATTCAACGAAACATCATCGATATGATGACTCACTCATGAAATGCTGCAGAGAGCTTTGGAGTTTAATCGAGGACTGGTGATCAGGAACTTTACAGTACCACCCCTCCTCCCTTGTGAAATACTGCAGCAAAAATTTCATCCACCACCAGGATTCGAACCAGCTTATTTCCGAGTCGAAAGACAGTGCAGAGGAGTTCACCAGCGACCATGGCTAAGGAGGTGGGTAACTGCCATGTTCAACTCTGAGAGTCTACTGGCCCTCGATAGTCTGCCTTTCTTCCCCTCCTGGTAACACATGGGTGACCAAATAAAATCTTTTGTAACGCGTTAAATATCGTGAATATTTACGACCGATCATACGTTTGTAGCAGACGTGCACCACTCTCAGTAAATTCTCTGCTCTCTTCAGTATGAGCCATCTTAGCATGCCTAGAATCTGCCCGGAATCAAACACGCCTTCAATTTGCCGCAGATATTTACAGGGAACGTTTAGGGCGATTTGTGGGGAGAACTGGGAGGGTTCGTGTCTCGGTAGAAAAAGTCGAGTAAAGCTGTCATTAATGTTTAATATGCATTAGTTTTAGAGAAACCGACATGCAAGACCAATGTAGCTGTGTACGTTCGGAAAAACGGAGAGAGAGAGAGAGAGAGAGCAGGGGAAAGGGCGAGGTGTCGGAGGGACGACGAGAACGATCAATACCTGCCATATGGCTGCTACGAATCACAGCGCCTGGCCTCGACCGGCAGGGTGAGCGTGGGTGGAACAGGTGGCTGTCTCCATGGTTACGGCCGGTGCGGACGGCTACTGAGGGCTGCAGCGCCTGCGCAGGGGTGGAGTCCGCAGCCAGCAGCAGCCGCGACCAGACGCCTTGCTCGCGCCGCTCCTCAGGTAAGCCACTCCCGCAGCCCAGAAGTCTGCCTACAGATCGCACTTCTGAAATTCAGTTCTAATTCATCTTTGCGTCGCCTCAAGTCGTTTCTTTCGTGGAAATATACTTGCTAAAGATCTTAGGTAGACTTTCTATTTGGTGGATAAAATTAGGCTGACTTCTAACTTGCAGCAGCAAAACCGTGTTACGGTCTTAGTGTACCGTAAAAGCTAGAAGCAAATTCGACTGAACTTGACAGACACTTTAAAAATGTATTGCAACTCTTTAAAGCTAAAAGAAAATAGTCAGCAAGGAGATCATATTGAAGGGATGATGTCTTCACTTTCGATATGCAAAAAGTATCTCATAAATAATTTTTGCGTTGTTTTTCACTTCGAAGTCTTAATCGAACCGTCACAGCGGTAAAGTGACCAATTTGTTGATTTATTAATATCACGGAAGAGCTATTTATCTACACAGCTATATGAATTTTTGTAAATAACTCGCTATTTGCTTGACTGACCGTTTCCTAGTTGAGGAAAATGCTGTCTTCCTTATAATAAATAACATGTATTTACAAACTGCGCTGTCTTGTGACGTGAATGTCGTAGGTTGGAGACTCTCCTTGCCCTAAGTGTGAGTTTTGTGGGTTTTAAAATTACCACTACTGCTTGAGTCATTCGGACTGACACAAAGTAATCATGGAAATGATTTCAGGTACATTTAAATAACGAATATGGGAGTATGCAAGTAAATAATCAAGATTATAAGGTAATGAATACGGTTTATCATAAGTGTATCTGAAGGTGTGCTGCCTGCATGGCCAAGTTGCGAAAAGTCAGTTTAAGTTTAGAAACTACTATGTGCAAATAAAAAGAAAGTAACCAAGGGCATTTGACTCGCCGTGTCTCAAAACGTGTCATTTTAGAAAAATTTTTGAGTTCATGAATTGAAAACATTTACATTATAATTATGTTGAACATTCCTCTTGTTTGTGCTGTGAAGTAATTTATGCAAAATGAGCTGTAAATTTCCAAAATTAATCATTTTCATTCGTAATGTAATGCACTTCATACCAGATACACAGTGTCAGGAGCTTTCTTGTCGCATAGGAGAATGACTAGCATGATATATAGAAAAATAAGGTCGCTGTTAGAGATTTTTTTCATTTCTTGTAAGCGTAACTCTCTTCCCGAAGAAATGCAAACAGTAAACACTTCATATAGTAAATCCTTGTTTAAAGCAAAAAAAAAGAAAACAATATATCTGTTATCACTCTGTTTCATAATAAATGCAAGCAGCCAACTCTTCATATATTAATTACTGGCCGCGTGGTTTGAGGCGGCATGTCGGGGATTGCGTGGCCCCTCCCGCCGTAGGTTCGAGTCCTCCCTTGCGCATGGGTGTGTGTTCTTCTTAGCATAACTTAGTTTAAGTAGTGTCTAAGTATAGGGGCCGATGGCCTCAGCAGTTTGGTCCCTTAGGAATTCACACATATTTGAACATCAATTACTGATTCGAGTACAAAAAAATGATTTGTTACTTATGGGAGTCACTGCTGAAGCCGGCGATAGTGAGAACGATTTCATAAATTAAAAATTTTAATTATTGTCAGTACTGAGTACAAGAAACAATTATTGTTGTTCGTACTCGTTCGCATGCTGTTAGCTCAGTTTATATTCCATGGCTGCGCAACACATGATGCGTTAAAATTTTTCCTAGTTACTATTAGATTCTCACTAAAAACAAAATAGATTTTAGAATGCATAACATATAGATATTGATTCACGTAACACATTACAGTTGATATGGTGTAAAATGAACTTCGAAATAAAGAAGCAGGACACAACATAGATCGGAAGTTAGGGAGAACAATATGTGAAATACCAGACGCTGTAAGCTATCGTCTAGTCAAAAGTCTGAAGCTTCTTGTGTAGAATCAGCAAAGAACTTAGGTTTACTTAGGTTTTATTCTATCCAATTTCTGGTTATCGAAGTTTTTCAGCTAAAGACTTGCAGATAAATATTGGTGATATAATCTATCTGATGTAAAATATTATTAGTGGACATGATTGGATGTGTCTGCCCATCGTCCTTGTAACAGCGTCAACTCTGCTTGGGACACTTTTCAGTGAAATGACTCAACGTCTGTAGGGAATGGCAGCCTTTTATTCCGCAAAGTCCAAAATTAGTGAAGGTAGTGATGCTGGGCACTGGGGCCTGGAGCAAAGTCAACGTTTTAACTCATTCCATTGGTGTTCCATTGACTTCAAGTCGGAACTCTGGGCACCACAGTCTATTTCAGGAAGGTTGTTGTCCACAAACCATTGCCTCACAGAAGCTGCTTTATGACAGGGTGGATTGTCATGCTGATACCAATAATCATCGCCTCGGAACGGTTCCAATACTATGCGCAGTACGCAATGCTGTTAAATGTGTTCATATCGTTCCGCATTTACTGTTTTCTTAACCCCAATAATGAGACCAATCCCACAACCAGGAAAAATAGCCCCACATCGTAACATCACATCCTCCGTACTTCACTGCTCGCACTACACATGCTGGCAGGTAACTTTCTCTAGATATTCGCGAACCCAAACCCTCAAACCGTTCCATCGGATTGTCACATGCAGCGTGATTCATGACATCAGTAACCGATTTCCCGCCATCCATTGTCCAGTGGCAGCACTCTTAACACTCAAACATCCGTTGGCATTGACTGCAAGAATGAGTGGTTCATGAGAAGCAGCCTGACTATTGTACCCCATTCTTTTTAACTTACGACACGCAGTCATTGAGCCAGTTGGACTGGTGGTAGCATTTGGCAAATGACGAGTGGTTCCTCCCGCTGACTGTCTGCGTTTTTTTACAACTACCTTCCATAATGCATAACGATCACTTTCACCAGTGCATTATGTCTGCCTGGTATTGGTTTAGTTGTGGTTGTTCCTTCACGTTTATACTTCACAGTCAGTCGACTTGGACAGCTTCAACAGGGATCAAATGTCCCTGATTTGTTACTCAGGTGGCATTCAATGAGTAGTCGATGTTCGAAGTCACTGAGCTCTCCAGACAAATCAATTCCGCTGTCAGTGCTTTCCTACTGACAATACAATACTCCCTGCCCCCTTTAACACTGTAAGCCAAAAAAAGCGACGGCCCCGAAGGAATTATCCGAGTGTCGCCCACCATGCTGTCCGACAACCATGACTGTCGCTCTGGTGCGCCATTCATTTCACAACATGACATCTTCGGTCTTAGTTGCGACACTCTTACAACACAGCGGTCCGTCGACGATATAGTATGCCCCATTTTGCTGATCTTCATGGCAAGCGATCCTGGGCTTACGTTTCAGCAAGCTAATGCCTGCACACACAGGGTAAGAGGTTTACTGACTGTCTTCATGCTGCCAAACCTTACCTTTGTCAACAAGGTCGCCAGATATGTCCACAATTAAGGAAGTTCGGAGCATTAAGGGCAAGACCCTCAAACGAGCTCGGGATTTTGGCGCTCTAACGCACCAATTGGATATAATATTTGACGATATCCTTCAGGACATCCAACAATTCTATCACTCAATGTCAAGTCGAATAACTGTTGGCATAAGCCCCAGATTTGGACCACCATTTTACTGATTTGCTCTGTTTCTGAAGATCTTTCTATTGAATAAATCGTCAAACTTTTTGAAATAGTACTCATTTGTTTTTCAGTGCATGAACTATCTTACTTCCAGCGATTTCCGTTCCATTTTCTTAGAGTTTATGTTAGTTAGTCCTCCTCTAGTGGTATCTAGTGGTCAGTACCACATAACATAGGCACCTCCGGATACTTTTGATGTGAAACGTGTAATAAGGTGTACTGTCGTGTTCAGCAATGCATCCATACCGGCAGTTAGAGGAATGCCATTAATACGATGAACTGACATTCAAGACGTAAACCTGTTGGTTCAAATGGCTCTGAGCACTACGAGATTTAACATCTGAGGCCATTAGTCCCCTTGAACTTAGAACTACTTAAACCTAACTAACCTAAGAACATCACACACATCCATGCCCGAGGCAGGATTCGAACCTGCGACCGTAGCAGTCCCGCGGTTCCGAACTGAAGCGCCTAGAACCGCTCGGCTACAACGGCCAGCGTAAGCCTGTTGAAAAAATATATTAAGACCTTTCTGCTTCTATTTTGTGAATGAGTTTTCTACTTTGAGTTCGTGTCACTAGTGGTGATTTCTGTGGTGTTATCTACTTCCTACACGTATAAGGATAAAAACGGACAAGAATCAGCAATGCACATGAACACCAGCGCCGCTACAGACTATACAGGCCGCGCGTGGTAGATTATGTCACATCACCATTTCCTGTCCCTTGGCAGCTCAAGAAGATAGTTCCAATAAACCACACAATGACAGTTGTGCATCAACATAAGTTTTCATAGTTTGTATTTTTTTCACAGAGGAAACTCTTTCTCAATGCTGTCTTAACGCTAGGAAATCACAATGTACAGCCACCTGTGTTACTGAGGTAGAGGTAAGGTAGCTTTCTCAGTAGCTGGCCTCCACTGGTGAGTGGGACAATGCGGCTTGTCAAAACTGTTCGGTTTGTCAACGTGCCTCGAAGGATTACACCACGCTTAAGTTTATGCATTCATTGCCACTTCACGGAAGGCAGATGGTCATAAAATGGTGTTCATCGCACCTATGTCACTCTATAGTTACACCACTGTCCTGAGACTCAAAATATTAAAATTCTGCCTCTTAGTGATCATTGACGACCACAACATACAAATTACGATTCAAACAACACAAAATCGTCTCCACACAATATGTTTCACCCGAAACATGCTTAACGAGAAGTAGTACAATCACCCCAACACCGTGATACGCGAAGTAGTTGAGCAAGAGAACATCTCGAATGAAAATTGGAATAGTGTCGTCGAGTTCTCTTGACTGACGAGTACGGTATTTGTCTGGCACCTGATGACCGTCAGTGAAGACTGTGGTGGTGGACAGGTATCAATACCTGTCCCTCAGGTTCAGCATGGAGGTGGCTCACTCGTGTTCTGGGCGGTAAGATGTACGGATGTCGGAAGCCACTCATTGCTATCGAGGGTAATTTGAAGGACACCATTTGAAACTCGCAGCGTGTCTTCGCAAGAAGCCTCCTCTCACACTAAATACCGTCATAAGAGTGTCGAAGAATGGGACGTGGTGCACATTGTAGACAGTATTTCAAGTAGGAAATACTCATGTCGCAATGATTGCGACGGATCAAAACGATACTGAAGTTTCATCCAGTTACAGACTGATTTCACAGAAGCGCACATTAGAACGAACTTTTCGTAGTTTCAAAATGATTGTGTTTTCATTCCCTAATATACAAATAAACCAGCTACAGGTCGCCTACAACCATATGTTATGTCTGGTTTCGCCCTTGAAATGCGAGCATCTGTGGGAAACGATTGTCTGATGATGCACCAGTCTGGCGGCGGAAATCTGTTATAAAACCAAATTTTAGGTGACTTGTAACATTTTTATCTGTATGTCATTTATAACAGATGATGTGCCCCCGACAATCCATACCTGCATTTACTACATTTTGAATCTCTGTTTCCCTAGAATCTAAGCACACAGGCGCTTTCAGATATGCAGCCAGTGCACACCACCCTTGGAGCAGTACATCCGCCTGCAGAAAACAGTTTTCAAATGAGCAGTACAAGCATTCATCAGTTATCCTCATGACATATGCTGATAGAAATGGAAACTGTTACAGCCTCAGGCATCAGTCAGATATTTCTCAGAGTAGCACTTGCAACCTGCATCCCCAGTTATTTGCTGCATGTATTCCAATCTCTGTCTTCCTCTTCAGTTCTTGGCTTCTACAGCTCTCTCTACTACCATGGAAGTCACTCCCTGATGTCTTAACAGATCTCCTATTATTCTGTCCCATCTCCTTGTCAGTGTTTTCCACATATTCCTTTCCGCTCTGATTCTGCGCAGAACCACCTCATTCCTTACCTCATCAGTCCACCTGATTTTCAACATTCGTTTGTAGTACCACATCTCAAATGCTTCGATTCCCCTATTGCTCCAGCTTTCCCACAGTCCAGTTATCACTACCATACAACGCTGTGCTTCCTCAAATTAAGGCATAAGTTTGATGCTAGTAGAATTCTATTGGCCAGAAATGCCTTTTTGCCAGTGCTAGTGTGTTTTGAGGTCCTCCTTGCTCCGTTCGTCATTGGTTATTTTGCGGCCTAGGCTGTAGAATTCCTTAATTTCACCTACTTGGTGACCATAAATCCTGATAAGTTTCTCTCTGTTCTCATTTCTACTACTTTTCATTACTTTCGTCTTTCTTCAGTTTATTCTCAGTCCATATTCTGTACTCATTAGACTGTTCATTCTTTCAGCCGATCATGTAATTCTTCACTTTCACTCAGTATAGTAATATCATCAACGAATCGTATCATTGATATCCTTTCATATTTAATTTTAATCCCACTCCTGAACCTTTTTTTTATTTCCATCACTGCTTCTTCGATGTACAGATTGAGCAGTAGGGACAAAAGACTAGTTCCTGTCTTGATCCGAGCACTTCGTTCTTGGTCTCGTCCTCTTGGCTGTTGTACATATTTTATATTACCCGTCTCTATCTGTAGCCTACCCCTATTTTTCTCAGAATTTCTAACATCTTGCACCATTTTACACGCCGAACGCTGTTTCCAGGTCAAAAACCTTTGAACGTTCCTTGATTTTTCTTTAGTTTTGCTTCCATCATCAACCGCAACGTCAGAATTGCCTCTCTGGTGCCTTTACCTTTCCTAAAGCCAAACTGATCGTCATCTAACACATCTTCTGTTTTCTTTTCCTTTTTTTTCCTCCTTTAAGAGACTGTAATTATATCAACATCAGTATGAGGTGTGACCTCCACGGACACGAATACACTCTTGTATTCGTTAAGTCATGGAAGCAAACATCTTCCGATTGTCATCGTTGAGCAATTTCTTGCCATGCAAGACACATGCTACGTCGATAACTGAAGGTTGCTGTCTAGGGGCTAGTATGAGAGTATATTTCTTCCCATTGCATCCCAGATACTCTGCAAGAGCGACTAATCAGAAGATCACGCGGACCATTTGGGGTTCCATACGTTTTTCAAGACATTTATCGAGCTAACTACAGGTTGGGGTATTGCATTATACTGCTGGAATATGCAGTTTGTGTGGTGTCACCGCCAGACACCACACTTGCTAGGTGGTAGCTTAAATCGGCCGCGGTCCATTAGTACATGTTGGACCCGCGTGTCGCCACTGTCAGTACTTGCAGACCTAGCGCCACCACATGGCAGGTCTAAAAAGACGGACTAGGACTCGGCCCCAGTTGTACGGACGGCATTGCTAGCGACTAGACGTACGAAGCCTTCCTCTCATTTGCCGAGAGACAGTTAGAATAGCCTTCAGCTAAGTCCATAGCTACGACCTAGCAAGGCGCAGTTAACCATATCTGGAGAGAGTCTTACTTGTATTCACCATAAACGATGTATACCAAAAGGATGGATTAAAGTTAAGTATTCCCAAAGCAACGTACTTTTCTTATTAGCATTCACTGAGCATCCTGTTTCAGACTTCACGATATTCTGGGTGAGCTGATAGCGTGCCTATTCGGCCCTTCTAAATAACACTGTGTCGGCACTTCTGTCGACACATAACAGTTTGGTACCCTGGTCATAAAAGGTATTTCAACTGAGTATACATTCTTGCCACATGCTGGCCAACATGTAACCTGCCTTCAATTATTACAAAATCAGTCGTGTTGTCATCCAATAGATATCCACACCCTGATTTTCGGAGACTGCGGAGTATGGGTCTCGAGAATCGCCTTCTCCTGTGATCTCTCACCAGATCGTCTAAGGACACACTGGTGTCTTACTGACAGCCCACAGAAGTAAGATGCATTGCTGAACACCACAGAATGTCACTTTGTGTCTCATTTGACTCTCGCTCTAAATTATATAAGTCTCGATTGTCTCTGATCTGGTTGTCGAGGGTTAGAGAAACAAAAGAACTAGAGATCTCATCCCAGGTTTTAGTAATCTGTTCCAGGCGGCTCGTGATGATATTCTGCTTGTATTTAATTCTCTGATTTCAACTGTTGTCATCCGTCTGTTCATCAGAGCCGGTTATACACTACTACGATCTTCTCGTTATGTAGTCCGAAAGTAAGCTGAGCGTGTCGTCCTATACGCATTCTGTATTGTCATCGCTACCTGCAATGTTTCAGTAACGTTAGACACACCAAATAGACTTGTTATACTCATAACATATTTCATCCGTAAAAAAGCTTTTTTTTTCTACACTGAAATTAATGAAATTATGCTCTCATGACGACGAAATTGTAGTCATTGTGTCCCAAAAACGTGTAAATACTGACAAACCAGTATGGTAACGTTAGGTCAAAATGTTCATGGTAACACTTCCAATTTTCCCTTTTCCTCAGTGTAAATACATAGAACTCTGAGGAAAGGAAGTGGAACAAATTTCGGCATGGGGTATATTTAACAAAAAAGTACAGACATAAAGTCGCTTTTTATCGGTTATGGTGAATAAACATGAACTGACTTCACTCGTTTATTTGTCGACTGACAGCACTGCTGGTGAAACAAGGGAGGACCGCTTCTGCTAGCTGTGTGAAGTGGGCTAAGAACCCAGTGGCCGAGCGTCAACACTCAGTTCGTGTGTCCGGGACTCTGACGCCACTTTAGGCATTGTGTGGCGACAACGGGTAGTACACCGCCCGACCTCCCAGCGGTTCCGATTTCAGTCCAGCGAAGTGCAGGGTGGTGTGGGTGGGCAGCGGACGACGGATGACGGCGCTATAGTGGCACAAGGAAGCGGACGTGGTGTTAACGGTGAGATGCAGTAGCTTTGGGCTTTGTAGCGACGATACAGAAACTTGAATATCCGATGAACTGGCCGACCGCAAGATCTGCAACGCCTGATACTCTCGCCACCTCGGTGGAGGCGTTGGCCCTAATAGTCGGGGGTAAATCGTCGTCTGGAATTCAGAATCGGTATTATTGTTTGGTGTACTTACACTCTTATTACCATGTGGAAGTAAGTAGTAGCTTATCTGCGCGAAATAAGATGAACAGTTGGTCGTTGTGAGTATGAAGAGATTAACTGTGTAAGGAACTCAATATCAAAGCGCGTCGACTCATCTTGAATGCAGCGTTATCCTCGCACCGCAATGTCCACTAAAACGATCTCTGAGGCTGAAGTCAGACCCAGATCTCCACAATATGCAGACAATATTTCATATCACGATTTGTCCACTCTTTCCCTAGGAACTTAATACCAGCTTAAATCTGGTGCAACTTTCTCAATTATAGTTTTTAACTAAACAATGTTTTCTGTGATGTTTCTTGTCTAACGGCACTGAGAGGGGACATCATCGTCACCCCCACCATCATCATTATCAGCATCATCATCACCACCATCACGAGAGAATCACACAAATTAGATGAAGCTTCCGCGGTCTTTCACTTCCTTTCTTTCCTAAAACCTTTCTTTTGCTCAAGAATTCTTTTCAATGGTAGCAATCAATTCTCCTGTCGAGTTTACTTCCTTGAGGGCCCACTCGTTCGATTTTTTTCTCTCTCCAGTTTATTTTCAGCTTCCATCTGCACATCAATATTTCCATTCCGACCAAGTGTTGTATATTAAGTTTCATTAAGACCCATTTTTCCCAGTCATATAACAAAACACTCCAGACAACCTTCTTGACGAATTCTTTCTTAATTTTAATACATATTATGTGCCTGCTATTCAGAAGCTGTTTCTTGTTACTGAAGGCAGATTTAGCAAGGGCAGTTCTCCTGCTGATTTCCGTGGTGTACCTATCGCCTTGAGTGACAACACATTCTATCTAGCATAAATGCCTCCATTGTTGTATGGTTTCGTGACCTGTTTTGATATTTGTTCTTCTCTTCATTGGATTTTCTAACGGTCATTACTTTTGTTTTTCAAGTATTCCTTTTTTGTTTTGGCACATTTAGTGCTAATGATATACATCACAGCACTTTACTTAGATCCACATGAAATGTATTCTCAGTTGCGAATACGGACTACCATCAGCTAAATAATGGAACGACGACTATGAAAGTTGTGCCGGACCGGCACTCGAACCCGGATTTCCCGCTTATCCCGAGCGGTCGCCTAAACATTAGGCTATACCAGCACAACTCACGGCCAGACTCCATCTTCCGTATGTCGTCAGCCATGCGTCCTCAACCTGTACTCGTACATCCATTATGTATATTCCCGTTCAGGGGAGACATTTTACCGTAAAGTCACTTGCCCGTTATCGGCGGATAGACAGGATACTGCAATGCCTGTATTATTCCGAATTACGATGCAAAGTTCCTTCCGACATGCATGCTTGTATGAAGGAACTTTGCATCGTCATTCTGAATAATACAATCACAGCAATATCGTATATATCTATTGCTTAGTTCCTTCTCCCAGCAATGTCATCTGCAAATCCTATAAAATGGATTTCCTGTCCGTTGAGTTTGCTGCCTTTAGGCTTTTGCTTGAATTTGGTTATGACCTCCACAACGAACATGTTGAATGAGTACGGGGATAGTGCGCAGCCTAGTCTCACCCCATTTTAATGGAACCTGTTTTACATTTCCATTCACGTTTGTGAATGGAAATGGGTTTTTTGGTTTTTGTACAGCAGTAGAATGAGTCTTTTGTCCCTCCTGTGTTTGTCATGGCCTTAAGGGCGAAAATCACATTAGGAGGTTCAAAAAATCCGATTTTTTATTGCATAAATCGTTAGCTTAACTATCCAACAATACGCTGTCAGAATTTCAAAGCGAAATTCGCATTAGTTTAGATTTTACGAGCATAGAACAAAGTGCACATCGGGTATTATGGCGACATACTATCATCTGATTTCCACGTATGAAAATCGCTCGACACGAGTATTGCCCGGAGGGAGAAGACAGCTGGTGTGAGTGGCAGAAACGAACAGCCCTTGGAATGGAACATGAACCGCACCCTGCTCCATTGCACCCCGACGTATAGAAGGAAATTCTTCCAATATATGAAAATTTATCAAGGGATGAATTACTGGAGAGATGTTTCGGTGGCCACACCCAAAATGCGAATGAAAGTTTTAATTCCACTATATGGCGCTTAGCTCCTTAACACTTGTACTCCAGACTAAGAGTCATTGAATTGGCGTCCTATTTAGCAGAGGGCTTATTCAATGAAGGAAATTCATCCCTTGAGATGGTCATGAACGATTCATGAATTGTAGTAGGGACGCAAAGCGTCAATTATGCAGAACAAATGGATAACCAGCGCGTGACGCGGCAGAATCGACTTAGTTCATTGGAAACGAAGGAAGGTCGGAAAGCTCGGAAAGCACTGCTGCAAGTGTAAAACGAAGCCTATGAGGAAGAAGAAGGATTACCCACGAATGCAATGTATGTCTTCCTGTTAACGCTCAGTCTTCTTTCGAGATTAGTTTACGGCGGAAGAGAAAGTTGAGGAACGGCAATACATCGTCCTTTTCTACCTCCATGTTGAACTGGATGTTACTGTTAATGCCGTTGAGGTATTCCAAGAACTCGTCAAGTTTCTCACGTCCATGGGGCCAAATGACAAACTTGTCGTCAACGTATCGAAAGAAACAGTTAGGCTTTAATGACGCCGTGTCTAAGGCAATCTCGTCAAAATTCTCCATGAAGAGGTTTACATCAACTGGAGCTAACGGGCTACCCATTGCAACACCGTCCATCTGATCGTAATACTGTCCGTTGTTCAGAAAATCAGAAGACGTAAGAGTGTGCCTTAATACAGGGTGGGGAAAATAAAACTGGCCAGGACAAGTGAATACGTATGGACACCACTTGTGGCAGCAATAACGGAGGGGGAAAATACTTGCAGTTACTTTCAAACCGATGGAGCAACTGCCCATAGTGCCGACCGAACCTTGGAGCACATTTACACAATCTTCACTCTTGCAGAGTCGTTGGCAATTGTCAGTTTGGTCGTGGCACTAGCTGGTCACCCACGTCACCTGATCTATCAGTGTACGATTACTTTGTTTTGGGAGCCCTCAAGTCTAAAGCGTATCTCGACAACCATCGCGGCCTTCAAGAACTGCAACAGAAACTTTCGCACGAGATTTCAGCAATTTCAGGGTTCCAGCTTCGATCTGTCTTCAGTAACTTTCTGACCAGGGCTCAAAACTGCCAAAAGACGAATGATTTTCACTTTCAGCATCCTGCTACATTCAGGTTAATACTGTCTTTCCTTTCCTCTGCCGTTATCCATTGTATCCAGGAACTCTGTTCTCCGGGCCACTTTTATTTGCCCCACCCTGTAGCTCGACCACTTCACTTACAACGAACTTCGGTATTACATGAAATGTATTCGCATATGCGAGTATGGATAACCATCAGCTGTATAATGGAATGATGACTATGAAAATTTGTGCCGGACCGTGATTCGAATATGGATATCCCGCTTATCGCGAACAGTCGCCTTACCATTAGGCTATACGAGCATGACTCACACCCAGACCCAAATTTCCGTATCTCGTCAGCTATGTGTCTACAACCTGTACCCGTACATTTATTATGTGTGTTCCTGTACAGGCGAGACAGTTTACCTGAAAGTCGCTTGCCCGATGTCCGCGGATAGATACGATATGTCAATTGCGAAATACGATGCAATATTCCTTCGGACGGACGCCGAGTCAACATATGCCCGTATATGGCGATTCCGCGGACACCAACGACGTCACTAGTCTATAAGGGCGTACCAGCATCCCACTGGCAGTCATACCACGTGGCAATGTCCAAGAAGTGCTTGGGGGAAAGACCGTGTCATTTTAATTACTTGATGCGGCTGGAAACCCGAGAAATTTTAATTCAGTTTTCATTTTAATCCAGTTCTTAATTACATTGAGCAATATTTTCGATGCATGCGACAACAGTATTAGTTTTCTATAGTCAGAACACTCACTGACATTTCTTTCCTTCGGTAAGGTGACTGTCCTGTTTTCAGCAAAAGTCTTCCAGGATTTATCCACTGTAATAGCTTCTTACAATGACGTTGTACAGTTTTTGATTCACTTTTTCTCCTACTCTCTTCAGAAGTGCTGTTGGGGTGTCGTCTGTTCCTGTTGCGTTCTTGTTTCTCAACTGCTGAAGTGCTGGATAAAAAATTCTTCCCCTATCATTATCGGTATTTAATTATCTTCGTACATCATATGTTCAGGTTAGAGATGGTTGTAATTTCCAACACTTCTTCATCGTAGTACAAGTCTTCAAGACCTACCTTCCTGCGGTACGTCATATCTTCTCTGTCAATAAATAAATGTCCATTCGTATCTTTTATCGTAGTACCTCTTGTTTAAGAATGTACCGCAGTGGCTTTATCTCGCTATATGCTCTATCTGTTCTTCCTACGCTACATCATTCTCTGTACTTCGCCTAACTTCCTTCATCCATTCTTCTTTGGCCCCTTTAAATACTGTCAATGACATTCAGTATTCTTCTGTATTGCATTTGGCTTTCTTTGTATTATCTTCCTATAATGATTTCTGTAATATAATAAATCTAGTATTTTTTCAGTAATCCCAGGTTTCTTGCACCCCCTGTCAGCTTGAAACTACACTCCTGGAAATTGAAATAAGAACACCGTGAATTCATTGTCCCAGGAAGGGGAAACTTTATTGACACATTCCTGGGGTCAGATACATCACATGATCACACTGACAGAACCACAGGCACATAGACACAGGCAACAGAGCATGCACAATGTCGGCACTAGTACAGTGTATATCCACCTTTCGCAGCAATGCAGGCTTCTATTCTCCCATGGAGACGATCGTAGAGATGCTGGATGTAGTCCTGTGGAACGGCTTGCCATGCCATTTCCACCTGGCGCCTCAGTTGGACCAGCGTTCGTGCTGGACGTGCAGACCGCGTGAGACGACGCTTCATCCAGTCCCAAACATGCTCAATGGGGGACAGATCCGGAGATCTTGCTGGCCAGGGTAGTTGACTTACACCTTCTAGAGCACGTTGGGTGGCACGGGATACATGCGGACGTGCATTGTCCTGTTGGAACAGAAAGTTCCCTTGCCAGTCTAGGAATGGTAGAACGATGGGTTCGATGACGGTTTGGATGTACCGTGCACTATTCAGTGTCCCCTCGACGATCACCAGTGGTGTACGGCCAGTGTAGGAGATCGCTCCCCACATCATGATGCCGGGTGTTGGCCCTGCGTGCCTCGGTCGTATGCAGTCCTGATTGTGGCGCTCACCTGCACGGCGCCAAACACGCATACGACCATCATTGGCACCAAGGCAGAAGCGACTCTCATCGCTGAAGACGACACGTCTCCATTCGTCCCTCCATTCACGCCTGTCGCGACACCACTGGAGGCGGGCTGCACGATGTTGGGGCGTGAGCGGAAGACGGCCTAGCGGTGTGCGGGACCGTAGCCCAGCTTCATGGAGACGGTTGCGAATGGTCCTCGCCGATACCCCAGGAGCAACAGTGTCCCTAATTTGCTGGGAAGTGGCGGTGCGGTCCCCTACGGCACTGCGTAGGATCCTACGGTCTTGGCGTGCATCCGTGCGTCGCTGCGGTCCGGTCCCAGGTCGACGGGCACGTGCACCTTCCGCCGACCACTGGCGACAACATCGATTGACTGTGGAGACCTCACGCCCCACGTGTTGAGCAATTCGGCGGTACGTCCACCCGGCCTCCCGCATGCCCACTATACGCCCTCGCTCAAAGTCCGTCAACTGCACATACGGTTCACGTCCACGCTGTCGCGGCATGCTACCAGTGTTAAAGACTGCGATGGAGCTCCGTATGCCACGGCAAACTGGCTGACACTGACGGCGGCGGTGCACAAATGCTGCGCAGCTAGCGCCATTCGACGGCCAACACCGCGGTTCCTGGTGTGTCCGCTGTGCCGTGCGTATGATCATTGCTTGTACAGCCCTCTCGCAGTGTCCGGAGCAAGTATGGTGGGTCTGACACACCGGTGTCAATGTGTTCTTTTTTCCATTTCCAGGAGTGTATATGTACATCAACCACTGGCAAAAATTGTACATCTATCCGCATATTTTAAAGCATTAATCAATGTATTACCCCAACGTTTAGGCAGTTATTACATGTACACATATAATCTTAAGACCCCCTGCTTTGTAAAGTTTGCTCTCAATACAATCACACCTTTTACCCTCTCCGTCCACCTCACTTTTTCTTTCTTCCTCTCCTTCTGCCTCCATTCTAAATGCGAATCCCAACCAAAAGTGTCATTTGTGTACAATTTTACGACTGTAGCCAACATAATTATTGCACTTAAAGTTTGTAACATGCCACCTGATTGTATAAACACGTACGAAGTTTAACTTGTCAAATTAGGATTTATATGCCACCAGAAATATTTATCCCAAAGCATGCATTCGTCACCTCAAAACAAACATCTCTAAAATCCTTTAAAAATTTATTGTGTAATAATGTTGCTAGGATGTATACACATAAAAAAAGTCTTGATTCACCTCGGTTCCGAGGGTTCCGAAAAATGAAAAAAAACTGGAACAGAGATCAACATAAACATCATTTCCGCCCTTTTATTGCTCATGAAAAACACGCACTGCATGTTGTACCACCATACTGCGAGACATTCAGAGGTGGTGGTCCAGATTGCTGTACACATGAGTATATATAATACGCAGTAGCATGTCCTCTTGCATTGATGCATGCCTGTATTCGTCGTGGCGTACTATCCACAAGTTAATCAAGGGACTGTTGGTCCAGATTGTCCTACTCCTCAACGGCGATTCGGCGTAGATCCCTGAGAGTGGTTGGTGGCTCACGTCGTCCATAAGCAGCCCTTTTCAGTCTATCACAGGCATGTTAGATAGGGTTCATGTATAGAGAACATGCTGGCCACTCTAGTCGAGCGATGTCGTTATCCTGAATGAAGTCATTCACAATACATGTACAATGGGGGCGCGGATTGTCGTCCATGAGGACGAATGCCTCGCCAATACACTGCCGATATGGTTGCGCTATCGATTGGAGGATGGCATTCACGTGTCGTACAGCTGTTAACGGCGCCTTCCATGACCACCAGCGGCGTACGTCGGCTCCACATAATGTCACCCCAAAAGAGCAGGGAACCTCCACCTTGCTGCACTCGCTGGGCAGTGTGTATAAGGCGTTCAGCTTGACCGGGTTGCCTCGAAACACGTCTCCGACGATTGTCTGGTTGAAGGCATATGCGACATTCATCGGTGAAGAGAATGTGATGCCAGTCCTTAGCGGTCCATTCGGCATGTTGTTGGGCCCATCTGTACTGCGTTGCATGATGTAGACGTTGCAAAGATGGACCTCGCCATGGACGTCGCGAGTGAAGTTGTGCAACATGCAGCCTACTGCGCACAGTTTGAGTCGTAACACGACGTCCTGTGGCTGCACGAAAAGCATTATTCAACATTGTGGCGTTGCTGTCAGGGTTCCTCCAAGCCATAATGCGTAGGCAGCGGTCATCCACTGCAGTAGAAGTCCTTGGGCGGCCTGAGCGAGGCATGTTATCGACAGTTCCTGTCTCTCCGTAACTCCCCCATGTCCGAACAAAATCGCCGTGGTTCACTCCGAGACGCCTGGGCATTCCCTTGTTGAGAGCCCTTCCTATCACAAAGAAACACTGCGGACGCGACCGAACCGCGGTATTGACCGTCTTGTCATGGTTCAACTACAAACAACACGAGGCGTGTCCTGGTGGAATGACTGGAATTGATCATCTGTCTGACCCCCTCCGTCTAATAGGCGCTGCTCATGCATGATTGTTTACATCTTTGGGCGGGTTTAGTGACATCTCTGAACGGTCAAAGGGACTGCGTCTGTCATACAATATCCACAGTCAACGCCTATCTTCAGGAGTTCTGGGAACTGGTGTGATGCAAAACTTTTTTTGCAGTCAGGACTGATTAAATAGCCCTGGGTCAAATCTGTATTTATGTTCCACTCCTATGATGTTTACAGACGATGTCTCGTAAATAGTAGCTCGGACAGTCATCATGGAAATCTTGAGTCATTTGACCAAAGTGTTCAGGGCAGACAAAACGTTTTAAGACCTTCCACAAAGCTCCTCTGCTCATTGTATCAAAGGCTTTTTCTAGGTTATAGAACACGTAGTAAGGGCTTATGTTGTGTCCCGCACTTCTCCTGCAGCTGTCGTGGACAGAAGATGATATCAGTTGCTCCTGTGGAGAGGCGATATCCGTACTGAGAGGGGGACTGATGACCTTCGCTGTTTAGTCCCCCTTAAACATCCCAACAACCACCACCACCGTACTGAGATTCAGGAAGTACTGTCTCGGAAAGAGTATGGAGGCGATGCAAAAAATTCTAGCAAATATTTTACCACTCACAGAGAGCAAGGATATGTCAGGGTAATTGTCACATATGGTTCCGTCGCCTTTTCTTAAAGATGATGGCAATTGTGAAGTTTTCCATGTCACCTAGTACCTCACGGGTTTCTAACATTAGAAGAAACAGGGAGATGTTTTGAATGGTTTCCAGGGGGATGTTGTCAGGTCTAGATGTCTTTCTCTCGGTTTCATACTATCTAGAGCCTTGCTGAGTTCATGAAATGTCGGTGGAACTGCCATACAAGGCTGTATTGGATGTTGTGGGACATGTTCGAGAAAGTCGGCAGCAGCAGTAGAGCTATGGTTTGGAAGTTAGTTGTAAAGCTCTTTCTAGCCGTTTAAGATGTCTGTGATTGTAAGTGATGATGGCCATGCTGTCGGCGGCTTTCAGGATTCCTGATGAGGAACGAGCAGCCCCATATATATTTTTTTATTCCATGATTAAAACTCGGCAAGTTCCTAGATTCTGCCAGACTTTGACGTTTTTGGCTTTTTGTTGTCACCAGTTGTTCTTGATTGTCCTTCTTTCACTTTGACATTTCTGCTTGATCCCTTGAAAGAGTGTTTTTTTTTTCCAGGTAGGATGGACCTTGAGCAATACATAGGAGTACATCCCGCTCTTTACTTATGAGGCTCCTAATCACTTCATTGATGTCATAAAATCAGTCATTTGTCTACTTTGCATCAAAACCAATTACCTCTGCAGCCTTCTTGATGTTTTTTTTTTTTAAGTGGACCATTCCTTTTCAACATCTGATGTGTTAACAGGGGTATTGCTAAATCGTTCCAAAAGTATGTCTTGCAAGGGAAAACGAACCGTTTCATTCTGGAGGACTTGCTTCTGAATTTTCTCCTTGAAGGAATTAAGGAGAAGGCTCGTGGTTTACGATAGACGAGAATCCTCAGATAGCTAACCAGCAGTTTGTGATCGGTCTAGCAATCATCGATGTTTGGAGTTGTTTTTTGTGATTAGGACGACTTTCTTGTCATACTGGCGAGTGTTGACATAGTCACTTCGATGCCGGTATTTGGAGCGGGGGTGAAACCATGTTGCCTTGTAACGATTAGGTAAGCAGAAATGTATGTTTGTGATACAAAACTCATGCTCACCACAGAGATCTCGAAGTAGCAGCCCATTTGCAGTGCAGTTTCCGACACCTTGGTTACCCGTTGTTACCCCAAAAACGATTTTCTCTTCCCACTCTAGAACTGAAGTCGCCTAGTAACAAGACATTATTTGCGGTTGGTATCTTGACGAGAACATTACTCAACTGATTGGAGAACTGATTCTTTGTATCCTTCTCACTGCCTAATGTGGGAGCGTAGGCAGAGACGAAGGTGACGAAGCTATCTCCAGAAATAGGAATTCGAAGAGTGACAGCTATCATTGATACGAATAGCGGTTAATCGACGTTGTTTCACTAATTTTGTTTTTACTGCAAATCCCACACCACGGGTACGTGGTTCTCCTGCATCCTATCCTTTCCAAAATATGGTGTACCCTGAACTAGCCTCACTAAGGTGTCCTTCGCCTGATAGTTTGATTTCATTTGAGGCAGCAACATCTACATCTAATCTAGCTAGCTCGTGGATGATAAGAGCTGTTTTTCTTTCTGGTTCAAAATTGGTTCAAATGGCTCTGAGCACTATGGGACTTAACTTCTACGGTCATCAGTCCACTAGAACTTAGAACTACTTAAACCTAACTATCCTAAGGACATCACACACATCCATGCCCGAGGCAGGATTTGAACCTGCGACCGTAGCGGTCACTCGGTCCCAGACTGTAGCGCCTAGAACCGCACGGCCACCCCGGCCTGCTTCTTTCTGGTCTGTTACCATTTAAATCCAGAAGAGTCGTGACATTCCATGTTCCAGTAGTCACTATCATATTGTTCTTTCTTGGTTTTCGTCTGCAAATTAGGAGTGACGTTCCGGGTGCGGATTCCCAGCAAGGTACAAGTGAAACTACTGTTGATTAATCTGCCTTTTCTAGGGCCTTGCCCATTCAGGGCGGGCAGCGGTTATCCTAAATAGGCCTGTCCAGTCGCAGACGAATGACCAGATCCCTGAGTAGCCATATGAGTTCTCAGGAAGGCGACCATCACAGACCTGCCGCTAGTATGCAGGTCCAGACTAGTAGCTTTCAGCCTTATACGAGGCTGCTACAACCGTCTTTATTCCATCGCCACTGGCCTTCAAGGAGGATGGGAGGAGAAACTGCCAATCGCGTGTCTTTGTTTAAGGTAGATCTCAACTTACGAGGAAGTAATTCGCTCACTATGATTCTGGAACAATTCATCGCGGCACGTGGGTGTGAGACATGTGATTTCAGACACCAGAACTACAGCGAAGTGGCGCGAGCTCTAGGACAGTAGAGCAGCGCGTTTACAGCCAGTTCTTGTGGCATGACCTCTTCCGCCTACGCGACCGTTGGGAAACTCGGTTGTGAGATGTTCCTCTTCCATCTGCTTCGCTAGTGGGTCCTAGTATGTTAGGGAGAAGCACCATGGAAGGGGATGCGAAAAGGGATGGGGCGTTGTGGGGCACACTTTGTCTGGTTCATCCGCTGAGACCTGTCCAGCTTGGGAGACCCGGCCAGTAGCTACGCTACCGCCTGCATAGCCCTCAGCTTGACATTAACACGCAAACCTCTCTGCCCACAAGGGCAGTGCTACGATAATGCGTTGTCCTCTGGAAAAGGAACGCGTATAGTGTTGATGACAATCCCGCATCTTATCCAAAATACAAGAGGTTCACCACTTACCTCGTTACAGGTACGCGATATACGGTAATCCCTCACCCGTTTCCTGAGTATCATTTTTTTATACCCACAATTAATAAAAATCATTTTCCAACGCAGGAGGGTTGCCCTAATTCCAAATGGGATAACAACACTCCAGTATCAAAGTAAAAAACTCTTGCAGGAAGTGAGTGAGGAGTGGGATTACGAAAAAGCATGCAGCATGACTGTGTTTGACATGAAAACAGGCGGTCACGTAATAATCTTCCAGTCTGCCTCCCTACATGTTTTGAAATTATGAACTGAAATGAAATATAAGAAAAGCGTTACAAGTGGCATATGCATTTGGAAGATCGTAGTACTTTAACCGCAAAATTGTGACAGAAACTCTAAATTAGAGCACCAAACAATTTTCGAGAAAAGAACGTGACACCGTTGAGTACATATCACTTAAAGAAGAACAGAACAGTCCGTTTACTGGTAATATCCTGTTTCCGTACTTCATCGATGTAAAAAGAAGTAGCAAGTTTAGTAGGTTTAGTGTCGCTTTATTATATCAGAACACGAAATACGGTATAATTTCCGCCAGAAAATGCACATAACTGATACTGGTGAGCTATTTAAGCCTATTTAGAACGGCAAGACAATATGGAAGAAGCTAAAATTTGAGACTGGGGGCACATTGGTAAATCAATAGCCTCACAAGGATGAAGATCATCCACCGTATTTGCCGTAATGCAAGTTATACTATGGCAAATATGTACGGGATGTACATTTATAAGCCAAAACATTATCACTTCTGCCCACTGTGAGGTTAAATGAATCCTGGTGGTGTTGCGGTCAAGTGACGCAGTAAGGAAAAAATCTAAGTGGAAGAGACGAATGGGCAGTCGTTATAGAGAAGATGCGGGCCACAAATGCGGAAATCAACTGATATAAGCGGGTTTGACTAAGGGCAAATTGTTGAGGCGCTGCGGGTGGAAACGAGAACCTCTGAAACGCCGAAGCTGGTCGCCTGTTCGCGTACTGCTGACGTGAGCAACTGGGAAAGTAGTTGAAGGATGGCGGAACAGCGCGTGGGCCGTATGGTACTGGACGTCCACGTCTCAGTACGAAACGTAGAGGTCGGAGGATCCCCCACTGTGCAATCCACGATCTGTGGCGGATATGACGTCACAGTACAATGCTGGTGCAAGCACAAGTGTGTCGGAGCACACCGTTCAACGGCCATTGTTGAACACCGAGCTCCACATCACATATCTCCTACGTCAGTTACGACTGCAGTGGGCACAGCATCACTGGGTTTTCACATTGGATCAGTAGATATGTTTCGC
Source organism: Schistocerca cancellata (assembly GCF_023864275.1). NCBI lineage: Eukaryota > Metazoa > Arthropoda > Insecta > Orthoptera > Acrididae > Schistocerca > Schistocerca cancellata. Next base: position 195,838,206 of record NC_064629.1, on the reverse strand, counting down.
CTGTCGAATGAGTTGCATTTCTTGTTACACCATATCGATAGCTGGGTTCTTACACGCCGTCAAAAAGGTGAATGGCTGCTTGAAACTTGCATTGCGCCACAGATGCAGGCCGGTTAGAGCAGAATTATGCCATAGGGTATATTGAGCTGGGATTTTATGAGAAATACGGTAGTACTCGAAGACACTATGACAGCAGTGAACTATTTGAACATTACTGCGGACCACCAGCATCGCTTCATTCTTGAAATTTCCCCCTACGCCCATGACATATTCCAGCAGGATAACTCTCCATGATACAAGGTCTAAATCGTGCTGCAGTGGTTTGACGAGCATGATACTGAACTCACATTGATGTCTTAGCTAGCAAATGCCCCTCACCTGTACCTGTTGGAACACATATCGGGCGTGCCCACAAACCGTGGTTCCGTAATGTGCGAAAATTTAGAGACCTGCGAGTAGCCATCTGCTGCCACATGCTTCTGGAAACCTAGCAAGGACTTGTAGAATAGATCGCTGCTGTACTCTTGTATGTGTTTGAAAAATGCACCAACACGCTATTAAACAGGTAGTCATAAAGTTTTGGTTCATAAGTGTAAATTTCATCTATTAAAGTATAACTCAGCCTAACAACTCAGATTAACCAGTTGTTGTGATCTGCAGTCCAGAGTCAGGTTTGATGCAGCTCTCCATGCTACTCTATCCTGTGCAAGCCTCTTCATCTCGAACTACCTACTGAAACGTACATCCTTTGGAATTTTCTTAGTGTATTCATCCCTTGGTCTCCATCTACAATTTTTACCCTCCACACTGCCCTCCAGTACTAAATCCCTTGATGCCTCAGAACACGTCCTACCAACCGATCCCTTCTTCTATTCAAATTCCTCTTCTCCCCAATTCTATTCAGTACCTCCTCATTAGCTACGTGATATACCCATCTAATCTTCATCATTCTTCTGTAGCACCACATTTCGAAAGCTTCTATTCTCTTCTTGTCCAAACTACTTATTGTCCACATATCACTTACATACTTCCATACGAACACTTTCAGAAGAGACTTCCTGACACCTACATCACTACTCCATGTTAACAATTTCTTCTTCTTCAGAAATGCTTTCCTTGACATTGTCGGTCTACGTTTTATATCCTCTCTACTTCGACCATCATTGGTTATTTTGCTCCCCAAACAGCAAACCTCGTGACTTACTAGCAGTTTTTTCCATTCGTCTGTAAAGAATTCGTGTTAGTATTTTGGAGCCGTGATTTATTAAACTGATAGTTCGGTAATTTCCACGCTTGTCAACACCTGCTTTCTATGGGATTGAAATTATTATATTCTTCTTGAAGTCTGAGGGTATTTCGCCTATCTCATACATCTTGCTCACCAGATGGTAGAGTTTTGTCAGGGCTGGCTCTCCCAAGGCTATCACTAGTTCTAATGGGATATTGTCTACTCTTTTTTCCGACTTAGGACTTTCAGTGCTCCGCCAAACCTTCACACAGTATCATATCTCCCATTTCATCTTCGTCTACGTCCTCTTCCGTCTCGATAATATTGCCCTCAAGTACATCGCCCTTGTATAAACACTTTATATATTTCTTCCATCTGTCTGCTTTTCCTTCTTTGCTTAGTATTGGTTTTCCATCTGAGCTCTTGATATTCATACAAGTGGTTCTCTTTTCTCCAAAATTCTCCTTAATTTTCATGCAGGTAATATCTATCTTGCCCCTAGTTATATATGCCTATACATCCTTACATTTATCCTCTATCCATCCCTGCTTAGACATTTTGCACTTCCTCTCGATCTCATTTTTTAGACGTTTGTATTCCTTTTTGGCTGCTTCATTTTCTGCAATTTAATATTTTCTCCTTTCATTAATTAAATTCAATATCTCTTCTGTTACCCAAGGTACTGCTCGAGCGTTTGGGATCCCTATCAGGTCGAATTGAGGGAGGAAATAGAAGCAATTCAGAGGCGGGCTGCTAGATTTGTTACTGGTAGGTTTCATCATCACGCGAGTGTTACGGAAATGCTTCAGGAACTCGGGTGGGAGTCTCTGAAGGAAAGGAGGTGTTCTTTTCGTGAATTTCTACTGAGGAAATTTAGAGAACCAGCATTTGAGGCTGACTGCAGTACAATTTTACTGCCGCCAACTTATATTTCGCGGAAAGACCACAAAGATAAGATAAGAGAGATTAGGGCTCGTACAGAGGCATATAGGCAGCCATTTTTCCCTCGTTCTGTTTGGAGCCGGCCGGTGTGGCCGTGCGGTTCTAGACGCTTCAGTCTGGAACCGCGTGACCGCGACGGTCGCAGGTTCGAATCCTGCTTCGGGCATGGATTTGTGTGATGTCCTTAAGTTAGTTAGGTTTAAGTAGTTCTAAGTTCTAGGGGACTGATGACCACAGATGTTAAGTCCCATAGTACTCAGATCCATTTGAACCATTTTCTGTTCTGTTTGGAACTGGAACAGGGAGAGAAGATGCTAGTTGTGGTACGAGGTACCCTCCGCCACGCACCGTATGGTGGAGTGCGGAGTGTGTATGTAGATGTAGATAGATATAGATGATTCCTACTAGCTCTCGTCTTTTTACCTACTTAATCCTCTGCTGCCTTCACTACTTCATCTCTCAAAGAAACCCATTCTTCTATTGTATTTATTCCCCCGTCTTGTCAATTGTTCCCTAATGCTCTCTCTGAAACGCTCTACAACCTCTGTTTCATTCAGTTTATCCAGGTCCCATCTCCTTAAATTGCCGCCTTTTTGCAGTTTCTTCAGTTTTAATCTACAGATGATAGCCAATAGATTGAGGTCAGAGCCCACATCTACCCCTTAAAATGTCTTACAATTTAAAACCTGGTTCCTAAATCTCTGTCTTACCATTATATAATCTGTCTTAAACCTTCCAGTGTCTCCAGGCCTCTTCCATTTATACAACCTTCTTTCACGATTCGTGA